>NC_087513.1:104638143-104943776 GCF_963921805.1 Phalacrocorax carbo | reverse complement strand
AGTTACGTGACAGACGTTGGCATGAAGGGCAGAAAAGTTTGTACAATCAATTGTTACCTTCACAGAAAAGGAGATTTCCAGTGGAAGGCTCAGAGAGCCTTAAGATTGTCTTATATCATCCTTAGTACAAGATTCAGGAAACGACTGTAGAGGTATGCAGCCATCTGGCAAAACCGATTTACACATGCATCAGCATGTATCTTTCAGCAAGTAGAAAATGCAAAGCTGTTGCATTTGCACAAAACAGCACAGATCATTACAGGGCTCATATTAAATAGGACTCCATTCTTAAGCACAGTGCAGTACGTCTGATCTTGCTGTGGCTTTTAAAGTTACATTCTTCAGGAAGGTAATTAAAGAAAGATATTAGTTCATCTTACACTGTGCCAACAAAGTTGAGGACTTGCAAATGTACTGCTTTCTGCATGCCTCAAACACTTTTTCACGTAAGAGAACTGAAAAACAAGTTTATAGTCAAAGACACTTCATTTTTTGGTCACAATTTCTTACTAGATACTATCATTTCAGCTACATAATTTGTATTTCATGAAGGTTAACACAATAAGCACATTTATAATAGATTGTTACAGTAACTTTGTGAGTATATAATATGTAGCAAGATTATTTGAACTGTCTCTGGCAAAAATAGCTACAGTGTGATTTTTGTATTGATTCACAGATATACCAGATATACTTTGCTTTATCTATGACTCTATTCTTAGAAAATTAAGCACTTACTTAAAAAGCTTTTTCAATCTGAACATATTTTAACATACCCACTATCCTTCTATAGCCACCAGATTTGTAAGTTCCACCAAAGACATGTGGGAAAGATATTGTGCCAAAATGTATTCATTTTTACCCCCACCAATCCATGAAATTAAATTGCAACAGTGGAAACCTCAGAAAGTATCTTGAAAATATTCAGTTAGAATAATCAATGTCTTTATATTAGATATCAATTACAAAAAACATATACTACTGTCTACAGCTTATTTGGAAAACTGTTTAAAAACAAAACACTCCACACCCTAAAAAGCTTCCAGTACAGTATTTACCTTTTTTTAAGTCAACACAAAAGTGGAAACTCACAACACAAGGCAACAGTATCCTTTGACAGTTTTAAAATCAACTTATATTGCTGAAAGATACCCAATTAGCGCATTAGAACTTGTATATTAATCACAGAATCATAGAATGTTTTGGGTTGGAAGGGGCCTTAAAGATCCTCTAATTCCAACCCCAGTGCCATGAGCAGAGACACATTCCACTAGACCAGGTTGCTCTGAGCCCCGTCCAACCTGGCCTTGAACACTTCCAGGGATGGGGTATCCACAACTTGCCTGGGCAACCTGCTCCAGTTCCTCACCACTCTCATCACAACAAGTTTCTTCCTTACGTCCAGCCTAGTTCTACCATCTTTCAGTTTACAACCATTGCTCCTCGTCCTGTCGCCACCAGCCTTACTAAAAAGCCTGTCCCCATCTTCCTCATAAGCCTCCTTTACATACTGAAAGGCCGCAATAAGGTCTCACCGCAGCCTTCTCTTCTCCAGGCTGAACAACCCCAACTCTCTCAGCCTTTCCTCACAGGAGAGGTGCTCCAGCCCTCGGATCATCTGCGTGGCCCTCCTCTGGACCCGCTCCAACAGGTCCATGTCTGTCTTGTGCCGGAGAGCCCAGAGCTAGATGCCCTACTCCATGTGGGCTCTCACCAGAGTGGAGGAGGTAGGGGGAATCACCTCCCTTGACCTGCTGGCCACATTTCTTTTGATGCAGCCCAGGATACCGTTGGCTTTCTGGGCTGTGAGCGTACACTGCCCGTTCATGTCTCATTTTTCATCCACCAGCGTCCCCACGGTCCTTCTCAACCCCTTCATCCCCCAGCCTGTACTGACAGTGGAGGCTGCCCCAGCACAGGTGCAGGACCTTGCACTTGTCATTGCTGAATCTCATGAGGTTCACATGGGCCCACTCCTCAAGCCTGCCAATGTCCCCCTGGATGGCAAACCTTCCCTCAAGCGAATCAGCTGCGCCACGCAGCTTAGTGTCATCTGCAAACTTGTTGAGGCTGCACTCAATCCCATTGTCTACGCCATTAATAAAGACATTAAATGGCTCTGGTCCCAGTACAGACTCCCGAGGGACACCGCTTGTTACTGATCTCCATTGGGATGTATTAATCCACCAGTATAATTAATACACTGGAAATATGTTTGTGGGTTTGGGTTTTTTTTTTTTTAACAGTAAGATTTTTCCACAAAACTCCATAATTTTCATCTAAAAATGAAAACAACTGTTCCTACTATAGGTATCTCCTATTTCAGACCATATTTCAGTGCAATTATTACTGATCCTGGCTTAAGAGGTGGCAGAATGATACCAACTTTTGATTAAAACGTAAGTCTGGAGTGGAAGCTTCATAACTGTGTGAAAAATGTATTTTGTTATCTAGGCAAGGATAAAATACAGAGAAAACTAAAGCTAAGATTCTCTGAAATATTTTAAAACAAGTTTGCCATTGCATATATTGACAGTTCAGTATTGCAGGCAAATGAGTTGTTCATACCTTGCACTTGCTGAAGACATTCTTTCTAATAAAATCTTTTCTTTGTTTTTCCAAATTTGGATGATGATGGTGCTGTGCTAAGAACAAGTGCTAAGTAACTAAGTAAGTAACTAAGTTACTAAGTAAGTAACTAACTAAGTAACTAAGAACAGTGCTAAGAACTTGTTGTCCTTAAGACCAACTGTATGTTTAGCAATTTGAACATTTATGCTATTTCCTTAATTTAAACACCAATTTTAAGTACTTGTTTCTGAATGTCCAACCTTAATCCATTTCAAACTAAATAAATTAAAACTAGAAGCCCATCAATTCAGAATTACAGAATTTAGAATAAAAAGTGTTTAGTCACAGCTACGAGCCAAACTTACAACGGCAAAAGGTCACTCGTTTAGGCAACCTTGGTATATGAAGCAATGAAACACATGTAAAAATTTTATTTTCATTAACAATTCTGTTATTTATTATTCTAATTATTTACCATTCTGAGTAACGTGGTGTCATAATAAATGAAACAAAAACTTAAATGTTCCCCTCCTTTTTTTTTTTTTCCTTCAGAAGAGAAGTGAGAGGAGGGAAGGCAACAGAATTTAGCACTGCCTCCACGTGCTTGCAAAAGGTCAGGGTATGGAAATACAATACTGACCAAAACAAATCTCAACTGAATAGCCCTCATAGGGATAATTTTACTTCTGGTTGTGGTTTAAAAATGAATGGATTCTTTCCTCAGAAGACACAGATTTTTCTTTTACTTACTGTATTATAAAACTGTCTTAGAAAACTCAGATATACTACTAAGAAGCCTGTGCTGAAATGTATTCTAAAATCTGATGCCCTAATCAAGGGTGTGCTACAGTGCTAATAAAATGTTACTAAATATCAGCTTTTTTCCCCCCTTTCTGTTCACTGTAAAGCACTGCATAAAACAGTAAATGCTAATGCCAAGCTCTGAAGCATTGTGGGTTAAAAATACAGGCCCTAGGTTCTAGCTGGGCTGGATGCTCATTTCAACAGTGTGAAAGGAATAAGGCTTCACTGCACATCATGAGTGACAATATCTATGGTGTTTACATAAATCCCTCCAGCCAAGAAAAGGTGGTCTATTGTATTTATTTATTTGGGAAAAATGACAACAGTAATTTCTTTCTTTAGTTATCTTAAAGGAAAAGAGAATAAAGACAAAGAACATCCTCCTCTTCATTGTGAAGCCCTTTGATATATACACTCACTTAAACAGCCTTAGTGCAATGACTACATATATTATGTATTCAAAAAACCCATAGTTCTACTTAATAATTCTCCAGAGAACTTCCACTGTCATCTCTTTGCTTTAACAGATTAAGACATCTCCTACAGAAAAAAATTACTAGAGCACATGGCAGTGCTTACTATATGGATGTGCCTTTCCATTCTTGTGTTCTTTTGTTTGTATATATCTATCCTCATAACTACATTTGACAGGACTCTTATTGCACAATAATTAGATTGAAGAAATGAAGAGGAGTAAGTTCTACAGAGTATTAAATGTACACTTACTTCCCTCGCTCCCAACTAAACTCATGAAGTTAATCATAGTAGAATAACTTCAAAAAAACTTTTCTGTCAGCTATCTAAACTAAAAACAGTCACCTCTACAGCAATGAATTTCTTTTGTTTCTAAATAACTTTACACCAATTTTCAAGAGATTGCAAGGGACTGTAATGTAGATGTATAAAAATTTTTGGGTAAAGAGTTAACCTCCTTATCAAAGAGGAGATACAGAGAGGAACCAGGACAATCAGATGTTTGATTGCAATTCTCATAGCAAACTACTGAGAGTTCTGTAAAGTTAGCTTTCTACAAGGAACAGCCCAAAACAAATGCATGGAAAATAATGCAGCCAGCAAATTTAGTACACTATGCTTTTTTAAAAAAATGTTGAACTCTTTTATCCCAAACCCAGTGTAGAACAATTCACTTTGTTCCCAGGGATAAAGCTTTTCATACAATATTTTCCTTCTTAAGACACATTTCACATTATATGCTATTTCAGTTCTTCAGATTTGTCCTGTAACCGTATCAGCCAGAAGAGAACCTAGGAATAAAATCAGCAAAAGCTACTCCCAAGTCCATCCATTACTATTATAATGTGATCACAGTAGAACCAGTTTCTGTATATCCTCACTACAATTTCACCAATAATTTTAGAAGTATAAACTCTAAAAACGTATTTCAGTAACATATTAGTTCCAAAGTCAAAGTAATTTTGATATTTCAATAACCCTAAAGAGAATGCACATATAAAGCTGAGTGAGTCCATAAAAATCCATCCTAAATTTTAGCATAGAAACACCAACACAATCCCATCAAAAACTGAATCTCAGCCAGCGTTACAGCTAGGAAGCCATTTGGTAGGACAGAGACAGCTACCACTTGAAGCAGCAGGCTGGCCAGCTCAGCTGGATGCATCGACCTCCATCTTCAGTTTCAACCAACTTCTAGGGACAGGAACTTAGTCTTTATGCTAGTTCATGAAATGGCATTCCTCAAGAAAACGTGGCATCCCTTTGCAAACTGGAGGTAATACAACAGATCAACATGATTATTTGCAGATCATTTCTGATCATTATGGACAATGATCTGTTGTCCATAAATACACTACTGACTTTTGGAAATGCATACAGCATTTTGACAGTTTATTGTTTTCTACTTTGTAGAAATGATTGTTAATTGCTTTGTTCCCTGTTGTTATCAAGTTTCTTTCTCTCTCCAATGACCTTTCCAAAAATGGATTTCAAGTGGATCTGCATGTTATACAACACACACACACAAGAATCTGAAAAATAAACGACAATTGCATTAATGATACCATCCTCTTTCCCTGCCATGAGCAGTACCATGCCTAATTTTCGTCCAGCCTAGAACTTCTTTGGATGAATCCCTATTAGAAGAAAATCAACATTCCCCATTTCAGTTGTGGATTTTCTTTAAAACCTCTCCCTCAACTCAAACTTATACAACCCTTTTCCCCAGGACAATCTTCTATTCACAACAGATACTGCTCACATAAACTGCTGCAATAATCACATTAAAATACTGTGAAAGTCGTCAATTTAAGCGTGGATTACTAAACGCAAGATCATTATTGCATTTAGACTGATGAGGAATGATTCTCTGCAGCTTGTTGAATCTCATCTAATTTTAGACCTTTATTGAAATACCATAATCAACTTAAGGTAAAAGTGACTGCATCTATTCAAGATATGATTGAATTTAAATGGCTACAAGTGGTGACCTCTATATTTCAAAATATGCTACCTGACAAAATTTAGAACAATTGGCTGCAATCTTTCAGTGTACTTTTTCTTCACATATCCATATATTGCTTTATTACTATACCACTTTTTGTGCAGCTGAATTTTAGAAACTTCACAAAAACCTGTGATTGCTGTGTTAGAGGGTAATGTGGGAAACTGGACACTTCAAAGAAAGTTACGCATATTGTGAAGCTCCGAGTTTCAGAGCATCTATGGATTTAAGCCTTCCAGTCTGTTATATCAATCTAAGTATAGTGCAGTGAAGCAATTAAACTTCTAGATGTGTGTTTAATTAAAAAATTAAAGCAATTCTACAGCAGGTCTAGACTGAATATACTATAACTCATACACTCATGGCTGGAACCCCCCCCCTTTTTTTAATCATTTCAATTATATTACAGTAAGCTCCAATATATCATTCCTTCTGTCAATGCTTCCAGTACTCATTCCCTTCAAGAAAGGCAATTTATTAACTGCTGTGTTCCCGCACTTGAAAGTGCTTACTTGCTAAGATACACAGTAGTTACTAAAAGGAAGAGAAAACACAAAGATTTTCACAGACATGTAAGGACTTTAAGTTTTATAAAGCACTTTTGTGCCTTTACAGTCACCCTCAAAGTCCAGCCTATTAGAAGCAGACTGCTAAGGACATATGCAGGCATATTTTTTAAAATGTAATTATTTTGATTACAGATTGACTTTATGATCTCTGGGGAAAAAAAAATACCTTACTATTACATTACAAGCAGTGCTTTCTTAAAACAGTCATTAAAAAACATGCCAGCCGAATCCAATTCCAATGCATATTATGGGGATCTCTAAATACAGAGCTTTCCTAAATTAACTTAGTGAAGGAAAACTGGCAGGAAACAAATTAATATCAGCGTAGCTGAATGTTTTACATCATGAAACATAACTTATATCCCTGTTCCTACTGTAATTGCCCTATAATCAACAATGTACCAAAAAACCACCAAATGACTGAGAATCTAGCCCACTGATAACTATCACTGCATTACCTTTAATCTAGGTGGAATTATGGCCAAGGTATCTCCACAATTAATACATATTTGTGACAAGCACGACCTGGCACTGGATATCATAATTACTGTGTAAATGCAGCTGGAAGAATGTCATCTGTACCTGACTAAATCCTCAGAAGCTGCAGAAGAGAACACTTCAGTGACTACACCTACAATCTGGGAATTCCACTCTTTTATATATGATACATTAATTCTTTGGTAATTTTCCCCTCCCTCCTGACTAGGGGGAGTCAGCTGTGTCCCAAAACCTGTATAGCTTAAACTTCTAAGGAAAACACTTAGTTGAGAGAAAGCTGTGAAGAAGACTTTAGATTAGAGCTACGCGAGGTAAGAAAGGTAGTCACAGACAAAGACAGGTTTGTTAGTAGCTCAAAGATTCACAAGGACAACATGGAAAGGTGCAAAACTATAAAAGAAAATCATACGGAGTCTGAAGTGGATAACCCAGCACCATCGAGGGTCTGTTACAAGTAATGGCAGCCTCCTTTCTCTCACCTGATAGATGCCTGCCTGGCCAGCAGAGACTCTTCAGGTGTCTTATTGGAAGCTATGAGTGCCCTAGCAGATTTTAAATCCTACTTATACTTTGTGCATGTTAACTAATAATAGTTGCAGTCAAGTACACTCTTTGCACTCCAAGACACATGTGAATAAAGCGACCCCGAGACGGAAAGTAAGAACACACATACCATGTTATTTGCATTTTCTAAGTCATGCTGATGTGCCTGTTTTCATTAAGTGTATTAGGCAAGGAATCAAAACTTTTAACACTGTAGTACTCCATATAGCATCAACCTACATAAATTTAAAATGCTAAACGGGCAAGTGTGATAGAGTAGCAGTATTTCCATTTCCTTCTGAAAATTTACTGTTACAAGCCACGGTGATGCTCCCACGTAAGGCAACAAATTTTCACTTCCGCAGATATTTAGAAGAGCTCAACACTGAATTGCAGGCTACCTAAGGCCAAAAAAATTCTCTGGAGAGCTCTAAGCCCAGACAGGTATGCCTACCAACCAAACACTTCTCTGAAAGATATATTTCCAAATTCGTTCCACCTACTAATAATATTACATCAGTAGCAGTTAAAGATTGGAAAAGTTGGCAATCAGACAAAGGAAAAAATTCAGGTAAAACAACAGCTGTTCAAGGAAAAATTAAATACCGATCTTAACAGAGGCTACTGAAGATGTTAGAAAATCAACATGCCTTTAAGGAGTCAGATCCTAAAGTAAATTACTATCTATTGACATCAGTAGAACTTTTCCCCCCATAAAATAAAGCATGATGTCTATGCAGGATTTAAATGCTGGGTGGCAGAAAAGGCCATCATCTCAGCATCCAAACATAAGTGTATTGTGCCATTTTAGATGCAAGAGCGCACCTGAGATTCCTGTGTTCCAGCCTCACATGGGTTAGGGAACAGAAGCGGGAGTAACTATGACTCTATTAAGATGGGATCATCATTATTATTAACTGGGCAGAGCTGCAGATGTCACACCTCCTCATGGTCCCACTGGACATCCTTTGGGGTAACCACATTGACGCCTGCCCCAGTGTTCAGGGAGTTATAGTTCCTTCCTCCCTATTGATTGACTTCACCGATCATTTGATAGTATCTACAAAGGAGAAACAAATTTCTGGCATTGAGATCGCGTCATTGCCCAGAGCCTGTACCCACAGGTATTAGCTGGGCCTAGTTCAACAGCACTGGAGGACAGTGCGGTGTGGCTTTTACTCACCTTTGCTTTATAGTGACAAACTGAGCTGGCCAATGTGGGTAACATCATCATCAGTAGCCATGCAAATTTGACTTATGGATTGGCATGATGATGTGGTCATTAAAACCACCAATGACCACAAAAAAATTGGTGGAAGAAGGATTAAATGTGATGGGATTCGATTTTATTAACTCAATGAATGTCGGTATGGAATTGCACCACCCGTACTTCTAGGGTGCTGAAGGTCCCAGACCTGTCAGCTGAGGGCACACAGCCTGGACAAGAATCCACCATGTCCTTGCTGATGGAACTGGGTGGGAAAGATATCAGGACTGATCGAATTAAAAAATTTGGACTCTTCAATTCCTGTCAAGAAAATTTAACTCACTGTTTAATGATTCGGGCTTTATATGTTTGCTATCCAAGCAAGAATAATTTTAAGATCTTAATGATTGGTAAATAAACTGACTTAAGGCGGGAGCCAGACCCGCCCCCCCAAAAAAGCCAAGTGCAACCGCATGTGGGGATGAACTGGGGCTCGGTATCATGACATGCCACCATTCCTGCCCAAGACAATTATCACTGGTCTTTACCAAGATGGATGGGCCATCTGTACTTAACCCAGAAAAGGACAATGTATAAATTTATATATGTTCGATAAAAAATGATCCACACCATCCAGGAGTGGCAGCTGGAGGACAGGCCACCTAAACCAAAACTAACACACACATTTCAGCACCTGACAGTTGCCCTATTTCTGCTGCACTGATGGCAGGGCTAAAAGCAGTTTCTGAACTATAGTAGTTTATAGCTCACTTTAAGAAAAAACAAAAACAAGGGTAGCACACTGAGCTATGATCAGCTGCTCCACCAACAGTTCAGAAGACCGAGCTGGAGAGAACATCTGTTAAGCAGCAGGGGACCAGCATGTCATCTGTTGCCCTGATGTAAATTGTGGCTTGTGGGACACAGCGTTTATACTCTGAACCCTACCTATAGCATTTCAAAGCACATTTGGCACAGACCTCACTTGAGACTTCATAAAACTGAAGGGTGAAGAAAATACAAAATTTTTCCCATTACATGGCTCAGTTAAGTAAACTTCAATTCCTCTACACCTCTTACAAGCCTTAATTCCCAAAACAGAGAGTATCACCAACAAACACAAACAAGACAAAACCAGTAGGTGGACAGGCCAAAGGATTCCCACTAGTTAGGATTTGGTGCCTTCAAGAACCACCAAAGCATAGATGACACAAAATCCAGGCTAATTAAAAAAAAAAAAAAAAGGCATTGAAAAAAGGACTGCATAAGAGATGCCAGGGATGTCTGCTGGCCCCAGAACCTTGTAATTGACCATGTCTTCCTGATCATACTGCTGCATTCAAGGAAGCAGGACTTTGTAATTAAGCTGGAATGTAATACAACCCTTGAATTCTTCTCCTAGGTTGAGCAAGAACTTGGAAATTTTGGCTAAGTGCTTAGGTGACAAGGGTCACAATATTAAAAAAAAAAATAAGACAAACCATAACAAAAAGCTTAGGTCATCACATGATTTCTGTTGAGTTTTACTTCTACCATCATTCCTAAAGGCTTAAAGAAATATATCAGTATACCTACTGTCCCTTAGAATTGGATTAAGTGTAGAATCTAACAAAGCCTAATATGAGAAAAGGAATACAAAGCCTTATCAAAATCAAAACAGTACTCTTGGATCTCAATAAGCCTAGAAAGGCAGCATCATTTACACATTTTAATTATGTAGTGCTTGAAAAAACCCAACAACTTATCTTTACTAGGTCATATCTTGTTCTCAATTCTTTTTAAATTGTTTTGCCTGATTAGGATTTTAGACACATTTCCTATATGAAGAAATGAATTTAAATCAAAACACAATCAACCACTCTAGTTGTGATCCCACCTGGTCTCCAGGGTCTACAGCACCACTTCTAATGAACTTGGCAGCCGAATAATCTTCAAACATGATTTTAGGAAGGAAGGATTGTTATATTTAGCTTGTGCTAAATTAATTACAAGGAGAATCCTTACTTAAGATGCGACGGTGTTTACATGTATTTCAAGTGAGCTATCTTAAACAGGATCACAACGGAGACAAGGCACTTAACTTACCACAAAATTAACTAGACTAGTAGTGCCAGCTAGACTACACGTCCAGAGCTTGTGGCATCCCTTTTACCTTAGAGCATTTCCCTTTCATTAATTTAGGTATAGGAAAGTCACATTTTTAACAGGAACCAAGACAAAGGATATAAAGGTTTGTTTTTAAAAAGAATTAAAATAAACTACAACCCTCACTCAACCTTTGTGGTTCTGGTTTTTGGGTTGGCAGCTGAGGGTGGTGGTGGGGGTGGATATGGACACAGGGATGACCAGGAAGGGATGGAGATGAAGAGAAGGAAGATTCACCAAATTAACATGTTTGAGGAAAAAAACGCCCAGTTCCAGACGTTAGAAAAACTGGAAAAATTATGAAAGTGGAAGTTTATTACTGAATCAGTTTTTTGCTGCTTTCTAAAAGCATAATTTATAATACTTATCTTGAAAGAAAAGTTAAGCAGAAAACATTCTTTAACTTATCCAGTTATTTTACCTCCAACTTCTCATTTTACTGAAATTTAGGTTCTATTCTCATGTGAAAACACCTTGAATAGTATAATTTTTAAGCTGCTGTTTACAATTAATAAAAAAGTTTACTGTTTGTACAACACTTGTTTAAACATGGATAAAAAATATACAATTCTATGCTCTTAAGTGCTGTCTCAAAGTCTACAATACGGAGCATGCTTTCATTTTCTTAAGCTGCACTATGGTGCTAGAGATGCAACATCAAGGCTGGCCTTTGGACAGTTTTACTACTGCTTTTTTTGGAGCTACCCTCTACTTAAGTGAATATTACTAAAAATACAGTATTTAAAATACACTATGGATACAGTCCTGGTTTTACATGCATACAAAACTTTTGCCACCTTCTGTTACAGTAAGTATTCACAGTCCCCTTCCCAGACAACTGGATAATCTTGCAAATGCTGTGAGACAAATTTACTTATGTCTTGGCTTTCAAAGGAAATGTAGACAAACTAAACTGATAAAGCAATTGTTTCTTAATCTTTCATGGCAGAGAATTAGTTTCTCTCAATTCCAAAGTAAATTGAGCATTCTTTGTATTCGATATTTAAGTACCTGTAGATTTAACAGTTCTTCACAGTACAGAAGGAAAGAGATTTAGTACAAGCACCATAAAGGAAAGAAGGCTGTACTAGCTGAACAGATCTGTCTCAGAAAGCAAGCTTTTCTCTATGCCATTCAATAGATTGTGTTTGGTGTCATTTATTTGCAGCAAACTTCAAACATCTTCAAGCAACTTTAGACTCTCAAAGATTTTTTTTTTTTACTCCCCTCTCTTTCAGTCTAGAGCTGCTCATTTACTGGTATAGATATTAGCAAGCATGACGATAAAGCCTAAACTTGGAAAAAAAAAAAAAACCCAACGTTTTCAATAAAGCTTCAGTGCTGATTCTTTCCCAATTTTGTTTGGCACCTGTACACACAAAAAAAGAGGGAAAAAAAAAAAGACAAAACCAAACCCCAAACAAACCATTTTTTTATCAGTTCTGAACAACTTAGAAAAACCATGATTGTTACATCTTTTAAGCCTTAAAATTTGACTATAAGTACATATATAATATTTAATGTTTCAGATTTTAGGACTAAAGAAGCCCGTAGTAACTAAAAACAGTTCATTGCACAGCTTGCTACACTTGAAGGGGAAGGAGGGGTTTCCCTAAAAGTTTAAAAAAGGAAACCCAAATTTGTGGCAGAGGATGAGGAATGATGTACACGGGACCCTCAGTGATCCAGAGCATTATTTTTATTCATCAGTAGAGCACAGATTCAATTTCTCTGGTCTCTGCTATTTCCTAATCTCTCCTCTCCCCCTCATAGCTCTTTCCACTCCCCCTTTCCAGTATTCACTCTAGCATCTATTCCAATCACACAGGATGAAAAGTAATTATGGAGCAGTGTCCCTCCCCAACGAGTACAGGCACATATCACTCACTGAACAGAGCCGTGAAAGAAGTTCTTCATTTCTGAATAAATGCTTAACATTGCCAAGTGCTACCTAGAAAGCAGACTGCTGTTTCTTTCATCTACAAATCCTTCCAAAACACTCAATACCAGTACCACTTTCTTTCCCAGTACGGAGAACCTGCCCCTGCTTGGAACAGAGAAAGGTCCATAATTGCATTCAATTTATTTTCTCACTAGAGAAGTTGGTACCACACACTTTTTGATTATGTATAACCATAAAATAAAGTGTGAAATAGCATTGCATTGATATTGAAGCTTTAAGACTATTTGCAACAGAATTTATTTGAATATGAATTTAAAGATTAATAGGAAGCAACTCAAACAGGAAATTAGTATTAGACATACTGAAATGCATTTGTTATAATAATTACAATTCAAAAAGGTCCCCTGAATTAATCAGTTAAATTGTCCCAAATAAAAAGCAAATAAAGAACAGCTCATCCTATTAAGTAACATAGCGCATAAGTCACTTATTACACTGGTCACTCGGTTTAATTAAAATTGTGAGTTACTGTGCAAGAGCTTCCATTAAACAGTTCACCTATGCTTTTTAACATTCCTTCTGCAACAGTGACCTTCTTAAACAGTTACCACCCCCATAAGCTATGAAACTGTCAGCCTCAAGAGTACAGACTACGAGTACAAGAAGAAAACTCTTTTCTGGCAGCTAACAGAACACGCGTAATTTTGACCCGAGGCTTAAGGACACCTGCAATGTAAGCATATCCAGTTAATGGCAATTTAATTCAAATGAGGGATTAAAACGGGAAAAAACATAAACTGAACTTGCAGAACACAAAGCCTAAAAACTACCAGACTAACAACAGACCAGAACTCTACAGTCGTTGAGTGATGAGCCACTGGAGGAACTACTTAAGTGTAACCTTGAAAGGGTCAAACCAGAACTTTGTAATTGATAAGCAGGGCAAACAAGATAATCATGCACCTCAACCGGGGAAAAAAGCAAATTTATCATGGAATAAGAGGCGAGTGACACTACAGAATTTATTAAGAAATACTTTAAGATTGTGGGGTTCTGCAAAACTTGTTGTGCAATGTCTGGGGGAAGACACAAAGACAAGGAAAGGAAGGAATCAAGGTGACTCAGGGATGAACAAATATAGGAAAAATGGGAGAAGGGGACTGAAATAAGCTAGCTGCCTGTGCCGGTTTCTCCATTTAAACCACTGAAACATACAGTGTACAAGACAAATCCCCTCACCCCAACACCTCAGAAAATACAAAGTAAACAATATTAAATGCTAATCATCATCTGGCATTAACATATTGTTTCATACACACTATATTTATACTAGTTAATTAAGTGTGCCCGAACTGGGTCCCTAAAACTGGCTATTGAAAGTTACCCCTGCTCTGTATTAACTGCTGATCAACCTCTGGAAACTCTTTGGAATGGAGTTAGTTGCCCTGGGGCAAAATTTTTGTTATGTTTCAACAATCTGACAGCTGAACAATAAATTTCCAGAGCTTACAAGTTTTCTTTGGCTTTTCTTAGTCTTTTATTTACATATATAAATATTTTTTTATATTTATGTAATATGTTATACAAAAATATAATCCATAATATGAAAACATAAATTTATTTTAAAATACATTAAAATATATAAAATATTCCTATAAAATATTTAAATAGGTAACTATATAAAAATATTTGTATCTACTTTAAAATAAAAATAAATATATTACGTAATAACTACATAATATAATTATTTATACAATACATACAATGCACATGGTATATGCTGTAGTTTAACCCCAGCCGGCAACTAAGCACCACCCAGCCACTCACTCACTCTCCCCCAGTGGGATGGAGAGAGAATTGGAAGAGTAAAAGTGAGAAAACCCGTGAGTTGAGATAAAGGCAGGTTAATAGAGGAAGCAAAAGCCACGCACACAAGCAAAGCAAAATAAGGAACTCATTCACTCCTTCCCATGGGCAGGCAGGTGTTCAGCCATCTCCAGGACAGCCGGGCTCTGTCACACATAACGGTTACTCGGGAAGACAAAATGCCATCATTCCAACCATCCCCCCCCAGCTCTATATGCTGAGCATGACGCCATATGGTGTGGGACATCCCTTGGGTCAGTTGGGGTCAGTTGTCCCGACTGTGCCCCCTCCCAACTCCTTGTGCACCCCCAGCCTGCTCGCTGGTGGGGTGGGGTGAGAGGCAGAAAAGGCCTTGGCTCTGTGCAAGCGCTGCTCAGCAATAACGAAAACATCCCTGTATTATCAACACTGTTTTCAGCACAAATCCAAAACATAGTCCCCATACTAGCTACTATGAAGAAAATGAACTCAATCCCAGCCAAAACGAGCACAGTATATAACATGAACAGATGTCGCCATAGATGACAGAACAACAAAACCTAAATTAGCATCAGATTTTAAATATTAAGCAAGGTAAAGGAATTTAACTCAGCATATTGTAACTGTTGAACAACTCAAAACAACCCAAATGAGTTTTCCAGTTTGGTGAACAGTGTAGTTTATAATAGAATCGGTAAGAAATAATTACCAGTAACACACCTGAAGTGACAATTTATACTTACTTTGCGTAGTCAAAGAGCCTGCTGTCCCAGAGCTGATGAGTTCCTTTAGAACCAGAATGGAAAAAACAAGAATCTGTACCATCAAATTTGTTGAGACCATCTTCAGAGTTTTTTGATGCATGGCTGTGCACAACATCCAGCAGAACAGTGATGCCCATTGAGTGAGCAACGTCAATCATTTCTTTCAGGTCATCTGGAGTTCCATAACGGCTATCACCATGAAAATGCAATGTGTTATGAGTGATACAATCTGAACTTCAGCTGACAACACTGAACATTACTTATAAAAAGTACAACAAAGTCAGAAGTTCTTTACCACCTAGTTTTCAGTTGTTTACAGGTTATTTTTTCAGCTTCTTAAGTAGTAGTTATTGTTTACAAACTGACAACTAGAACAATTTTTAATAATAAAAATTACATTATATGAAATAGGCAGCGTTTTGCAAAAATAGTTTCAAAGTTTTACTCTTCCCTTTTAATCTGTTAATACATCAAATTCAATCTAAAAGATAACTGAGATACAACTTAAAGCTTCTACTTAATACTGAACGCTTCCTTACTTTCTAAGGGACAAGAATACATTTATATTACTGGAATAAAGTAATTCACAATGACTACAGAAGGAAATGTACATTCATTAAAGTCCCCAAAATATACCATCTGCTTAGTTATTTGTTTCAGGTACTACACTATTTTCTAACTTGTTTTTAAATAAAGATTTTTGTCTCCTGTGTCTGACATACCTTTCTTTCAACTAGTTAAGCCATTTAAAACTGTCTGTCCACCTAGATTTAGCCTGGTTGTTACCTGAGCTTCACCAAGATGGAATTGGGGGGGGGGGGGATATAATCACAACATTTCAGGTTTATCACAATTTTCTTAATTACCTGAATACATTTTCCATCTATTTTCACCCTAGGCCTCAAATCTATGTACAGTCTGTTACAAGCACAGGGAAAAGTTCCCACAGAACGCAGAGCCATAATTTTAATCAAAATTATTATGAACAAGTAGTGTACAGTTCTGTTTATCATGAAAGAATGACTTACACATCATGTTTGTATCTGCCAAGAATTCCACAACACTAAACCCATGCATAAAGGCTGCTGAAGCTGGATTAGCTGGAATATGTTACGACAGCTGAAGTTACTTATCACCTTTTTGTTTGTATCCTATATAAAGTGTTTCATAGAACAGCTGATCACTAAGCCAAATTGATTTCAGATTGAAGAGGAAGCTAGAGCAAATACCTAAGTCATTACTTTCTCTTTCTATTAAACACTTACTTGCAAACACACACATACAGGGATACTGATTTCAACGGATGGGGAGTAAGGTAGAAGAACAGAGAACTTAAACTTACCTTGATGCTGCGAAGAAGCTTGTGACCTGATAACCAAAACTGGCATAGTATGCATGTTCCATAATAGCCATCAGCTGGACACAGTTATATCCTGTAAAAATAGAAGAAATAAAACAAAGCCCTGCCTTAAGGATAGTTAAAAGAGGATTCAACACCTGCAACGTATCCACTCCAGTCCTCTCCCATTTTAGCTGATTCTAACTCCAATGATTAACAACTATAGATTCAGCCACCGTTAAAGAAGTAATTCTACCTAATAGTTTATACTTACATGATCTTCCATTAAAAATGGAAAGGTAAATTTGTCAAGTGACCTACATATAACTAGGTGTACTGAATCGCTTAGATTTAGACAGCAGTGTTATGCAAATACAATCTTAATTTAATTTCAGAATATTAACTACGCCAACCTGCATGTCCTGAACTTCCACTTCACCCTTGACACTTGCAGTCAGTGGGTGTGGGGGTAGCTGCTGGCTACACATACTGTACCTTAGGCCCTATGGAATCTTTTTTCACCACTTCAAAAACACTTTTTCCAACTTTAACGATTACTTTCCCCCTCTACAAGAGTCCTTCAAAAAAGAAAAACCACAAAAGTAATGTGGTTTTGTTCTGAGTTTACCAAAGAACCAAGGCAGTACAGAAGGGTCGGGGACACGCTGTCTCGTATATTACCTAAGATAGTTCAGTGCAATATTAAGGGAGGGAAATCTAAAAGGAAAACAACATACTAATGGTGAAGCCACAGTACTTGCCACACATCTTAACTAAACCTATCTTTAACATCAGAGATCAGTGCCCCAGATAGCTAGCAAATGAGGACTATCAGCAAGAGATAACCTCCAGATTTAATCTACAGTCTTTTGAGACTACCACCACCACTTCACTTTATTAGTTTAACCATAATTTTCACTTCATTTGTCAAGTTTAGACAAGTGTATTGGGATTGCATGGCAACGTTTCAGTAGTGGATGGGGGGCTACAGGGGTGGATTCTGTGAGAAGCTGCTAGAAGCTTCCCTCATGTCCAACAGAGCCAGTGCCAGCCGGCTCCAGGATGCACCCGCCACTGGCAAAGGCCGAGCCCATCAGCGATGGTGGTGGCGCCACTGGGATAATGTATTTAATAGCAGGGTGGCGGGGGCATGGGAACCAAAACTGCACAACCGCAGCCGGAGAGAGTAGTGAGAATACGAGAGGGGAACAGCCCTGCAGACTCCAAAGTCAGTGAAGAAGGAGGGGGAGGAGGTGCTCCAGGCACCAGAGCAGAGATTCCCCTGCAGCCTGTGGAGGTTAATAGTGGAGCAGATATCCACCTGCAGCCCATGAAGCAGCCACCAGGACCCCACACCAGAGCAGGTGGATGCCCAAAGGAGGCTGTGACCCCATGGAAAGCCCACACTGCAGCAGGTTCCTGGCAGGACCTGTGGACAAAGAGAAGCCCACGCTGGAGCAGGTTTGCTGGCAGGGCTTGTGACCCCATGGGGGGACCCATGCTGGAGTGCCTTGCGAAGAACTGCAGCCCATGGGAAGGACTCACATTGGAGAGATTTGTGGAGGATAGTCTCCCATGACAGGGACACCACACTGGAGCAGGGGAAGAGTGTGAGGAGTCCTCCCCCTGTGGAGGAAGGAGCAGCCGAGGCAACACATGATGAGCTGACCACAACCCCCATTTCCTGTCCCACTGCGCTGCTGGTGGGGAGAATATAGACAAATAGGGAGTAAAGTTAAGCCCAGGAGAAGGGAGGGGTGGGGGGAAGGTGTTTTAAGATTTGGTTTTATGTTTTATTACCCTACTCTGATTTGATTGGTAATAAATTAATTTCCCCAGGTTGAGTCTGGTTTGCCCATGACAGTAACTGGTGACTGATCTCTCCTTGTCCTGATCTCAACCTGTAATCAGGGTGATGAAGTTAACTCAACATGGATACTGCTATATAATCCAACTGAACATTAAGTCTGGGAACAATCAATGTATTCGTTAATCTGTATTTTAGTCATTAGTTAATCCTTAATGTAAGAGATAATGCGTTCCTGTCAGAACCCCTCTCCTTTCCGACTCAAAGCCTAATTTTTAGATCCCAAACCCGTCACCCCTAGTGCTTTTAGGGTCCAAACCTCTGTTTTGAGGATTAAATTAAAGCCTCACTTCTAGGTAGTAATGATTCAGGGTATAAATGGTTGGGAGTTACTAATACAATCTAGGGTAGCTCAACTAAGGCTGGGACCCAGAGCTGAAACTTAGCCAAGATAAGGATGTAGCCGAAACAAGAACAGCCTGCAAGATGACTAAACCTTGTTGCTTTAGGGAGTCAAAGAAGCCCCAAGATTCAAAGTACCTAAACAAAGTCACAATGACATTTGGCCTTAAGAAAAGCAGACATACAGAGCCATAAAGATAAGGAACTGCAGAGCAGACGCTAAACCAGAACGGACCACCCCTCAATGGCAGCACATACGTAATCTCAGAACTGAGTTTGCGCAAACACAACGGTTAACTAGTGGACACAGGGAGGAACAGTATGTCCTTCATCCAGAGACCCCTGACAACCACCCGGAGACACCAACAGGCATGCACAAATAACACCTGAATATGTATGTCTTTTATCAGAAAGCTAATGCATATGTATATGAAGCATGTGCTAACTAGCACAAAGAGATCTGAGGGTGTGCACGTTAGGAGGAACAATTTATTCCCCCACCCCACCCCCCCGCACCGCAAATAAAGAATGCCTGCCTTTTTAACACACTACATTGGTGTTAGGAGGTTTACTTGGAGCTTTTCACTGTATTTCCTCTCCCCTGTCCGTTTGAGAAGGGGGAGTGATAGAGCAGCTTTGGTGGGCACCTGGCAGCCAGCCAGGGTCAACCTACCACAGCGAGATACTGGTTTCTTTTTTATTGTTCTTGTTTTTAGATTTTTCAGCTACAGAAGAGTTATTATTAGAAGATAGTTGGCATGAGCTCAGCTATTTGTCAGATTCATTGCTGTTTTATAATTCAGCCTCATTGCACTTATTCTTATTTACAGCATTTTTATAAACAAACAGCAACACAACATCAAATTAATCTCATTCGATTTGCTTGCTATTTATTTTGCTATTTGTCATGCACATATTTCTACAAACTATTAATATCTTAGCATTTTTAAATACTGATGTCTTTAAGCTTGTCCTAACAAGTAAGACATTCTAAAACTGAATTTAATAGCCCTTAAAAATACTTGAAAATAGACTTAATTCCCACAGTGTTTACTTGATATAAATAAGAATGAACATCATCTATCATTCCTGTATACCCCACCTAAATTTGGTATTGCTTTCCTTTTGTGGTATATCAGCCTTTTCATGACATCTCTCCTCTCCAAAGAAAAATCTGTAGCTAAAGCAAAAAGCTTTCATAATTCTAGTAAACATATTAACCTCCTGGAACAACATAAATTCTTTAGCAGTAAGGAAAGAGTCACAGATACATAATGTGGAATTCAAATTTACTTTTTGTTGAGGGCCTCCAGACATTCAAACTCCCTCATCTCACCTGCAAGCTCAAATTGACTGAAAGGCAAAAGCCAAATTCTGTGAAACACTGACTCAACAAGTAAACCTACAGAAAAACATATGGCTTCTTCAGGCACTCTAATAAATTTAAAAAAAAAAAATCAACACAAGCACAGCCACCATCCAAGGAGGCCTCAGCCATGGATTACATTATTATTTTACAGCTGAATGTAACAAAACATATTTCATCACAGGGCAGTAAAAGTCAGCAAGTTCTAATATTGTCCGTTATAGAAAGAGTGCAAAGACATGACAGGAAAAAAATAATCAAACAGAAATCAAGGTGAACAGTTTTGCTATGCTTCCCAGGATAATCATATCAGCAATCTCATACATCCCCTCCAATATACTAGAAGTTGTTTTCTAAAAGAGGATTGCTCACATTTAAAGTTTCTTGTTCTGATACTTCATAGCAACCATTCAGGGAGAAAAAGTTTAGCATGCTTATTCTGGCAAACAGGAAGGACAATTCTTTCGACCCAGATATTTCTTTCTTCTTCCTTAGAATCAAGATTTACATTAGCAGAACCAGTAAGAACACACATGGCTCTGAAAATCATGTCACAAAAACAGGTCTTATCTCAAGTTGAAAGCAAAACATGCCAAAAAGCTAACTGCCTTGCAATAGTTACCTAGGCTTTTGCAATCACATTTTATTTAAAAATCTGTGGAATGGATTTTGATTCACATATCCTATTTCAGACTTCGTTTCTCCTCCTTTGATTTCTCTTGTTTATAATTTTTGCTGCCCTAAGCATCAATTTTTATAGTACAGTGCAAAAAAACATCTATAGACACCTCTATTCTAATAAAAGCACAGGCACATGAAAATTTTACATCTGCAAGTATCTCTCTTTATTACTTACCAAGATCCTTTATTCTAGGTAGTACGTTGTATGTGAAGTTTTTATAAGAAGCTATTTTCCCTTCTGGGGAAGCAATCCCCACATGAGATTCATAGATTCTGAGGCTTTTTAATCTCTTGGGGGAAGGATGCTTATGCTATAAGGAAAAAAAAAACAGTTGTCATTAGGATACAACAGCTTGGAAGTGTTGTCACAATCACATAATTTGCACAAGGTAAAAAACAATTTGTTTTGTTTTTCCTCTAAGAGCACAAGCATTTCAGAAGTAATTAAGCATTCTTCACTGTTAAAGTAAATGGCTACTTCAAATTAACATTTTTCATGAGCAAGAGACTGGACATCCATGATCCAACACTCTTCTTATACCCTTTTTAAATTACACTGAAGTGTACAAAATAGCAGCTATTGTACTATAAAGTTCTTCTGTACTATTATGAAGCTTGTTTGAAAATAAAAGACCACAACAGAAAGATAGGTTTTTAAGGATATCTGCTTTTCACAGGCATTTGAAGTTGCTCTGTCTTCTCCAAACTAAAATTTGTATTTAGTCCTAAAGAACAGTTTTACAGCACAGAATAATCTTTATTCCAATTACTTAGGATTAAAAAATAAAATTAAGAAATCCCAAGTCTGTAGGTATGTACATAGTACTTCTAGACGGGTAGAAAATATTTAAAGAATACAGATGCAATTGAAATTAATCAATTCCTCCTTACACTTGAAGAAGAGCTTACACTTGATTGGGATTTTACTTTTTAAAGCAAAAGTCTTGTCTGAAGAAGCTTAGGAAAACTACTACTTAAAAATCTATTTTTCCCAAAAAAAGTTTTTTTCTTTTTCTCCCTCTCCCAATTAAAAAAGTTACAAGTTTTTATATTCTATTTTTTAGCTTAATATTTAAGTGAAATTTTGAAAAGTTAGAACAAAACAGTAAGCACACACAGTGAACAGAATTTCAGTGTTATCAGTGAACAGAAATTAAAGGGACAAGTGTGAAAAACAAGAAGTTCTGGCTGAGGTTTATTCCCTGTATTTTACTTCCTCTCCTATTCATAAAAGGTCTCAATTTTTTTTTTCTGAAAACACAGTAAAGCCTTGTTCGCACCAGCTTTTCACTCTAGGTCATACAGATCACTGCATTCCCAATTACCTCCCCATTCTTACAGAGAATCTATGTGTCACACAGCATCATAGATACAGGGTAGGTCACTAAATTCATACAACCTATACACCTAAATAAGAAAGTTACTGTAGATTATGTAATGATTTTTTTCCAAGAGATCTTCCATGTGAGCTACCTTTTCCGTGTCAAGCAGATGCTTCATAATTTGAGGTGGGTGCTAAAATTTAACTTAAAACAGAAGTTGCAGCACCTCTTATACAGAATACTGCACACCATTTTTCAGTGAAAACACCAAAAAGTGTAACAATATGAAATAACACCACTTGGCCTAAAGTTTCTGAATGCTCTCCTAGGATATTTTTATCATGCAAAGAGTTACCCCCCTTATAGAAGTAAGAGGGCTTAAAAATCAATAAAATTAATCAATAAAATCATTAATTTACTGACACAAAGAAACTAGAACTTTGACTGGAGCATGAGCACCTTACTTTTGAAAGCTTTTTCCAACTCCATATAGCATTGACTTATTATTGGAGTACTGAACTTTGTATTTGCAGGTAACTAATCCTTAAATCCAATTCTGAAAATTTTCTGCTCTCCTCTGTATCAGGAAGAGCCACCTAGTCCTGGAATAGTTATTGAGTTTGCCTAGCATAGGGGAAGCCAAGGCTAAAATACCACTTTAACAGGTAACTAGTTTCCATATAGCCTATAGGAGACTGAAAAAGTAGCTCAAAACCATCCATCATTAAAGTCACTTGTTTCTGTCAAAGCCATGAATAAAACCCTTCACTTCTCAGGTAGCTACTTGACCTAGTTGCTACCCTCTTTTTGTTGAAAAAAAATTTTTTTTTTTTCCTCCTTCCAAGCAGGTATACAAAGATGACATAATATATGGTTTTATACACCTTTTGAAAATAATATTTAAGCCTTACTATGTATGGCTGTGGTGGGTTCCAGTGTACCCAATCGTAATTCACTTTGTCTTCATCACGGACTACATATCTTGCCCAAGGTGAGATACGATAGAGGAGGTCACCATTTTGAGCACGAATCACCACCTATAAAATAACCACAACATATGCATACGGTCACATATAATTCATGTAACACCTCCCATGTAAACCATAGAGGAGAATGAAATAGCACATTACACAGAAATTTAATTCCAAGAACAGTCAAACATATAATGCAAGTCAAGACAAGGAAGAATGACCCTATTCACAGAGATGGTTTGCAAAGGGATAGCAAACTAGGCATGTCAGGCATAGGAGTGATGTTCACAAGCAGGAGCTAAAAGGTGAGCATATATACATAAGCTTCATATAAGTAATGGAAGAAAGAGCCTTTCCAAATGGATTACTGTTAGCAATGATGGGGGAATTAGGGAACCTATTTCCCTGCCACATTCTTATAAATTTAAATAGACATGCAGTATAATGCTATTGAGATGAGAACTGTGATTTGTTTACTTGGCAAGCAATTTAGCAAGACAATTTTAATATCTTAATTCCCTTTTCTCTTCTATGCTCTGTGAGTCCTGACTGATACCATATAGGCCAGAACTGCAGAAGAACACAAGAAGCACAGGATACATTTCAGGTCAAGAGGAGGGAAAAAGAGTAAAATATAAATTGCTAGGTTTCTTCTGCTGCCTTTCAGTGTCTCTGGAGGTCTTCATCATTCAAATGATAAAGTATTATCATCCTTTTTACTTTCCATATGTCTTTCCTCTATTTTATAATGAGATGAAAAAGGACTATTCTTTTCAATTCCTTCAAAAAGCTCAGAAAACTTCCCTTCCTCAGAAAGAGTGACCAAACATAGCAAACCTAGGAGCTCTTTTGGAGTATTATTATTTTAGATAACAAAGGTAAAATTGAAATAATTACTAGGATAACGTACTGGGACATTGCAGAAGACATTGTATTTGAGGAGCTGGTGATCTTGAACAGACCCCCTCTACCCTATTGAGTCATTAATGTAATCTGTAACATATAAAATACCCTTGGGAAAAGATATGAGAATCAAGGGGTGGAAGGTAGTGCTGCTGACCAGGAGAGTGTTGCACGTTTAGGTGCTAGGACCAACAGGTCATTGCTGTGTTGCACAAGGCCCTCGGCTGCAGGACAACCATAGCCATCTCAGCATAATGGAGGGTGCTGCAGGCAGCTCTCCCTTAGTACCAGCAACTATGCCACCCGCAGGGCCTTGCATCTACAAGCACAGCAAGAAATTCTCATGAGAACATGCCTTAGGAGTAGAGTTGTTTTCTTGTAAGGAAATTATTTAGTAGCTTGAATGACCAAAAGGGAGAGCTTCTCTCCAAGGACAGGATCTGCTCCACACAGCATGCCATGGGAATATCTACCAGGCCATGGTCTGATGCCACACTAATGCGGGGTGCCCAGCTTTTGAAGGCTACTTGCTCACTGTCAGTATTCCTCCTCTTATTCTAATAAAAGCAGTTATCCTATGAAACCAATTGCTGTCAGACCTCTCTTGAGATGGAGAAAGAACCCTGCTCCATTGCTCCCACAGCCCACCCCTTCCTCAGTGCAGCAGGAACAGCACCACGCTGGTTTTGGCTGCCATTAAGACAGTAACAGAAGGTTTGCAAATTTAGAACCCAGAAAAGTACAAGCAAACAAAGTCCTGAAATTCTTTATTCAGCTTCCCCCCACCGTAGAGCGTGCTTCAAATGAAAAGAGAGGGTCTGAGATTTTTTTTTTTCCTCCTTTATTAAAGAAGTTAGGAATTGAGCAAAGAAAAGTTACAAGTAGTGTGGAAGAACAGTTATCAAAAAATTGCCTTTTCACCTGTGGCAAGTGCCTTCCATTATTTCAATAGATTATCTGCATCCTTAACCCAACCACAGGAGAAAGTAAGATGAAAATATGTACACAGTAAGTTAACAGAAGTTGGTAAAGCAGGGAAATGTAATTGCTGTCTCCGTGTATACTATTATAACTCTGACAACTCAAAACAGGTTTTGTAAGGAGTAATTGAGACTAACCACCTAATCAGAAAAAGCCAAGAATAAGTTATTAAAAACACAGTGCAGTTGCATGGAAAATTTCTGTCAGCTGTGCTAGCAAAGCTGGCCAAAAGGGTATTTCTGCAAATTACATGAACACTGAAGATCCTCCTGGCTGATAGCATTGACAAGTTGAAAATTACTCTTAAAATAATAAAAATTATCTCCTCTTTCTGATATCACACTTCTGACGATGCTATTGCTTGTTTTATTAATTTGTCCCAATTTACCCATCCCAGAAATAAGATAATTACTGCATATAATAACCATACCTACTCATGTTAGCATTTCTTTTTGTCTAATATTCTAGTGTAATTTACACTGTACAAGCTTATGAGGGGTAGGCACATTTTATTTTAAGAAATGAGGTAATTAATCTAACTTCAGAACATTATTTAATTAGACATAGTACTGATTTAATCCAAAGAGGATACTGGAGGGGTAAAAAGAAAAGTTTGTTTATTATGAAATACTAAAACCAGTCATGCATACTCTTTAATTTAATCCATTAAGCAATGAAGCACTTAAAAACAAAGATTAGAAACACATTTAAATGAGCAACCAGTTATTCCACTTTTTTTAACCCACACTTCCACAGTTATGCTGCATGTGTTCATCAACCATATCTCTGCAACTCGTCCTTCTGTAATCACGTAAAAATTTTCCTTGTTCCGTAGCCACTTGACTCAAATTGACTGCCTTTTCCTTCATTTCCAAGGCATCAGTGCACTTGAGTTACCAGTTTTTCAGAAGTCATTTTGTTCAAGTACTAGTTTTGCTTTTATTTAAAGCATCTGTCAGGTCAAGTTTATTGGTTAGACTTTTCGGGAACTGAGAGGCTTTCATAGGAACTTGTACAAGTCCCTGCCAACTTTCATAGCCAGAATTCTAATAGCTACAAATAAAATCTTTGAGAAGCAGGAGGCATGCATGTATTTGTCATATTAGGATAGTAACATGTAGAGCCAAACAGGTGGTTATAATCTATCACTTTCTGCAAGGGTTGTGTTTACACACTTACCATTCTTAACAGACTTAGGAGTCTGCTCTATTTTAAGGTTCACAATCTAAATTTTGTTTTAATTTTTATTTTAGAACTTAGCTTCTCATTTTGTTATGCAAAGATATAAGAAACCTCCCATATTCTAAAGAAAAGCATACATTTATCCAACAATAGAAGTCATACAATTTAACAATGCAAGTGTCAGAAATTCTCTAAAAAATGTGGGGGAGCACTTATTTTAAACAAAGCACTCAGAAAAATTATTTGTTGCCTTCTTCACAGTGTAGGAACTAAGGAATATTTTCCAAATATATCCAGCCATGGTTGTATCTGGTCGAACCTCACCATAACAGTAGAAACCTCAATTTTGCTCATGTGTTGCTGTCATTTTTTAACATCATGAGCTGCGCACAAAGAAAGCATAGTCAAGAGGAACACAGCTAACCCAGAAAAGGAGTGGTTACAGCACTAAAGCTGGTAAAGTGAATCCTGTTCTCTCATTTACAAGAGCATAACCAACATAGTTTCTTTAGTCCTCTCTCTATCAAGTAATCCCTACCTAACAATTTCAATTCTTATTTCCTATGCTTGCTTAACCCTTTTCTTAATTTTATGTGAAACCCAATCACTGAATCTTTCCTTTCCTTAATTACCAAGCTCTATACTCAATCAGCTTCTTCTGATATTGCAGAAAGTTGATTAATCAAGTTACAAGATACTTTCTAAAGTTTGAGACAGAGCTCCCACAACACCATGGTGAGCTGAGACATGAGCAAGAAAACTGCAAAGAGGTGAATGGTACCCCAAAACAAATAGTAATTTATCCCAATTCTGACAAAAACCTCTAATGGAAACAGTCCAGTGGCTTTCATTCCCATATTTGCTTTTTCCTTTCTTGAAACAACTAATTACAAATAAATGAATGTTGTAATAAAAGGAGTCATATAGAGGACACATGTAAAACTGAAAGATAGATAAACAACTCTTGTTCCACTCACCCTGAACTATTACTTCTGGTCCATTCTCTGCAGTGTTCAGACATAAAAAGTAGCTGCCATGTATACTACGCAACTGCTGCTACAGGTTATATATGCATAAAGAATACTGGATATAGTCACTCCACAGCCCTTTTGATGAAGTACCTATGAATCTATTTAGCAGATACAGTACTTTTGCTCCAAATTCGGGGTTTTGTTTACTCATTTCAAACTAATTCTTAGAAGTTATGGTGCATAACCTAAGTTAGCTACCACTTAGTTCATCAGTATTTTATAAGTGAGTTTACATTTTCTAATTAACTCAACAATCTTCTTTAAAGAACATATATAAAATCATGATGTTCATTAAATAGGATTCTTCAAACCGGCCATGGGATTTACCTACTTCATTTTTAAGGGGTATGTCCCTGTTCTTTCCTTAAAGTGTATGAGGAGGCACATCATACCATTTGATATAAACATTAAGGCCCCCATTAAATGAAGCTTTAAAAATGCACACTGTTACAGCATGAAATGCATTTGTCAAGTGGACCAAGGAAATGGGCAAAAGTTTAGCCTCTAATCACAACCGACCAGTTTGCTTTATACTTATCTAAGCTTTAGTTAAAGAAAATACTAGGTAAAAATAGTCACTAGATTTCTGATTCTATCATCAGGTTTTTGCACTTTTGTTGGCTTCTAAGAACATATAACAGAGCATACATCTTGCTGGCTTTTAAGAACATAACAGAGAATACAGGTAAGATTGGTAGAAAAATCATAGCTAAACTTAGTTGTTACATGTAACATACAATCAGACATGGTATGCAGGAGTTCTGCAGTAGGCAATTAATACACATATGTACTGAACAGCCCTTTGTCACTAATGTTTTCATATTCCAGTTATGTGCCCTCATTATGGCTTACCCTTGGCTATCTTCGGGTTTGTAATTTAAGTCACCTTTTAAATGCTTACCAGTGTGAGTTATGTAAAACTGTCAGGGAGAAAAAGGAATGCTACTCACTACAGAAAACACTCCAACAAGAGGACAAGTGCAGAGGGAAAAAGGAAATCCAAGTTTCCTAGGCAAAATAATATATCCTCCTCAGTTTGTGCATTTAAACTGTTAAGAAACTGTTAAAAAAAAGCCAAAACTAAATTAAGAAGAAAACTATGTACCAAGAGTTACATTTACACTGCACAATTTAGAAGGACAGAAAAGGAAAGACAAAACACAGATGAAGATAACTTGCCACTATCTACATTAAACATCACTGTCTGAAACATAAGACTAGTATTTTACTATCAAACTGCGTAATACATGGGCAACATTATTTGTTTTTGGTGGAGAGGAGGAAGTCTCTTAAAACAGCTAACTTGTTTAGAACTCTGTACTAAGAAGTCTTTTTCCCCTACTACTTCAGTTTCCAAGCTGGCTTACCCATTGGCAATTTCTAAATACAAGATTCTGGGAATTCAAAGGTAATCATGAAGAATTTGCCTACATTAATACTAGATACAGATCACCTGAATAGTTTTGGAGTTCCCCCCAATGGTAAATACATTCAGACAATATGTAAAAACTCAAAATCCTTGATGACCTCTGAATGTCACATGATTCTGCCTAAGTGGAATACTAGTATAAATACATGTACATAAATACTCTTATACAAATAAGCAAACATCAGACAGAATGAAAACATCCTTCAAAATCTGACATTAAGTCATTTTACTCTAAAAATGAGCATGGCACAGATATACAATTCATATAAGCACAACTGTAAAACAACAGAAAGTGAAGAGCTTAACCTAAGCTGCTCATCTTCTGTAAGTAATGGTTAAAAATTGTGTTTTGTCTGCATTTTCCATTATAGGGATTTTGGGGTATATTTTCTACATTTCTGTCTGAAACATTCAGCATACTTGGGAGTTTAGCATCCGAAACAGCTGTAATTAGTGTGGTGAATTTCACAGATGAGTACACCCAAGGTAGTGAAAAGATGTCCTGGTAGCCTGAGGTTTAAGGCATCAATGCTGCTGAAGTAATTCATTTTGAAGTAAGAACTTCCAGATCTGAATAAGTTCACTAAAAAACAAACATATGGCTGTAATAAGAGCAAACACAGAGCCAACAATGGCTGGCTTTGAAGGTATGTAGAAACTGGTGTGCAAAGGTGCATTCCAATTTTCAAACTGCTGGAAGACAATGCAGGACCTAAATCTCAGAAAATCATTAGTATCAAAGTGACAACATGTTCCATGTCTGTCCCACTAGAGTATAGGGAATTTTTGAAGTGGGGAGTAAGCTGTAAGATAAAACTAAGTACATTGTTTACAGGTCTGTTTTGATGTTTAAAACTCTCAAAAGTAGTTTACTACAGTTAAAGAGAAATCATCACTCTCAGGGCAGTCTAGTGTCATACAGAAAGGCAACACCACTCTGGAGCAATTCAGAAGCTGAAATAGCTTTCCTTTAATTCCACGATGTTTCCAGTGCAGGACAAGTGAGATTCAGGGGCCTCGATTTTCAGAAACATTGACAAATTTAAGATTCCTGGGTATGTCACTATTTTTCCTTTCCAAAATAGCATGGGTCTTCCATGCCACCTGCGGCACATCTGCCAACCTCTTCTGGATGTCTCAGGTCATTTAAAGGAAAACTCAGCACTTATATTCAGGCAACTTCCAGCCTACTGTGACTCAGTGAAATTTGTTGGATTTTTTATGAACGGAGGCCACATGATTTTCCTTAAATCATCTAGAACAATAAAAAGTCCAAAAGTTTTGCAAGTCTAACAACTTTTAAAGTTTAGTCACAAATACAAATTCAGATAAAATGTAAACTATGTGTAAAATGGAGCTTAATGTGGTTGTGCCGTTTTTACGACAGATGGAACTGATCAGTAACAGGCCATAAAACAACACATTTAAGATTCATATTTTTATGATCATCCCTTTTCTTTTTGCATTTGCCTACCTTCATCTTCTCATCACATCAGCTTCATTTGGCTACCTCATCTTCCAGTGTACACATACACAGATCTTCAGAACAGTGTGGGAGAATAATTCAAATGACAGTTACAGACAAGACCAGACAATTTCTCTGCCCACCATCTATTCCTTTAGCTTTCAGTTCCTGCATCTAAAACAGACTTAATTCCATGTGTGAGCACTGTATTCAATTATGATGTATTCCCATAAGACATCTGCCTCTGTTTCCACTGATGATGATATAGGATGAAACATTAGAAAAAAGTAAGGAATTACCAAGACAGCATGGCTTTTTTTCAGATACATACTTTAATTTAAAAGTAGCATCTGCTGGACTTTGGGTTTTTTTTTTCCAAAAAGAATTAAGACTGATATTTTTGCAGTTCAGGAAACTTGTTATATAGTGGTTTCTCATTTACACTTGAGTTAGGGAGAAGAAAACGAGGAGGCGATAACTAGATAACTGATTAATATATGCAAGCCAATAAACTGCTCTGAAACACTGTATTATTATTTCATTACTTTAATAGCTTGAAAGCACTTGGAATGATTGTTGTTATATGTGGCTTTTAACACAACAATGAAATTAAATTGGCCATCAACCCAACAATAGCTAACATGAGAAAGTGGACTAGCTTAAATAGGGAAATGTCAGCGAGTTATTTGTATATGGGCATTAAGATATTATTTCAATACTTATAGTATTTCATTAGCTTAATATTTATTAATTTCTGAGACAAGATTATCCAGATGTAAAAGCCACAAGACTACAGGTGGAAACATTGCCTCATCTCAATAACAGGCACCATTTGAAAGGAAGTTTAATCCAAAACCTAAACCCGCCACACTTTTAGGTCTTACAGACTCTCTAGGAAGTTTGTTAGATGCTGCAATAACATAACAGGTTCTTCCACTACATGAAATTTATTACAAATTAAACATCAAGGTATTTCCTTCCCTCAGTTGTTCTAAAGGTACATGGAGAAGGAAAACGACTGTTGGTACCCTAAGATATTTTGTAATATAATATATTGTGTAGACAAAAAAAGTTTACATTTTTACTTTTGAAAAAATAGGGTAGCCAGGAGAAAGCACTACAAGTTTACAAGAATACAAAAGAATCTGACCAATTAATCTCTCCAAAACTTTAGACTTTTGACATATTGCTTCTGTAATAAAACCTGGTCTTAGATTTTATTATGTAAATGCAGTTCAGTTTCAAAGACAGTTCCTGCATTCAAGTCACTGTTACAATCCTGCTATAAGATCATATTTCTTTTTTCTTAAATTGTTCACCCTTTTCTCAACACCCTCAGGTTGCTACAGAAGTACAGAAGTAAAGTTTTACTACCAGCTGAAAATACCTTTCCCTTAGCTATGTATTTTTCTTCTGCAAATATCCAATCCCGAGTTTAGGACCCAGCATATAATACACAGTTCTGATGATCTTTCCCAAGTGGATGGTGTCAGTTGAACCCATTTACTAAAGTAAATAAAGTCACCACCCCGCCTTCCCCACATGCACAGAGGAAACAGGGTAATTATTACTATCCTCTTTCTACACGTCATACTGGTTTGAGAGAGACGTACTAGAGTACAGAGGCAAAATTTTGCATGTTTGTATTTTAATACACAGAAGCACAGCAAAATGCTTTCCAGTAAGGTAATGCAACCTGCTGCAGAACCCAGTACTAGAATTCAGAGTTCCTTGCCTGGCACAGTTGGCTTTAAACAAGATTTAGATGAAAATAAAAAAGCCTGACAAAAGTTTGGGATAGAACAGCACTCTTAAGAGCTTTATTCTGGAATTGTCTCATTCAACCTGATAGATTTTAGAGTCCAGATAAAACATTTCCCTCTTTAATAGCCTGAGAAATAGAAGGCAAGTGATGAAGAAGCGAACACAGCTTCTTCACTAGTGCCTTACTCCTCTTGCTACTGTACAGCCCTGCCTAACAAAGCTCAAGAGAGGCAACAAGGAGGAAAAGGGATTAGAAGTGGTTCAACACTTCAGCTTCCCTTAGCTAGGAGCACATTCCCAAATGGACCCTCCACCCAAAGCAGTGGGGGAGTCAGCATGGACAACAGGACATCTTTCCAGAACTCACCTTCCACTGAAAAGCTTTACCATATGCTATCCCTACTGCTTCAAATAACCAAGAAATCAAGTGTATCCGTCAAGGTGCTCCCAGTCACTGAAGTTGAGTGTAAACCTTGAAAAGAGTTTCAGAAAGAATGGACAGCACGTTGCTTCTGCCAGACTGTTCTACTTCCTAAATTGCAAGTCTGTTACACTGGAAAGAAGTAATAGAACACTAATTATATTACCTCAGGTCTCCCTTTCTCCACCTTTTTTTTCCTCATCAATTTAAAATTGCTGTCAAAACTAAGTCAAGACAAAGCTGTCTGGTTTTTTTTCCAATTTTCAGGCAAAGAAATCTGCTAAAATGACAAGCATATAAAACAAATATTGAAGAAATACTCCTTAGCTATCAGACACATAGTAATACTCCTCAGGTGGTTTATACGATTAACAAAGTTCTGCAGAGGAATCTGTGTGGTTCAGAAGCCATTGAGAGAGTGATCTATTTGCTGTGCAGATTATTTTTCTGTAAATATATCACCACATCAGCTACTAGACTCTAAACTTACTAGTGATATTAGATATTTGTTCCCAGTTCCCCCTTCTTTCCCCTTCCCTTCTCCCCTGGTGAAAGAACATAAATGAAAATAACCGAGATATGAAAGAAGCAAACGCCTATCTTCAAAGCAGAGTCATCAAGTCATGCCTTGATTTTCCAAAAGAGGGAGATATAGCTCTGTTTGTGAGCTAAGCATTTCAATTGAAGAACCTAAAAGCATGTTAAACAAGTTTACTAGATCAGATTTAAAAGGAAACCTTTAGTTCTTTTTTACATTTCCCTGCTTCTTTGTATCTACTAACTTCTTAGTTTCCTAATGAAAGAATACAGAAAACACTATACTTTCTGAATATTAAAAAAATTCAAAAAGATGGAGGCAGTAGCCTAGTATTATAAAACTGTCTATGAAGATAGAGATAAAAATACCACGGGCGGGGGGGGGGGGGAAATCAAACTGTTAAAATCCAGGAAACCAGAGGAAAGTTGTTAAGAATGAAACCAATATCGCATGGAAACATTCCCAATAGATTTCACCAGGCACAAGTATAGAGACAATACTTCACTTACTCATCATGAACTATCCTAAAAAGTACGGAGATTTCTACAAGAACAAATAGGCTTTGTAACTCTTAGCTATGCGAAGGTGGCATTAAGGGTGTTGAGGGACAACCAGTTTATTTTTAAAAAAGGAAATCAACACATATCTATGCTGTAGGACAGCATTCAAACCTTTCTTTCAGTCTAGAACCCAGATTTTGAAAACCTTTTTCAAAACCAAATTAAGTAGTCAAAGGAAAACTGGAATCTCAAATACAGAGCAAGAAATACCTTTTTCCCCCCACTATGACTTAACCAGAATCGAGATACTGTAACAGTGATGCAGCTCAGAGATGATAAATTGTATGCATAAAATAAAAGCATTCATATATGTATTATGTAACTGAGAGGCCAGGGGTAGGAGAGCACAGTTTGAAAGCAACCATAATAATAAAGCACATTACACACAATAAGTGTAACTTATTAGAGTTGTTTCAATCCATGTCAAGTAGAAAAGAAGCTGCTGAAGTATGTAATAGGTGCACCCAAGCATTAAGTACTACTTATCCTCAACTATAAAGTATTTGTATCAAGGACAACTGCTGCATAATGCACCTTGCGGTTGGGTGGTTGTCTCGTAGTAGGCTTACTTTTTGATGTTCCCATTCACAGCTGTTTCAAACTGACAGTGAAATGTCTTTTGGGGATGAGGCAGGTCACGCTCAACACATCCACTTCCTGTCACATACTCCCATGGTGTCTTATAACTGGGTTAGCCTACAGCCCCAAATGGTCCTTCCACTGTCCTTTCCCTCCTCTTGCTGTTGTCTCCCTGCCCAACAACTCAGAAGTCCCTAACACCTTCGGTCACACTCTCTTTAGTGGATAGCAAAAACGTGTAGATAATCATGATGCGTTCCCTCTGTTCTGAGGTCATCTATCATGGATGGGCTCACCTGACCCTCTCCACACATTGTTAGGTGCATTAACTTAACTGCTTTCTGATATTTTAAAGTAGCACATCTTGAATACTTTATCGTAATGCCTCAGAGAAGTCCTTCTCAAACAGCTCCAGTGCTGGCTGTGTTGCCAGTACAGATTCCATCTGACAAGACTTGGGCATCCAAGGTGTGGACTAAGTCCATTAGATTACCAGTTTATCTTCCACTTTCTCCTTGACCTATAATCTTCTCTTAAATTTATACATAACTGTAGATGGTTCCTAGTTTTCAGCTACATTAAGTCACACTGAAGAGTGTTAGAAGCTTTACCTAGTTAGTGGCCCTGTCTCCAAAACAAAATTCCCCTAAAAACTACAGCCATGTTTATATACATAGTTAATATGGACTCTCAGGCTTCAAGTTCCATTTCAAGACCCCTTAAAATCTTTCTCACATTTCCTCAAAAAAAAACCCAACCAACCAAATCACCACCAAAAAAACAACCCCCCAAAAAAACAACCCATATTTTGCTATAACACAGACCTAATATCAATTGAAACAATTAGTCTTCTGAATGGACAAACTGAAAGGAAAGTATTTTTAAACAGCAAAACCTCTTACGAAATAATTGTGCAATCTTCAAGTCACAGGAGAACTAGTTCTGCCAAAATAACTGAACAAGAGTATTCTGAAGTGCTGATCTCAGTCTGCAAAAAAGGCTCCAAAGAGCAGTCTGCTGCATTACAATGCTTCATCGCTACTAAAACTTCTCCTGTGAGTTCATGAGTAGTTGCCATTGTTTACCAAATCCAAAACAGGGACAGCCAAGAGACCATTTACCTCCCAATGAGATAACAACTCTTCCTGCTAGTAAAGCTACTCTGTAACCCAGAGAAGTCTACAATAACTTGCTGAAGGGTCATGGCTCACAATCAGGCAATGAAACATGACGGGTATTGCCACAGAGTTAACTAATACTTTACGTGCCATTCAGTACCACTGATGTCTAGAAATACATATGCTAGATGACTTAAGTCCTGTTCCCTTAAGTTCAAAATGCCAGGAATGCCATGTCTGCTCCTTCTTGCACATCAGTTATATAGCATGATGCTGTGTAACACTTGTTTCATTCACTGTTCAACTTCGCAGGTCTGGTAATTTTCATTTTTTTCCATCCTACACATTACTTAATACATGAAATTTCAGTGACATGGAACTTCACAGACTATGGGCAAGGATACTCCCTGCCCCACCCCAGCTGAGGCAAAAGCAAGACACCTTAGAAGTGTTTACATTTGTACGTGTAAGAAAACAGTGAACACTTCTTCAGGAAGCTTCCCACTGAAATTAAGTCTCATACCTGTGCTAGGGATACCTAGGGCTCCCTTCATAAAAGCCGCCTGACTGCACATAACCTATTTACATTTTATGTTACAGAAAACCCACTACATCTTTAACACTTCTATACCTAGCATCCTAACCACCAGACTGTTATCCCATTATTAAAATGGTTTCCTGGACTTCCACATTCTCATTAAAACCACTTTCACATTTTGACTGCAGACTACTCGAAGCCAGTCTGATATTATGCTGCTGGACCTCCTGATCAGTCAGGTCAGCTGCAACACCATCTTCATCAGTGACAGTAATTACACTTACTGAATTTTGCCAAGAGTGGTTCCCTGACACTGATTAACCCACCTGCTCACCATATTTGATTCCTTTTCAAGGTTTACCAGTTAAACACAGAGCATGCAGATCTACTACAAAGTACAGGATACAGTGGTAAAAACTGTAAGGATGAAGTTCTAGATAATATTCTTTACAACTAACTTTCCTCTCCCCAGCACCTCATGGGTTCAAATGTACTTTCTGGTACTTCTAACCACGACTAATCTGTTAGTGTTCTGACTCAAAGTAGTTCCTCCTTTGAACCCTTTAATATTAAAAAGAGTTATGTATTTGGACTGGAAAACTACTCAAAACCAGTAGTAGTGACCTTAATATTTCGTACAAACTGATAAAAAAAGTTGTGACTGTTCTTCACATCAACCCCAGTTTTGTATTGAACTTGGCACCTATAACTCCTGTTCAGCAATCACTGAAACCACTCAAACATGAGTCTGAAATATCAATAGAAGAATATTGTGTTAACAAGTGCACAAGGTATCAAGCCTAATCACCTTGTTACAATACAAGGCACTCAAAAAAACTATGAAGTTTACCATTTGAAGATATATGTGTGCGTGCGCGTGTGTGTGAAGGAGGAAAGGATATAGATTCAGCAAATGATGGAATGCATTTTCTGAGAAGACTTTCAAGGGAAAGTTTACGTTATTTGGTCCCTGAGCCGTATATGATCAGTTCTGTCAGCATACCCAGAGAAATCAGATCTACTGTCATTACTAGAAAGTTGAACAATTACCATTTTAGTATACCTTCTCCAGCTCATGGAAGAAAGCTTTGTGGTTCCAGTATACAGATCTCCTCCTATTCAATGTTCCAGGGCAGCAGGCAGCTCAATCCTAATTGCCAGTATTTTGGAATTACTGACCTTACCACCTTTTCTTATTTAGCTGTGTGAAAATATTTTAGAACTTGACCAGTAGCCATTCATTTGGAAATTATTTTCATCTAGGTTTGAATTCTTATTGGCTTCTATTTTTCAATTATTCTACATTTGATGTGTTGCTCTTATGAAGAACATTGAACAAGTTCCCCACTGCAAATACTAAGATCTCCATTTTACCAATGGTGTCCCCACCCCTAAACTCCACTGACACTATTTCAAAATTAAGGTCTTACAGACTACAGCAAAAACTTAATTTACAGGTATTTTTAAGCAGTTGTAAAACACATTTATAAATAAACAGTAAAAGAACAAAGCAGAACACTGATTAAACTCCTGCATGTATATGACAAAACATGACAAGACTTGCTAAGGAAGCCTAGCCATGTTAATTTTTCTAAAAGCTTCCCATATACTGTGAAAAGGTAATTAAGAATACTCTGGCAATGAAGGAAGAATTCAGTCATTTTCAACCATGAAAGAAGATACACACACTTGCCCCTCAACTGCCATCACTGTTAGAATGACAAACTTGTTTAACAAACTTTGGTTGTCAGACCATATTTCAAATTACCCCCTTTAGGATAAAGAAACAGAGGTAAAGAGGCTTAATTGATTAAAGCACAAGCTTTGGTTTTGTTGGTTTCTTTTGGGTTTTTTGTTTTTTAAATCTGTGCTCAACTGATATCTGTTAGAAGTTAAAACAAAAAGCCACCAAAAAACACTAACAAACACCACCCAACCATATTTGTTCACTTAACTCACTAAGCTCCCCACTGATCCATGGAGAAAGAAAAAAGTGCCCTTTTCTGACAGGTAACCTTATTTTGGAGATGGATGTCATAATCCACAACGGAGTCACTCAACTATTTTAAGCATCCATCCCTTCACAGAGGAATGTATCAGAAGATCTATAGCAGTTTTTTAATTACTCACCGTCTTCAATGTTTGTATTTACTTATCAGAAGACTGCCTGAAGAGCTACAGTAGGCAGTCTACTACTATTGAAAACAGGCAAATGTTTGACCTCTGCTCCTCATTTATTTTCCTACAAAAATATTTTGTGACCTGATCTAAATTAGTGTCACCAGCTACACTCCATCCATTTCCCATTCTGGCTTAGAAATTACCTATTTAAAAAGAATGACCTTGTCACCATTTCAGAACTTGGCATTTGCCTGTGTAGAGCAAAAGATGAAAATAGTGTCAACAGAAGCTAGAGATAAGGACCTTCTGGAAGAGACTTTTTTCCCCTACCAGATCAATCAAATCACTGCATAAATGTCTGAAGTGGACTATTTTAACTTAAATATTTAAGAACATTATTAGTAAAAGAAACTTTAAAGCCTGTGATTCCCTTTGCTTCTTTAGTAAAGCAAAAGAGGGAATACCTTCATTACTAAAAAGTAATAGTTTTTGTTGCCTACTCTAGTGCACACAGACAACAGTGCCTGTGTATTTAAACATCAGTTCTGCAATCCATATAGTAATTTCCATCTGCAGTTAATCCGGTACTCTCAGCTACTACATGAAGAACGAACTGCAAAACTATGGTCTACTACAAAAAACCTCGTCTTCCCAAAAATACACATATTTATGCATGATCATAATTAACAGAACCATGTAGTAAGAAGATTTTTTATTAAGTAAGAAATCTTACATAAGAGGAGCAGCAGTTTTCTGAACCTGTTAGTGGAATAAGAAGATAAAAAGATCAGCCATAGCATGAGGGTAGCATACACGCCTACCATGTGGAATATTCCAACCTGACTTCAGCTTTTGTGACACAAAATGTTTTACAACTACCTTAACTGGAGACTTTTTTCCATGTTAGTTATCTCATCGAAACACATTGAATGTACACATTGTGAGGTGTTAGATTTGGTTGTGTAGCTAGGCACCACGGAGCAAAATACAGTGTCATGAAAGATTATTAGCAAAGTTACAGATGAGGCTGGAAGCAGCTCTATCTGGATGAAGCCATCAATTATGATTACGTACACTTGTGAATCAAGTTCCTAAACCTGTGGGGGTTTTTAGAGACTGGAATACACACATTCAAAAGCAAGTCCATCTCACAGGCAGACAGAACAGTCCAGCTTCATGAGCCTGTTTGGCAATCACATATTTTGAGTGTCAGTGACAACTGCACACATTACTGTTTAGAGCTGATCATGTAAAAGCACAATTAGAAGTGGCAGGTTAAAAAAAAACTTTAAAATGGAAACCAAACCCAAATTCTGCTCTGCCAGCAGAAGTCTCCTGGCTTTTCAGAAGACTCAGAGCAACTACAGAACTACAGCAAAGCACCCTACTAGTACATCAGTACCAAGAGTAATCAGTAGTCAAAAATTCTGCATACTACTCAAATTACGCACAATGCAGTCTTTGCTTTACAGTGAACGGAAAGAAAGTACTGTAAAGACCTGTACTTCAAAAGCAGGAGACCAGTGATTATATATAGACAGACAAGAAACTAATCTTAAGTTTGTCCAAACCTGTTTAAGATTACATGCTTTTTGACATTATGTTAATAATTACCAACCCTCCTCATCGTTCGCCTCTCTTATCTCTACAGTGAGCACAGAATATTCTACAGCAGGTGAGCTCAATATATTTGTAAAGACAACTGAAAAGGTAAATTCAGCAACAATCAAAAAAAGACAAACCTCCTTACACCTCAAAACCATAGAAAATAAGTAACCATTCTGCAATCTCATACATTACTGCATAATCACTATATTTCTAAGTTGCAGACAACTGTTTTCTTTCCTGCTTTGTAAAACAACATCAGCTTTCTCATCCCTGAATGATTATTCTTAAGTTTCAATTTATCCATATTTATACTGGGATAATTTCATAGGCCATAACAAAAAGCACAGAGATAAGCACACACATTGAGTAAGCATTTCCAGATCATTTTTATGCATATCTTTGTTTCAACAGATTCCTTGTTTAACTAAGCTTATTTTCAGCAGAAAAATGAGAATTTTTTGCAATGTGTTAGTCTTGTTGATGGGAACCCTGGAAATACAGTAGTGTTATAAAAATGCTCCCAGTTGCTTGATTTTCCTAGTCTATCGATGATTTTGGTGTATTTTTTTGCTTAACTACTCACTACTGTCCCCCATTAGCATCCAACATATCTGGAACTCAAGGTCCAACTGCAACAATTTGAATTCTCAGAAGTTCATACCCGACTGAAATCAGAATTCACCTAGAAATAATCAACTCTACTGATAGTTGTCATTACATATATATCTGCACTAAGTATAACAACTATGACATTTGACAGCTCAAAGAAACTTTCCATTAATTTCTGGAAGAAAGGATTTTATGCTCGTGGATAGTCATGAAGTACAACTTATAAAATAACTAGGTTTTCCCTGCATATCTATTTAGTTTAAAGTTACTTAACCTAAGACTACTGTTCAATATGCTTTATTCCTAAATGATAGGCAGAAGTTTTAAAAGACCACACGTACCACTAAAGGAACACAAAAAGATCACCTGAAAAGCCATGGTTAAAAGGAGCACAAAAATTACAGAGGTATTGAGATTTGAATAGGGTCTTAATCTCAAGTAGTCACATCAAATACAATAAGACCATCTATAAATTACTTCATTCGTATTTTTCAAATAATCAACTGTTTTCATCTTGTAACATGACATAATACACGATATCCACATTTCAGCCTCATATGCCTCCTCTTAAGCATCACAGAGTTAGATGTTAATGTTACACTTATTGAGGTTGCATTGCAAAAGTAGATAAACTAATTCTGCTTCTTAGAATAATTAAAAGATGAAGTTATTTAAAAGAAAACAAGAAGGAGAATTGAGTAAGAAGGGTTACAAGAATTGGAGAGTCTAGAGCAGACAGTCTAGAACCAACACCTTTAGCTTTGATCCGTGGGGCACAGGAGGATAACCATCTTGACCAGGTGGAATGAACATCTCCCACTTCCCATACTCCATCTTCCTATATGGATGAGAAAATGGATTCCAGCCATCTGTAATTTAAGAAATAATGCTAAGCATATTTATCCTAAGATGTGTCCAATTATAATTCAAAGGTATAACAGCATGTTCCATCTTTTTCAGAATAAACTTCAGTGACAGCAGACACACATACTTTTAGATCTGATACTACCATGCATATTCAAAAGAGATTCAATAAAACGTATAGTTTCCTAGTGAAAATATTACACTTCAACTCTAATTTGACAATGATTAAATTACTTTTACTTTACCTTCTTTGATCAAAGTAAAAACAACCTCCTCCTCCCCAAAAACACTACTGATTTTAATACCACAAAATCATGGTAACATGAAAATTAATGGCTGAAAAGTAATGCTTAATGTAAAACAAAAGCCACAAACCTCGCATCCTGAACAAGCCAGTAGACGTCTTTGCTCCAACACTATGGGAAAAAATAATTAGCAGCCGTTGATATGAAGAGGGGAAGTGAGTTTGGACAAAATGTAACCAAAACCAACCTCCATAAATTGAATGCTCAAACTAGGTTTGGACACACTGCTCATTGCCTCTATTTTGAAAAGTTGATGTCCTATTAATAATACTCATTAAGTTTATACAATCAGAAAAATAAAGGGGAAACTGCAGACAAACTTGGTAGCAGTGGCTAGGAAACCACACAATACCAAACAATGATGACACAGCTGGAAAATTTGGCCTGAAATGCCACAGATTTAAGTTAGCCTTGAAGAAGATTCCTTTTCACACACACAAAAAAAATCTACTAAGCCAAGCTTAGATTCCATAATTCAAGATTCTTTGTCCCCTTTGGATTCACTGAGTGCTAGAGACATGCAAGGTCAGCTATTATGACAGGCCCAACTGAACAGACATCTGCCAAGATAATCTTGTGTGTTTGTATGCATGTTCAAGGTTAATTCATATGAATGAGACTGAATATAAAGCTTCTGAATGGACAGACTTAGGCAATGTAATAATTTCTAGGCTAGAAGGAAGTGGCTATCTCATAGTGCAAAGCTACAGAGATTCCTAAGCTAAACCAGTCAGCACAGAAAAATTGAATTGCAAGATATTAAAGTAACACACGCTAATCTTCCTTCATGTTAAGCTTTTTGCATACCATGTCCTGTAGTTAAAAAAGAAAAAAGTGGCTTACACCTCAATGAAAGAATAAGCAGCCTTCAGTGACCTATTTACAGGAGGTGCAGTGCATGATCTTAGGCAGGCATTCTATAACAACTAACAAATTGTCCACACCCTAAACTGTAGTTCCACGACTAGTTTAAGCTAGTATAAAAACAATATTGCTACTAAACATGATAGTCAGGGTTAAAGGCAATTCAACAAAAAAACTGGACATGCCACTGGAGCAGGAACATCACTTTTGGCACCATGGAAAACAGCAGCAAGGGAGGTAGAGAATGAAGAAGTTATCAGTATATGTATTTTCCAACAAACATCAGTAGTCAAAAATATTATCTGCTGTGTGACAAAAAGATAACCTTCTCTAACAATATATGGATGTCTTGAGTTTCAGAGAAAGACTACGGTACTTTCAAAGTAACTTGCTAGTTGCTCTTACAGCTGTTTAAACCTGAAAATTGCCAATCTTTAAAGAACAAAACTGAAAGGCATTGTTCTAGCAAACCAGGCTAGACAAAGTGACAAAATAACTCTGTATGACAAATATTCTAGTATCTATTCATTTTAGAGTATAGAGCAACATCAAAACCAATGAAAATATTATAATAAAATGTTTCCCATGCTCAAAACCAGAAATACAATTAACTCAGTTCTCCATTTAAATTATAGTTTTTAAGGTATTTAGACAGTACAGACAGAAAATGCATTAGTAGAAGAAAAGTTTTTACTAAACTATTGCTTGATTAATAGCAAAAGAGGTTGTATATTAGTAAGATTTAGATGGGTCTTCCTCCTTGGTTTTACTCTGAAGTTTCAATCAAAAATAATGAAAAACACTACTAACATCTACTAAGGCTACTAAGAAAAAAAAACACCCACACAAAACAAAAAAACAATACCTTAGCAATAAAGCAATCCTCCTTAAAAGAATTTCAAAACTGCAAACGCTATATATAGTGTTTATATACTGTAATAAATATATTTATTTTATTTCAGGGAATAGTAAAAAGATGCAAAACACATCACTAGGGTTTTAGGGCTTGGAAAAAAAAATGAAGTCGTATAACATGGTACCTGCTCTAAGTTATAAGTCTGTCTGTGTTCATCACAGAGAAGAAGAGCGGGACAGCAGTCATCTAAGGGCTCCTGAATGCTCCCAAAGCACTGAAGATACTTGAAGGGCAAAAAGGGAGTTGGAGGTAGAAAGTAGGGCAATATTATGCATAAACTAGAAAAATTACATGCTCACTTAGAACATATTTGGATAATCCAGTGGCACTGATTCAGTCAAAGCAAAATGAATGACAACTGAGGGGTACACAGTCAGGTAAGACCTGGCTAGGACACCTAGTGGAAGAACTGAAGGTATCTGGAAGACCTTTGCCTGTGTCTGGTCAGTTACAGCACATTTTGTCCAAAACAGGACTTTCATCTGGAATACAACATCAGAAACAGTACCTAAAGTTCAAATACCAACATATGGCATCTGCTTAGAAAGAGCACCTCCAAACAACACTACACCTTTTAACAGAAAACCAAAAACAATTTGCCTGAAGTTGAGCTCATTACATACACCAAGAACTGTGAATTCTTACATTATCCCCAAAAAAATTCCTGTGACCTCTGTTACAACCACCTTTTCCCTCCTTTAGAGGGAGAATGGTTTCATCTCTCTACCCATTTAAGCATCTCTGCTCTCCACAGGCAACTTTTAACAGTTCTGCCCAAGTTGCTTACACTTTCCCCTCCACCTGCTAGTAACGCTGGATACTCCTGTTAATCCTTCCTCTTCTCAGCCACAGTCCTTCATTGCTGTGTGTCCATGATTCATGACTTAAGAATAAATGCAAGACAATGCCCATCTGTCCCAGATGGTCCTACTTAAAACCATTTTTTACTACGTATCCCAGGAGAACTCCTCATTTAGGAAGTTTATAATGGAAAATGTTGCTTTGTATTAAGGCAAGAGGCATTAAAAGTTAAAACACCTGGACAAGTGAAGGCTTCCTTCAAACAAGTGGCTCAGGCTTCTCAGTTTTAGTGCTTAGTTTTCAGCAAAACAAAGCTAAAAATGCCTTGGGGGGAGGGGGTGGTGAGGCAGGAAAAAAACCCAACCAATCAGAAACTGGATAGCAGACTATTCAGAAGTTGAAAATATAAAGATATGAAGAAATATCTTAGTTTGAGAACAGAGACTTCAAAGACTCTGCCAATAGTTGCAAACAGAAAAAAAGCTTCATAAGATTTCCAGCAGAGGTTCAAATAATCAGCTTGAATATGGTTCAGGAAAAAAGGATACCATCACGGAAAACCCATAAGCCATACAAAGACAAGAGCTTCTATACAAAAGTTCAGGCTCCAGACACATCTTAAACCAACACAGAAGACATCTTGAACAGCTGGGTAATTTTAGTTTCTCTCTGTGACTAGATCTTCCAAAACTAGCCAGTTATTTTAACATTACATCCTACCTCAGCAACATGAGGCACAAGGGAACTTCTTGCTCAGAACTGTACCCTTGGCATGCCAAAGAATCATGAACTGAGCTTTAATACAGAACAAATTCAATGCTATAATGGCTTGGACTCTAACATTTGTCATTAAAAATCAATTTCAATGCAATACTTCCAACTACAACATAAATTAAGTGGCTTCTTTTATCTCCTGGTTTTATTTTCACATTGACAAGCATATAGCCATACAGCTCTGAGGCTCATGGCTTAACTTGGAGTTTCATATCAGAAACTAACACTCTCGTTTCACACAGGAAAAAGGAGTACTTCTTGCATATTGACCAAATCATTCTCTTGTTCTAATGTAATATTAGTACAATGTTGTAACTATTTTTTCAAAAGTGAAAAAAAAACTTAAACTGAGGTTGAGTTCTCAAGCGCAATAAACTCATCCCTTAAGGCCGTTTTATTTCTTATCAACTGAAAGATGCTCAAAGAGAATAGAGTCCAGCAACCATACATACGTCTTCCTTGAGAAAGAAAGATCAGAAAAGGGAAGGGCATCAAAATCCCTCTATCCCACAAGATACCTTTATACCATTTGCTTGGAATATGAAATCAGAACATAAATGCAGAGATTCTCCAAGGACACTTATACTTAGGTCTTCCTCCTTTTCTACATTGCCTGATTTCTAACAGCTGAATAGCAGGTTCATTAACATAATCTGCTTAAAAATGGTTAAACAGCTCAAACACTGACATAAAAACAAATGTCACTACTTCTCAGATAGGATGTCTCCCTGGATATTAATAGCAGCTTACATCAGTCTATTGCCTTCAGTTGTCTCCAGCCTAAAAGTCTAGCACTATTTAACTTCACTCATGAAATCTAGGTATTTTTTCTGCATAAAGGTTTGAAGGAAGTAGTAAGAAGTTCAGTATCACATCACAGTAGTATCTAGACTCCATTCAGGTAAAAGTTTGAGTCAAGTCTGGGGGGGAAAAAACCCAAACAACATATTCTAAGGTATGAGAAGTTTCTTATCAGCTGTCAGATATCCAAATTATGAGGGCTAGTGGCTTAAGTTCCCCTTTCTTCACTCTGAAGGAAGCCTGTCAGAGTTTAAATAAACAAACAAACCTCCTCCCAAAACCAACCAGTCCACCCTCCCGCCCCAGCAGAAGCCTTCCCCACTAGCACAAGGAAAAGGAAGCAGAAACAGACATTCCAGAGTAATTAACGTTTTAGGTCCAATGTTAGCTGGGGGGGGTGGGGAGGGGGTGGGGGAGGCAGAGAAAAGAAAAAAGGGAACCAAAAACTAAAAACCACAAGTATGACAATGTATCACATCAAACACTGACTTGCGAATTAGCATACTCTTTCATACATATTATACATATTCTTTCAAGCTTCTTAAAGCCAGCAAGCATCTTTTTTTTTTTCAATTAAAATATTGTTTACAGATAACCTACTGAGTCTCTGCATGGCCAAATAGTTTTGGGTGTTCTAATTCCCAAACAAATTCCATGGGTTACCCTCAAAACTCAACGGTTCAGTAACTTATTTTGAAATACTTGATTTTAAAGTAGAAAAAAAATTGCCAGTAGTCACTAAGTTCTTCAGCAACGCAGCATGCAAATAAAATATTCAGTTTGTTATCACAGAGTTTTTAAGGTAGCTGTAATGTTGACACTGCCCCTAGTATCAGAAATTCAGCTAATTGCCTCATACATTTGATTTACTGAGAGGCTAGAAGTACTAACTGACAAATCTTGATGTTCTTGATTGTTCATTTAACACTTTTCAGACAGACTCAAGCATCGTACCAGAATACCAACAGATAAAATATCATTTTCTCTCCAGTTATGGAGTTTTAAAGAAGAGATAAAGAGAACTCTGAAAGTATTGGGATTTTCTCAAATTTGGTTTTCATTCTCCGAACCAAATACAGATTAGTGTGCTATTACAACATTATAGCTTTTTTCCAGAATGCACAGTGATACTAAGAATTACGGTATAAACAGGAGCTGTCCCACTCATTAGAAGTGTCTCAGAATGAAGTACTAAAATACTATAATTTGGGCCAAAATACCTTTCATTGTCTGCTATAAAACATAAGTCATTCAGAAAAAACTTTACGTTTTCAGGACTGATGCTTCACATGTATATAATTACCGAAATAAACTTTTCATTTGTCTTAAACACAGTTCATAATAAAGTTAACTATCAGCTTAATTATAAATTCTGAAAGAAGTTTAAGTTCTGTAACACAGTCTGCGCTCACCGTAATAACTTTTACTAATTTTTGATCCTCAAAAGCTTATCAGATCAAATATCAGGGATTAATATTTTGTGCCATTTCTTGTGTCTTTCCATCAAACATTTGAGACTCGCAGACAATACCATATCAGGTGAAAAAGTATGAAAAAACACTGCTATCTCCCTCCGTACATAGGAAGTAAAAAACAAAGCATGCATTGACTGTTTTTATATTATATGACATCATATTTCAGTTTAAAACCTAAAGAGCTGCTGTCATTTAAGTTCCACATTTGTTTCTTTAAGACTTCCAACTTCCCCCCCACCATTGGTTCAATTACAGTTCTCTTTATAAAAAGCCGAGTTTTATAAAAACTTATTAAAAAACAATCCTGACATTCAGTTTAAATATAATATAATCATAAACTTCGTTTGAGACTAACCTGCATGAAAACTTAAAGAAAGGTTAAAGGGATTCAATTTTAATTAAACATATCTGTAGCAACCTGAATCTAAATCTTAGGGTTTTGCAACCTAATTTCTCATCAGAATATTATTAAAGCTAATCTGAATTGAATGACAGACTTCCATTCCTCTAGGCTTTCAAAGTACATTACCTTCCCCTTTGGGAATGAATACTTTACTATGACTGATGAATATGATACATCGGACAAATGCAGTTTTTCTATATTAAAGTGAATTTTTTTTTTCAGTCTTCTGACTTCTTACTGCCACATTTCATTAACATCTAGAAACAACTACTCTAAGATGTTAGTCCTAAATTTCTGTTTCATATGATGTAGTACATGAAATATTTTAAATGAAGTAGAGTTTAGAAAACTATTGCAGTTTTTAGCTACTGTATTCTGGTATATCTGTACTCCCTGCCCCTCCCAACCTGCCATACCAATTTACAAATTGTATCCTTTTTAAAATATTTGTTTTTAATTTCATTAAAAGTCTGTTTTTAAAATGGCTATTAACATACATATTTAAAACAAATGTATTCTAATCTTCAACTGTGCTGAGTAATTTAACTTAGAGACTATTATTTCCATCACACAAAAACCTTGAGCAATGGAGGGAGCTGTAGAGAGTAGAGAAGGGGTAAGGAGAAGAATTTTATGTGTGTTTATACATATCAAGTTGAGCTATTAAAATACCCTCATCTAGCTGTCTTGCAGCCAGTATTGATAGCTGGCATCACTGTAATCTAGCAGTAGGTGAACTATACTCATGATTCATTATTCAGTTTTGAATCAGAGGACATATCTGATTCCCATATTAAAATTCAAGTACTGCACTAACCTATTTTATCAATGTCTATTCCAATAGAAAAAAAAACCCAAGGAGTATTTCAAGGAAAGCTACTCTACCATTCACTAGGTAAGCCATATCAAACAGGAGCATGGTTGAAAACAGCATTGTTTTCTGTTTGTCTTCTGAATTAAAAGCAAAAGATTTTTCTAAAATTAATCATTCTCTATAGACTCAAATTATTACAGTGAATAGTGGACACAGACCCTCCAACTGAGTAAAGAGAAAATAAAAATTGCTGACAATTAAAATAGATGTACTTTACGACTCCAATACCTGGAAACTTAAGCATAACATAATATTTAAACGCTTTCTTTTGCTTATTGTAAGTGTATTGATGTTGGGACTATGGAACTATGGTACTAGGACAGAACCATTTGCTACAAAGCATTAAAAATATCATAACAGATCTGAAAGAATACTGCCAGGGTAGTCCATTTATTTCTTTATTACTGCACATATTTTTACAGAAGCTTAACTACAATACTTTAGAAAGCACCACCAGATACTACAGCTAATGGCATATGTAAGAAGTCTTATCATTTTAAAGTTATATAAGCACATACAATTTCAAGTTCATTACTTCCTTCCTCAAATACAGTTTGCTCTTGTAATAGTTTCCTCAAACAGGGGTAATGCAGAGGGAAAACTCAGCATTTAGGTTTTTGTTTAAGCAGTAGTTAACGGCCTCAAATTGGCAATTCATATGCTTTTTTTGTAATATAAAAACACACACTGAACATTCACCAGGTAAGTATTTCTGCAAAACAAAAGTTGGATAAATAACATTGCATACTTCTGAAATGCAGTCAAATGAACAAAATCATTTTACAGATAGTCTCAGTTTGGTGAGAGCCAGTAACTAAACTCCTAGAATCTTGATGGATTAATACCTAACCCTGAGGAAGGGATAGAGAGGTGAAAGGGAAAAACAGAATGAAAAAATCCCCAAAAGCCCAAACAACAGTGAGAGTGTGGAATTAGTACTGCAGGATTTAAGAGCAAAAATGTGTATAACTTCCATTTAAGAAATTGCAAAACATGATTGGAGTGTAGCTTGGCTTCTGAATGAGTAGCAAGTTTATATTTGTCTCAAGTTTTAAGTGATACAACATCTTCCTAGTTCTCACAGTAAGCAATGCAATTACTCTATATCATCCTGCCAGTTTCCTGTTCTACTAACATCCTTCCTTCTACCCTCAAAACAGAACACCACCTACTCTTCCATAAGTAGGTTAGTTTGATTTTAGGTTTCCATTTTCCAGCAGGACTTTTGTATACACTCTTAAAATCAGTGGAAATTTTGAAGGGCCTTGGTCCTGAGACAACAGCACTGTTAGATCAGTCAAAGCTAAAGCAAATTATTCCAGTTATTTCTCCTTAACTGCATACAGTTTTGTAGAAGGCTAACTATAGAGCTTTAGTAAGAACTTCAGGTAGTTTAGACACATTAAGCCTAAAGCTGCACTGTGATCAGGCTAGATCCTCTAAACAAGTCACCACCTTATGGCTATTAAAAAAAATAAGTAGATATACATAATACTGACCATAAAATAGAAACACCTATGTTCTCAGGCTACTGCAGTGTAGAGTGTGAGATCATTAAAGTTATTAAATGCCACTACACTAGCCAGCTACTACATACATTTTCACTATCAGAATTTCATCATTGCTACGAAGTTGTCTAAGTAAAGAGGGTATTGATCTAAAACACAGTACAGGAGAGAAGAAATATTCCTAAAGATACTTACTGAAGTCACCTGTGAGAAACACTGCTTCTGCTCCTGGTGCCCACTCTTTGCAATATATTCCACCATCCACAAATTGGTTAACTCCAAAGGTTTTGTAACTTTTTGAAAATTTATCGAGGCCTCCTTCATTTTCCTCAATGTTCCTCAAGCGGTTATAAAACAGAGAATACCTTTTAACAAAAATAGATAAGATTATTTTAGAAAGTTTAGTAAGTGTCTTTCTTATGTTAAGATTAAGAAGTGTAAGAGCATTAAAAAAACATTAAGAAGTCACACTATGTCCTTAGACTACAGTGTCAGATTCGCTGCTCTACAGAAACAGAAAAACCACCAAATACCAACCATACAATTTTTCCATGGTTGTTACACAGTGCAAAGTTGCATTCTTCACATTTGCTTCTATTTTCTCTACTTTATGGGAAGAGTTTGCACTTTAAGTCTAAGACTACAACTCCTGATTGGCAGTCAAGAAATCATAGTTTTACTACACAACAGGAGAACTTCACACTCCGAACAGCCTAGCACTTTTTCCTCCATCTTATTAATATTGGACAAAGGCCTCCTAGGGAGAATTGTATAGCCCTGCTACAACTCTCACAGCCAGTTTTAATAGACAATCTCAGGACACTGAAAAGTTTGCAGTACAGCATATAGCAAGTACGGAGAAAGTCTGGCACTTGCAGTAAGCAGCTCCTTAGGCAGCCTCTCTACAGAGGCCATCAGTAAGGCTTTGCGGCCTGACACTGCTACAATTTGGAAAACAAAATTACCACTTCATAGAAGTAATATTTGCTCCATATCCTACCTGCCCCAGCAGGGCATGCAACTATGTAAAAACTTACTAGTAATAGCTTGGAGGGTTTGGGTTAGGTTGATTTTTTTATTGGTTGGGGGGGATTTTTGTTTGAGGGTTTTCTTGAGGCGGGTTGTTGCCTTGGGGGGGGGGGGGGGAGAGGCTATTGGTTGTTTTAACATATTCTGCTATGTTTTTTCCAAGAAGCTCCCATCAATTCAAGGAACATACATCAGGTGCACGATATAAATAAAAAGCTCCACTTTGAATCCTAAAATGTGAGCTATTATGTGAAGAAGCACAGCTAAAAGCTTCAGCTAAGATTTTTATTAATGCTGTCTGAATGTGTTTTTTGTTTTAAATAAGACATCCCCAGTGTGTCTGCGTTCTCCATAAATGGAAAGGAATCTTCTGAAATGTATTAAAACTAATAAGAATCCCAGCAAGAACAACTTGTCTGCCTCATTACACCTGTATTTTGAAAAAAGTAGAAACAGTAAAGAAGCAAAACAGCACTACTGGATGATATCCTGTTGGTTTTTTAAAAAAAAAATTAAAAATAAAGGAAATTTTAAAAAGGTAGCCTATCTGCTCTGATTGGTTTTAAAGTCTTGTTAGAATTGGCACTTAGTTTAAAGTAGAGGATTAAAATGCCTGTTTACTGGTTAAGGTTAAATAACATTACTTATATTAAAGTACTATGACTACTCTCAAGGTTAATTTCCTAGCAAGTTTTTATTATGAAGGCTGATACTTACCTTTAAAGACAGCACGATTTGAAAAATGCCTCAGGACACACTATAGCTAATACATTTATAACTTTTTGCCCATCCACCTTCATCGTTCCTTTAAAATTTGCTTATGGGTATAATCCTCAGAAGTGCATTACTAACTACTCCTGCTCTGATAATCAATTTCATTTATAGTGCTTGAGGGATAATATTTTGTCAGATTTTCATATTACATATATACACAAATCCAGTCAACTGACTTAAGTTTTAAGCAACTGCAATCACAAAAAGATTTATCTAAAATTTAAATACGGAAACACAGAGCAAGTGACAAAGCCTCAGAAGTTCAACATATGGCATTTGGTAAAGGCAAAATTACTGCATTATTGAAGGGTTCTCCCTGGAAAAAGTATTTTGATTTGTATGTCTTTGTATATTTTTTTTTAAGTTTTAAGCCTTCCTTTAAATATGTATCAGTTCTATTATACAAGAACACAGTGCTATCTGCAAATTCCAATTCCTCAGCTATACATAACCTATTCCAAAATTGCTGCCTGTCACATGTATTATTTTTAACTAGCTCACTGCAGCTGAAGCAGGAACCCTTTTGTATATGCTGTAGGTAACTGTTTTGACTCCAGAAAAGATCTAACTGAAGCAATGAATTTGACACACTTAAAACATAAAAGGTCTTTTGAAATAGTTTATCTACTTAAAATTAATATTACCACACACACCCCCATACTTGGTACAACTACATTTTCACAGCTTTAAGAACACCTTTGGCTGAATGTGATATTTGCCACATTCAGGAAGAAGCAGAAGTGGTAAGCTTCATATTTAAACAGAAGTCAGTCATACAAATCTTTGAAAGCTGAAGAGGAATGAGATCATATGTTTCTTAACAGAGAAGAACAGCAGGTCACAGAGAAGGACTGAAATCTCTGTGCGGAAAAGAAAAAGGTTATGATAAGCTTCATGTAACCTAGAGGCACACACATGCTGACTGCCTACTGCTGTTTCTCAATGAGTCCTCCCTAGCAAAAGGGAATCAAACCCATTCATCTTGTTCTGAAGAAGTAAGCAGCAAATTAATTCAGGATTTGCAAGTGGGTTTATGGGGTGGGAGGGATGAAAATGGACTTTCAGAAAGCAATTATATAATTTATGTCTTTGGGGAAAAATCACTGTAAGGTCTGGATTCTTGTTACAGAAGGACTAAGAGTACATCCACCACCTCAGTTTTTGTCCTTTAGTAAATTCAAAGTTTAGGCAAAGAGACCACGACATTCAATGTGAAGTGATCATTAGTATTACTGTAAAAAAACCCAAACCAAGAAAGATTACTCTCGTTGCTCACTTTTTAATGGTGGTGAGCAAGATTACATGCTCAAAAAAAAAAACCCACAATTTCTTTTTGAGGATGGGATCATTAGAAAAGTTGTTGATCCAGGACGTAAAACATTACAATAATAGGTTTTTTTTATAGGATATATTTTGAATAATACAGCATCATGTACATAGAGTACAAATGCTCCTTCGATTTGTACACAAGCATGCTACTTGTGATAGAGCAAGTTAATTCAGGTATTACTTCTGTGTCATCACTGTATAAATCATGATTCTTGAAACAACTAGTGTTTTCTGTAATTGTTTTAAAATTATATTCTAGAGACCATTCAGGTTTTTTGGTTTTTTTTTTAAATCACCTCCTGAAATTATCAAATATATAATTCTAGTTTGCTCAATGTTCATGAAAAACCCACTAGCTTCTGAAACGGATCAATTACTTGTGCTGTGAACTATTCTAAAAAACTCATCTCAGGAGATGAAACACATCTGGACACAGAACAAGGTTACTTGACATAGAAGGTCTTGTAAAACAGCAGAAGCATAGTTCTGCATCCTGTTGCTGCTTTAAAGGAAAGGATTCAGTTAAGTGCATGCTTATGATCCAGATTTAGAAAACTTAAGGTTTTGCTTTCACAGAACTTTTGGCGTTCATTTCTATGCTTCTGAAGCTTGTTAAACATTTTTATCTTCCAAACTGAAAGCCCAGGATTACACACAGAAAATGACACTAAAGTTTTTTGTTCAACCAACTCAAGATTTACACTGTTCACTAATAGCATACAAGTGTTAGGAGAGGTAGACATTAGATTGATGATCCCCTCAACACTGAAAGTTATGTCATGTTCAGTTATGCTTATATACTCATATACGACAGATGTATATAGTCAGGCAGACTCTGGACACACAGGACACATTTCAAAGGTGAGACAACCTTGTAAAATTCTGGACATGTGAATAGAGTCAACAACAGCATCCAGAGCTACAAGTCTGGACAAAAAGCTGACTTCTCCCTTTGTACTTTTCAAGTCTTGCACACAGCTTAATGAGTGACTGCGAAGTCTTTTAAGATTTTTCTACTTCCCTGCATCAACACCAAAGATTACAAGGTAAAAAGTATACCCAGGTATGCCTTGAAAAGTACAACCGTTACCTTTGGGTCAAAAAAAAACCCTAAGCAGAGCAACAACAGGGTTCACAGAACTTCAGGTACAAAGGGTCTGAGGTAACTGGAAAAAGTTGTACGTAAGTCCTTTACTATGGCCAGGTACAACACCACACATCTGACAAGTGGGGCCAACAGAAGGGGGCTGCTTTTGGTGTACTCCTTGCCCCTGGAGTTCTTATGAAAAGCAAGCTTTTCAATTCAAGTCCCATATCCGCTCATCTCACCTCTTAACAGATCAGTGGGTTTTAAAACTAAAACACCGAAATGAGGTGTTTGCATCAGACTTCCAGGAAACAAAGACTTCTGTCTTAGCATTCACACACACACACACCCCCACAGCTTGAAACAAGACATTTGGTAACAGACTAGTACTTATACACCAGCATTTTTTCCCCCCCTCTTCTACCACTATTTCACAGTGAAATACCGATAATTGTAAATATCATTTGAAACAGGGTCACACCAGTCTTTTCCTATTGTTACATTCATAATTTGTAACAGCATTGCTTTAAATCCCACACTTTATAGCCAGCTTTGTTTAAACCCTTACAATAGAAGTGTAGGAATTGGCTGACTTTCCATAGAAACAGGATTAAAGCATCAAATGTGAATTAGTATAATGGCTACCCAGAAAGCAAGCATCTCGCCAATAAAATAACCTTGATAGTGAAGGAGTAAAGCCAATATTAACTCAGTAGCCATTTCAAGGGTTTACACTTTAGATGAGCACTTATTCCTCATACTTCTATCACTAAAACACCCTCAAATATTTTGTCTTACAGATACCTATAGATCTAAAACTTAGAATTGAAGTATGCAGTTACCAGAGAAAAATATCAGAGGAAAAAAGTGGCCTGAAGTCTTTCAGTTCAATGCAAAGCTATACCACTCCTCCATCCAGAGAAATTATGTTCTATTTATCTGGTAACCATGATATACAAAACCCTCCTGATGCTGCAGTTCTTATCACTTACTTCATTCAACTACTGATCCCATTAAAAGTCTCAGGCACTAAAATTAGTAGCTTCAATACAGAGTATAGGAATAAAAATGTTAAGCCTCCCTTTCCTCCCCAAAGTCAACTGCCTTAGTGAAATAAAGGCTTTTGGCAGACTATTGAACAAGTCTGATGGTGAGTCAGAATACTGAATTAGGGGCTCCACATAAAGCCTTCAGGTCTTTGTTCTTGCAAGCAATCAGAGGCACCAACTCCTTTCTGCCCCCCTTGTAAAATGACAAAGTATTCTAATATTTTAAATTTTTAGATTTAACCAAATAAGCTTTAGTTTCTTCGGCATCACCGTAATCTAAACAGAAACTAGTATAACCAAAAAGGCCTTAGGAGCATAAAAGATACCCTCATTTAATCAGTCTGGTGCTGAACTCCAAGATAGCTGCGAAACTTCAAGACATATTTTTGCCCATTCTCATACCTTTTTTAAAGTTGTAGTTATTGCAGTTTATAGAAGAATCAATCAGCTTATTTTAAGTCCTGTGGTGTCAACACTGAAATTAATCCTTTTAGTCCCTCTTCTACTTATGATGCTGATTTTAGTAGCTATTCATCTTTTATATTTTGTCCACACCAGCTTGTCATAATTTATTTCTAGTATATTGATCCAGTATTAGTATTAATTTATTTGAAACATGAAAGCAAATAAGAGACTTTGATAATGGTATCGGTGTCCATATGGAAAGCCCGATTCTGCAGATACCAAAGTGAAAAGGATATGAAAGAAAATGCGTAGTAAGGTACTCTCTGTAGCCAAATCCTCCCATTTTCCAATAAATAAATGTTTACAGTAACATCAGGGTTAAAAATAAAGCTGCAGTCCAAAAGAAAACTCACAACTACTTAAGCCTGTTACATTTCTTTACATTTCTTCGAATGTAGCTTTTGGCAAGAATAAAATATCAAAAGCAGAAAAGGGAAAATGGTTTGCTTCTCTCCCTTCCCATTCAAACAACAAAAAATGTTTTAGATTTTCAGATACCAGTTTTATCCTATTCATCAGCTTAACCCTGAAGCCTCTTAGGGGAATGCTGCCTGTTACCTTCAGCCTTCCACTCTTCCCCAACACAGATGCAGCTGTATCAGCATTACAGTAAAACAAGGAATAGGAAAGTAAAGAGGCCATCAAATTCTGTTCTGTACCATCACTGATGTATCATGAACAACACTATTAATGAAGTTACTGAGATTTCCGAACATCATTTTCAAAACTGCCATGGGTCCCTCCATGCTTATTACTATGACTGGAAAACTGCTACAGCATTTTGCTGAAATCATAGGATCTTCCTGACATCCCCACTCAGCAGCTCCGTTTGAGGGTTAACATACCATCATCCTCTGGCTCCAAAATTGCAGTGACCTGAAATCCTCCTGCAGCTTTCCAGTCATAGTACTAAGGGGTAAAGAACTGGGCTCCACTGACTTCTCTGGGCATTTTTAATTTGGTGTTTTTGATTTTAAAGCATTCATACATCTTGTAAACAAGAATGCAAACCATCACATCTCTGGAATAATACTGGGATGGCGTGCTGTGTTGAGAGTTGTTGAATGAAACTCACTGAGACAGTGCAGGAAGTCAGGGGCCAGTGGTGGGGGGAAAAAAAAAAAGTTGAGCAGTGTGAAACTCATTCACTTACTGATGGGGACAGACCGTCAGAAAATTGCCTGTTTTAGTATTGATCCGCTCTATCTTATGATCCCTATGGACAATCTGAAGAGTCAAAAAAACTAACAAAAAACCCAAATCAGTGTAGATGTACCACACTTTCACCAACGTAATACCATTTACGGATTACTTCTCTAAAGTTGAGGAATAAACTGTCACAATTTTTAAAGGTTTATTTTTCTACGATAATGTATTATTCAGTAAAGCCACACTTTGAAATTTGGCAAATAAGGAATTAAAAATTACTAATTTCATTTCTGATAGTCTACTGCAGGAACATGAGAATGGATTAACATGGTTTTGAATTATATACCAAGAAAGGCTCACGAGCTGCAGTTCTCCTCCCAGTATCACAGACAGCCCATTCTTTAGAGAACAAGCTCCAAAATCTTGCATGGCTGTCATCAGCTAGCAGTGATGGGTATCATTTAAGTGCCTAGATTGAACATGTCAACAGCAACCACTCCTATTAAAAAAGGGCAAAACAAACCAAACTGATAGCTATGGAAGAGGATCTGTTTGCATCTGAAGATGTGATGTTAACACTTAGGTCAAACTTCTGTACATAAGGAACTCTCAAGCACTATATATCTGGTCAAAAACATCCATCTGCAGTAGTAAAATTTGCACAGAAGCATTATAAAATCAGGCTCCTCTATGGTCTGCCACAAACCTCAGGGTAACAAGGGTAACCCTCAGGGCCTGAGTCAAATTCAACAATCACCATGCTGTGGCATTTCATAGAGCTTGCCTATAAAATAGGCATTCATGACTCCAAATTTGATCCAATACATCTACACAGAGCTAACATGGTCCAGGCTCACTGGATCAGGGACACTAGCTTAAGCTCCACACTGCAGTCCACTGTGCAGAACAGGTATCTAAACACCATTAGTAAACCACAGAATGGTAATTGCCACCTCATGAAGCACAGCTGTAAGGTCTCTGAGAGAGACTGTGCCATACTCTCACTGAGTTTTCCTGGAAAGCCAGAGTGGAATTAACTTTTCAAGGTGGTTAAAGGAGGAACATGTGGGAATATGTAACTGGACAATCCTGAAACAATCATCATTAATAATGCTGATTTCTATTCCTGCTGACCCTTACCACTTCAAAGAAAAGCAGAAATTAAAAGATGAAAACAGAATTTGAAAATGTAGATGCAACACCTCTGAATATTTCAAAATATTTGTGAATGGCCCAATGCTCTTTAATCTTTTCTAATATTACTGCTATCACTTCGAAGATGCCATTACACTTTCACTGACACCAAAGCCAGCACAGAGTCCTTGCTCAGATCAGCGAGTCCCTAATTCTCATCTTCTCTTTTACTCTCTAGTTAGTTACTCCTTCAAACTGTCCTCATTCAGCTGCTTATAAGGGGATGGATTGAAGGAAGATAGCGGTTGGTAGGATGGATCAATTTCTTCCTAAAGCAAATTTCTGCAGTCCAACAGATCAAATGCTTCAAGACTGTTGAACTAGAATAATGTGGCAGAGCAAATTCCTGTTTGCAGTTGCTTCAACTTCATTTGTCACTAGTGAAAGTGTATCAAAACAGAAGCCTTGGATTTTATTTCATTCTTTTCTCCACCTCCCTTTACTCACTTTTCATTTGACTATTCAGAGTATTACACAGAATAATCACACTTTAGGAAAATAGTAAGTAAAGGCACAGTAAATCTCAGGTAGGAATGACTACTTCAGAACAGACTTACTATATTTTAACTTACATCGACTTTTAGTTTCAGATGATTGACTTGCACTTTCTGCATAGAAAAGTCCTGTCTCATTCAGATAATCTTTCTCCTATACATTTAAATAGATTAAGCAACACCTGAACACATGTAACCTTTGAAGTGTAAAAAGAATTCTGAGATCTAGGCTCTAGAAGTACAAGACAGTAATGGCTGATGTTTAGAGATCCAGAAAGAGACCGTCACTTAATTTTGATTTTCTGTAGGTTAAAGTAAAGGTGCTACACATTTCTTAAGGTTATGACTTTAGAAGTCTGGGAAATTCAGATTTAGCCACGCACAGAGGTTGTAGTTGCTCTATTATTCACTACGCAAATACTTTGCCTCTCCCCCAAATCAGAGGTAATTTAGCATACATTTTCAACTGAAAACTAAGGATTCTGCAGTTTGTCCTTTCAGGTGTAATAAAATTATCTGTTATCCAAATAATTTGGAGATACAGTTAATCCAATAAGGAACTTACACAGTTAAGCCATTTCCATTATGAATACTACAGAAGTGCTTTATTACTGGTTGCTAAAAAGACCACCCAGCAGAGAACTCGTAAGAGTGAGCAAGAAAGGCAAACCTTTCAAAAGCAACTTTTCCAGTTTTTTCTCCTATTCTGCAGATAACGAATGCCAACACGCAATTTTTCATTTCTTCCTTTCCAACAGGCAGGACAGCTCTGCTCTGTGCTTTTCTGGTCTCCCCAGGAGATTTCTTTAACGTTTACCCAAATGAACAGAGGGAAGGCAAGAGATTCAGTAGTGTCTGCTATTGCTGAATCCCATGAACATAATGGCTTTTCAATAGCTACATCCGAAAAGCTCCTTCAAGTAAAAGCATTCATTTGAGTGGCCTTATAACTTCTCTCCAACTAGAATAAATCTAATATTTGAAGCTACACTGGAAATGGAAGCAGATGCAGTTTAAGAAGAGAAATGCAATAGCATCCACCACACCTTACTTCAGTGGTTACTTACTATTACTGGGCACTTTCCATGGTGAGCAAACAGATGTAATCTCCCAACTCTCCTTGGATGCTGCATGATTTCAGTATGGAGAAGTAACACTGCGTTTAGTGTGAGACAAAGCTGTATCTTAAAAATTAAGAAATACTTGCTTGGGGATAACTAATGTGTTGCTTGCTCTGTTGAAAGTTATTCATACAGGACAAGCAACTGATTCAGCATCAACTTTTTTCAAAATAATTTCAAGTGCAGTGATATGCAAGTCAAGCCCTAATGACATACAGTCTAGTATGTAGGAGCACGACAAAACATAAAACCTGACAGAAAACAAAAGCGAAACTACAGAGGTTTTTCTTGACATCCTACCAGCAGTTGCTATTTATAACAGATGTAAAGGCCTATGAGGTATGAAGTCTAATAAAGATAAGTTAGTTTCAGTAGTTTTTTAGCAACATGATTATTTGCTGACATAAGTGCTGGCACTGTGCTGTCTGCACAATACAGGGGACTAGAAGCAAGACTCTTCCCTGCTTTAAACATTAGGATAACTTAGTGGCTTCACCATCATTTGACAGCTGTAATGCTCTTGCCACCAGCTTCGGAACAAACTTACACAGTGCTCAATTGGGAACCAAATGCAGAAGTGATTACAAGATGTATCAAATGAAGACTTAACGCAATCATTTAGTAAGAATTGCTCCACTGACTTATCCAAACCAATCCCACTTCTAAGAACACCCTTCCCCACATCCACATTTGTTCGTCTACCACCCCCTTCAGTTTATTAGAAATACATGGATGCACCTCACAGGATAACCATAACAAATTACCAGTGTTTAGAAGGAGCAAGATGCAATTTCTTTCCATCAAAAGCCTAGCAAACTACTTAGACATCAATTCAACTGAGAGAGAAGAAGGGTATACAGAAGTTTTAACACTTGCTACAAGACAGCCCTTTTCTCTTTCACCCTCTATTGAGATAGAAGGTATATAGGTGGGTTTTTTTGTTTGGTTTTTTTTTTAAAAGACACCCCCCAAAAAAACACAGCCACCCCCAAAAACCTGATGATATTAAGCTGTGTTACAACTTCCTGGAACAGCACAGCCATGTGTATTCTTATCTGCCAAAGCACTCAAGACAGCTTCCCTGTCATGAGGGAACAGTCTAAATAGAACAGCAACCACAAAATGATGGGAGCTCTAGATGTTTGTTTTGTGTATAAGGAAACAAGGTTACCAGTAGCATACTTTGTTTTGTTTTACACATCTGAACATTTGTCAGATAAACACTTTAGGTATAAGATTTCTTCATTTAATAGTGACTGCCTCACTATTCTTCTGCTAGCCTTAATTATCCACAACCTGTACACTAAAACCCCTCTTTTAGCTACAATAATTTGCTTCTCTGTTGTGATGACATCTGATGCAAGTTGATGGAATTATTTTTGAATTAATGTAACTCCAGAGAAATTCCATCATATTTGAGCAGAAAGCTGAAGAAGTAGAGACAGATTTCTTTCTCAAAATCAGTGGACTAAGACTGTGTTAGCTCATGTTTCATATTACACAAGAGAAAATAAACTGAAAGGTCAGTTGAACAGTTACAGCATTGCCCTTTTCCAAGGTAATCAGCAGAGCATGTAGCAAAGGCGTGAACACAAGCGTGACTGGAAAGACAGTAGCTGATAAAGAGGCTTTTGCTGCCAAAAGTATGTGGGACAAAATACCGCTCTCCCAATGCCCATCAAGGAGTGTGGCATACTGCAGGCCTTACTTCAGTAACTCTGATTTATTACTTTAATTTGAAATTGTGTTCTTGTTAAATGTTCAGGTTTTCGTATCACCAAAACACATTAGAAAACGTAATACTGAGCATTAATCACATTCTCAGGTAAGCTACAGGAACAATATCATTATTAATTTGTTTGTAATAGGGACACAATACAGTCAAATTCATCTGGTTTATAACACATTTTTACTTTAAGTATACAAATTCTTCCTGTTATTCAGTACTAAACTGCAGAGTGTAGGGTAGATTCCTCCCCCTGTCCCCATATTGAAAGCAGTTTATTTTTCCTCTAAGCAGCATGTATGTATTAGTGGAACCTTCCAAAACAGTTTCTACTCATCGTACTGAGGTGTTTTTAAGCATATGTTAATGTGGAAACAACTCAAGTGTTTTATTCACCAGAATTATTTTTAACGAACCCGTAAATTACAGCATATCAATTCCCATTTGATTCCATTGCCATCTATTTCCAACAATCTTCTTATTAATGGATATTAAAGTCTAGTTGGGGGAAGTGTCAGTGATTCCCACAGCACTAGTACAAAGTTGGAACCAAACACAAACTAAAAGCAGTAGCTATACAAGAGGCCTGGGGGAGGGGGAGCAGGGGGGCAGCAAGGGATGATCACCAAACTTCCTAAAAATAATTTATAGCATGCCTTTTGGTGGGCATTATTAAGCCTTGAAGGTCTTCCATAACCCAGAAGTGTCAGTACCATTTCTAAAGCAATTATTTCTGTGGTGAGAACTAGCCCACACACCTCATATGAGCTGTAAAAGCTCTTCACATAGTAACAAGATAGTCTGGACTTCAGTAACTATTTAATTTTGGTGGTTTAAATAAAAATATTTTGAATGTGTGTGCAGAGGGGGGTGGGTATTAGCTTGCCACAGCAGTAAACATAAGCAGCCACCTGTTTCTTTTCAAATTGGATTTCAAGTCTGCTGCATTAGTTTGGCATCGCCATTCTTAGTAATGCTGCAAGTAACATTAACTGGCATAAATGAAGCTCAACACAATGCAAAGAAAGACTTATCTTTCTAAATACACATCCAAAAAGTTAAGAATCAAAAGTTTTCGTTGTCTACCAAACAGGAAAAAGCTTTTCAGTCAGAAGTCACTTCTGATTATTTCAACTAAAACACCAGATATTCCTCAGTAGCTTAGCCACCTAACCCACTTTAACACGCACATTATTAGTAAGAATTGTTATTTGAACTTCCTAACAGGAAACTGCACAGCTGCTCTAGCTACAAGTTCATTGTTAATTTCCATAAGTCTTACTTCATCTCCTTTTAAAATTTGTTCTAAAAATTAAAAATTAAGTCTTGACCCAGCAATGTGTGCTTGCAGCCCAGAAAGCCAACTCTATCCTGGGCTGCATCAAAAGAAACATGGCCAGCAGGTCGAGGGAGGTGATTCTGCCCCTCTACACTGCTCTCATGAGACCCCACCTGGAGTGCTGTGTTCAGCTCTGGGGCCCCCAACATACTAAGGATATGGACCTCTTGGGGCGAGCCCAGAGAGGGGCCACAAAGACAATGCAAGGGCTGGAGACCCTCCCCTGTAAAGGCAGGCTGAGAGAACTAGGGTTGTTCAGCCTGGAGAACAGAAGGCTCCAGGGACACCTCATAGCAGCCTTCCAGTACCACCTGCAGGGGCCTACAGGAAAGCTGGAGAGAGAGACTTTTTACAAGGGCATGTAGTGATAAGAACAAGGGGTAATGGCTTTAAACGGAAAGAGAGTGGATATAGGCTGGATATAAGGAAGAAATTCTGCACTATGAGAGTGGTGAGGCACTGGAACAGGTTGCCCAGGGAAGCTGTGGATGCCCCCTCCCTGCAAGTGTTCAAGACCAGGCTGGATGGGGCTTTGAGCAACCTGGTCTAGTGGAAGGTGGCCCTGCCATTGGCAGTGGGGTTGGAACCAGATGATCTTTAAGGTCCCTTCCAACCCAAACCAGTCTATGATGATTTACAGGATCAGATCAATGGCTTGCATATTCAAGCAGTTCGCTATTTGAAAGTTATGTTAAAAAGTTAAATAAAAATTGTCCCATCCTCTGATAACCAAACAAACAAAAATCCCCCTTGCTACAGGGCTGTTTCCTTGTCAAACATTAAACAGATTTAAATGGATAGCCATCTTAAGAGGCTCTCAAAAAGATGGCTAGAGGAAAAAGTACCCACAGCAACACCCAGCTTCTTTATTACTGCACCAAACCTTGGTTCCTGTAACAGTTTTCCTTTCATCTAGTGTGACCCTAAACCTACAGTATTCCACCTAATTAAATAATTCTTTAAATCCTGTTAGTTTAACCTCAATTTTAGGATGTGCATGTATTCATACACCACCTAAATAAGGTGTTTTGTTTTCCCTCTATCATGCATACAAATACAATCCCAATGCAGGCTTCTTCCTGGCCTTTAGGTATTTATCACCCACTTTTAGATTACCTCTCTATTTTATTGTGACAAAGAAAACTTCACAGTACCCTAAGGAAGAAAAGAGCATGTGAGATTTTTACATATAGACAGAAAAACAAGTATTAAACACAGGATAGGAAGGAAGATCTACTTTTGCGTTTGCTGCCGACCACTGTGCTAGTTTTGATCAGTCTTCACTGGTTTGAGCAAGGACTTATTTTCTTATTTAGGTTCAGTAGCTGTATGGGGCTATTCATATAGACTGCATATTCGACTCACCAAGCACACCTGGTCTGCCACCTGGGTTCTCTGTATGCCAATGAAGAAAAGCAGCCCTTTTTGAAGATATTTTTAAGGAAGAAAACGTTACCTCCAGCAACTGGAAAATAAGATCTGGATGGATTTGGGGGTGGGTGAAGGAGCACTGCTGAGCTACTTTACCTTCCACATTATCACACCAGCTTCAGGTGCCTTCGCAGAAGCACCACATTGGATTCATAGCATAAGCTTGTCTAACTGATTCTTAACTACTTTCACTGCAGACAGGACCCACAAGGAAAGCCAAGCACTCTTAAACATTTATACAGTCCACAATGTAAAATGTTTATAATTTAGTGTCAGCATACTAGAAGTATAATTAGAACTTGTGTACTTAAGAAATGTCTGTAACTAGTCCCAGGCAATCAAGTCTATTCCCACACAAGATGAGCAAGCAAAATGCATATACTGTTGTTGACTGCTGCTGTGAATAGTTTTATACAATGTCTACTTCATTCATGGCCAAGCATTTTCAAGGTACAGTCTAAAAGCTGCTCTTTTTCCAGACTTCAGTAAGAATGAGTACAAAAATAAGAAATACTAGTCATTAACTAATTTGCAACATCATCTAAGAAAGAGAAGTGTAGACATCAAATTCTGAAAGTGACTATACTGAATAGTCAAACCTCTTCAGACAAGAATTCAGATTTTACATGAACTGGCTATTCTTCTGAAACATTAAGCTGCTCTATCTCCTTGACACAATCTTTAATCTGACTAAAACTATGTGAACTGCTGAATGCCAAAAATTTAAGTACTTAACTGCAGAAACAGCAGTTGTTGGATTCATCCCAACCTCATACCCGTTATCACATGATTTAAGCTTATAAGTACATATGACATGGCTTCAAAGACACCTGCCTTCTGATGGGATCATAGCTGTATTTGATGTTAGCAGAGACAGTCTGATAATCACAGAAGTCACCAAGCACACTAGTCTCTTGTCTACAATGCATCTTGTCTGTCACAACACTAGAAAGCTTATGATTCAAGTTTTGAACTGATATGACTAAAGAAAATTGTAAACAAGAGAGGGAAGAGTATTAACTAATACTGCATTACGATGCAAGTCTCGTAAGTCACCTACCATAAAGACTCAAGACTTAGACAGTGAAGTCTACATCAGAATTTTAAAGGTCTGAAGTGATGAGGTAACTTGGTCCACACAGAAAGCCACTTGCAACAATTCAGGGGGTGGGGGAGGAGGAAGCAAAATCCCACACTCAGAAAGCCTGGCATTGCCAGAGTTAGTCATCCTGATACACTACACACCCAAGTGCAACTGTAGTCTTGCTCTTTGAAGTACTACTGGGAAAGCTTCAGAGATGACAGAATATTAACATTTGTCTGATACTACAAGTTAAGAAATACAAAATGAACACAAGAAAATCCCTCTGTTTTTACCATTTCAGATTCATTTTGTCTGCTTAAGGCTCTATATGCAACTTTTAAAGTAACTACAAAAGGTAGAGAAGTCTTTCCTATCAAATTTTGATATAAGCTCTATCTACACAAAAACATTTTATAGAAAATATTATTACACATACACTTCAGATGGATAAACTTAAACAGCGAAAAGGTTGAGCAATACAGTAATGGTCTACACGTTGGACAGGAATTCCCTATTAGTAATTTTCCACCCTTACTATGACATTCCTGTAACTACTTAGTGTTGATTTTCCTCCTTACAGAGGGAATTTAAACAATTTGCACTGGCTGACCTGCTTGAAAAGTTGCATTTTACAGTACCTGTCTACCTCTAAAGCACAAAATAGAAAGAGCAGTGCACTGTACTCTTGACTGAAAAAATATAAATATGTATATGACTATCTACAAATCCAGGTGTTTACACTAGTTGTATACATGTACAACATCCCTTCATTCTCCCCTCTCCCACCTGAGAAGCATACAACAGAACATAAAAGTAATACCTCTTATTGGAACTGAGCCTAGAACAACACTAGCTCCAATTCTCAGGCTGGAGAGCTGCCAAAGTAAAGCCTACAAACTGAAGCTAAGCAGGACAACACGTTAGTCCTAAAGCTTTGGTCAGCACAGACTCCTTATTTGAGGTCAACCTGATATGCACCGGCACAAGGGAATATGAAGGAGGAAAACAACGATACAACAGTTTTAGGTATTCACAGTTTGTCAGGAAATTAGCCTTTTCATTTATGAGCTATGCATCAAGAATAAAGCTGGTAAATACTTATGAGATGTCATGGAAGAAAAAACTATTGTTAGGTATGCAAAGAATTAACATGTATTTTTTTTCATCACAATGTATTCATTACATCAGACTAGCTTGAGTATTTATTATTCCATAAATAAATCTATAATCAGTAAACTGTATATAAACCCACCCAGATTTCCATACTTAAACCTTTTCTTCTCCTGGAGAGCCTGAACTCTCCCTTGTTGAGTTTCTAAAAGGCTGCACATACATTAGCATCTCTAGGCATAATCTCCTATTCCTTCCCTCCTAACATGCAGAGTTTGTGCACTGCCAGTTAGAAGCCTTTTTCAGTTGTCAACTGAATTGGTTCAAGATGAAAAATTTTAGTGTGGAACATCCACAAAAGTTGACAGTGGGGGTGCCAACTAGATAGAAGAAAAAAATTTCCCTTAGGACCTTAGGGCTCTAGAGGGTGCAGAATCTGTCAGTTTTACACCCAACAAAAAATCCTGAACAATCCAATCCCAGTGCCACACTGAGCAGCAGGCTGGGACACAGGTAGCATTCAGAGGTTCCCTCCAACCAGGATTGTTCTGTGAGTATTTAGTACTTTACACCTACTAAAGCTGCCAATTCTGCTTAAGGAAAACAAAGAACATGGCAAGATACATAAAAACAACAATGCCGATAATGAGAGAAATACTACAAGCACTACGAATGTCAAAGCATTCTAGTATATCTTCAATTACTGGCAAACATATACAGAGGTGATCAGCTCCAGTGCCAGAGCGTTCTGCAGCAGAGCAGGGGATCACACCGTACAGGGGCATTTCCTGAGCCAGGGAAACCCCAGGGGAGCACAGAGACTCGCCAGGAGCCAGCAGCTTTCATGAGAGCAGCTGGCAAGGCATGGGCAGGGACAAGAGTAACAGGGGCCACCCCCAACTCCCAGAAAAGGCAGCCCCAGGGAACACAAGCAACCAGAGGCACCGTGACCAGGGCAGGCAAACAGGGCATGGTACAGCAGTTTGCATGGTCGAGCACCTCTTCAAAGGAGGGGCATTCCACCAGCCAAGCAGGAGACATAAATACATATAACCCTGCAACCAGGCACCATTCTGTGACCATCTGCACAGGTCAAAGGCACACACCCTCAAGTCAGAATGGTGGGCACTCATCTGAAAGCAAAGGCTGAAGCTCCAGGTGGGGGGTCTGCACCGTCAGTGGCAGCTGCTGTCTCCACCCAGATGGAGCTGCTGAAGGGAGAAGCTGCAGTGCAGACCTCAGACTGCAGGAGGTGTCTAGACCTTTCTCCTGGGGCAGGGACAGGCAGCAGACCTACCTGCAAAGTTGTGCCCAGAAGGAGGACATCCCACAGCAGGTGGCTGAGCTGCAGGAGGTGGCGAGAAGGCTCCATAATGTCAGGGAAGCTGACGAGTTAGATAGCTGGTTCCAAGCAGTCTGCAGTGGAACCACAGCCAAAGAGCCCAAAACTCCCCCTCTGGCACACACAGAAGAGAGGGGGGACAATAATGCAGAATAGAGAGCCGCAACAGCAAGGACCAGCAGGAGGAACAGACTTCACCCAAAGCCTGAGGCGCCCTTGCAGAACCTCTTCACCACTCTGCAGACTGAAAGACCCACCACACCAGGAGACACAGGAGTTGAACAAGGCAGCCCAGTCTGCTCCCTGTATAACAACTAGAGCAACAGGTGATAGTAGCACGTGGCTCTCTTCTGACAGGTACAGAGGCATCAGTTTGCCACCCCAACACACCCTCTAGAGAGGTGTGCTGCTTACCAGGGGCTCTTATCAGGGATGTCACTGAGAGACTACCAAGCCTCACCCAGTCCACTATCATCCGCTGCTGTTTCACATGGGCACCAGTAATACAGCCAGGAGCAGCCTGAGGGTATCAAGGACTACAGAGCCCTGGGAGTAGCAGTAAGGGACTCTGGAGCACAGGTAGTTTTTCCATCAATCTTCCTGGTCAAAGGGAAGAGGTCTGAAAGGGCCTGTCAAATCTGGCAAGTCAACAAATGGTTACAGGACTGGTGCCACAGCCAGGGGTCTGACGACTAAGACCACAGGACTCGCTTTGAGAAACCTGATCTACTAGTGACTGATGGGGTCCATCTGTCAGAGAAGGGGAAGAGCATCCTCAGTCATAGGCTTGCCAGGCTGCTGAAGAGGGCTTTAAACTAAAGTTACTATGGGAAAGGGAACCTCAATCCGTCCTACCCACCAGTTTGATGCCCGTACCAGCAAAAGATGGCCAGAGCCTGGAGAAGGATCACAGGCCTGCAGCAGAAAGGAGTTCCAGCCACTCCAGCCAGTAAGTCACCTCATCGGGGGCCCAACTTAAATGTCTCTATGCAAATGCACACAGCATGGGGACTAAACAAGAGGAATTAGAGGCATGCACACACCTGCAGGACTATGAACTTATAGGCATCACAGAAACATAGTGAGTGTTGGAATGGAAAGATACAGACTGTTTAGAAGGACAGGCAGGGGAGACAAGGAGGGGGTGTTGTCCTCTATGTCAATGACTAGCTGGAGGACATGGAGCCTGGGGGATGAATGAGGAACCGAGACCTTATGGGTTGGGATTAAAGGGAGGACAGGGACAGGTGACATTATAGTGGGGGTCTGTTACCCGCCACCCAACCAGGAAGACCGAGTGGATGAGTGCCTCTATAGACAGAGAGGAGCAGCCTCACATTCACAAGCCCAGGTCCTCATGGGGGACTTCAGCCACCTGGAGATCCGTTGGAGGGACAACAGCAAGGTATAAGCAATCCAGCAGGTTCCTGGAATGCATTGATGATAATTTCCTTCTCCAAGTGATAGAGGAGCCAACAAGGACAGGTGCTATGCAGGACCTTGTTCTGACAAACAAGGAGGGGCTGGTGGGGAATGTGAAGCTCAAGGGCAGCCTTGGCTGCAGTGACCGTGAAACGGTAGAGTTCAAGATCCTGAGGGCACTGAGGAGGACACACAGCAAGCTCACTACCCTGGACTTCAGGAAGGCAGGCTTCAGCCTCCTCAGGGATCTGCTTGTTATAGTACCATGGGATAAAGCCCTGGAGGGAAGGGGGGGTCCAAGAGAGCTGGTTAATATTCAAGGATCACCTTCTCTAAGCTCAAGAGTGATGCATCCCAGCAAAGAGGAAGTCAGGCAAAAACACCAGGAGGCCTGCATCAATGAACAAGGAACTCCTAGACAAACTCAAACACAAAAAGGAAGCTTACAGAGGGTGGAAGCAAGGACACATAGCCTGGGAGGAATACAGAAATTTTCCAAGCAGTCAACAATTAGGTTAGGAAAGCTAAAGCCCTGATAGAATTAAATCTGGCCAGAGACAAGAAAAGCTCCTATCTGTACATTGGTGACAAAAAGAAGACATGGGAAAATGTGGACCCTCTCCAGAAGTAACTGCAAGACCTGGTTACCCAGGACATGGAGAAGGCTGAGGTACTCAATGACTTTTTGCCTCAGTCTTCACCAGTGAGTGCTCAAACCACACTGCCCAAGTCACAGAAGGCAAAGGCAGGGACTGGGATAATGAAGAACCACCCACTATAAGCGAAGCTTAGGTTCAAGATTACCTGAGCAACCTGAAGGTGCACAAGTCCATGGGGCCTGATGAGATGCATCTGCAGGTGCCAAGAGAACTGGCAGATAAAGTTGCTAAGCCTCTATCCATCATATCTGAGAAGTCACGGCAGTCTGGTGAAGTTACCACTGACTGGAAAAGGGGAAACATAGCGCCCATTTTTAAAGAGGGAAAAAAGGATGACCTGGGGAACTACAGGCCAGTCAGCCTCACATCTGTGTCTGGCAAGATCATGGAGCAGATCCTCCTGGTAACTACACTAAGGAACATGGAAAAGGAAGAGGTGATTAGTGACAGCCAGCATGGTTTCCCTAAGGGCAAATCATACCTGACAATTTTATGGCCTTCTACAATGGGGTTACAATGTTGGTGGATAAGGGAAAAGCAACTGATGTCATCTGTCTGGACTTATGTGGGACAGTGTCAAATGCTTTGCACGACACCCTCATCTCTAAATTGGAGAGACATGGATTTGACAGATGGACCACTCTGTGGATAAGGAATTGGCCAGATGGTTGCACTAAAATAAGTTGCAGTCAACAGCTCAATGTCCAGGTGGAGACCAGTGACAAGTGGCATTCTACAGGGGTTGGTATGGGGACCAACACTGTTTATCATCTTTGTTGGCAACATGGACAGTGGGACTGTGTGCACCCTCAGCAAATTTGCCAACGACACCAAGTGCTGTGGTCAACACACTGGAGGGAAGGGATGCCACCTAGAGGTACCTTGACAGCCTTGAGGTAGGCCCACAGGAACCTCAAGAAGCTCAAAAAGGCCAAGTGCAAGTTCCTACACCTGGATCACAGCAATCCCAACAACAAGAACAGGCTGGCTAGAAAATGGATTGACAGCAGCCCTGAGGAGAAAGACTTGGGGGTGTTGGTTGATAAGAAGCTCAACACAACCTGGCAACACGCACTTGCAGCCCAGAAAGTCAACTGTATCCTGGGCCGCAGAAAAAGAAGCATGGTCAGCAGGTCAATGGAGGCAATTCTCCACACCTACTCTGCTCTCATGATGTAGCTGTACGCTTCTACGGGAGAACTTATCTTGGGCCGCATATCTCCGGGACACAGGGCTCTACCCACCCTGGGGACAGTGATGCACAGACATCAATAGGATGGATACAAAATGTCCGTTTATTTAGCTGCGTCACACGCTTATATAGCTCTTGCGCTTCCTGTTCCTGCCACTCCTATGGGGAGGAGTCTCTCTTTCCGTCACATCCCGTGATCTTCTGGTCGCCGATCCCTGTCTATTCCCCTACATCATGAGATACCACCTGGAGTTCTGCCCATGGCAGAGGGGTTGGACTAGATGATCTTTAAAGTCCCTTCCAACCCAAACCATTCTATGATTCTATTACCTCCCCCAGGCTTGCATTAATGTTCTTTGTATGTGTATCCATATGCACAGATAAAGGAAGAATTCCACAGTGCTAAAACAGACAAATATATGGCCAAAACAGCAGAGCTGCTACCTTGAAACAAGTTTTGCTACTGTTGTTTGGCAATCTTTCCTCAAATACCTTTTTAGCATGTAAGTTTTTGCCATATAATTTAAAAGCTGTTATAGTAGTTACTGACGTGTAAGGTGAACTTTTACATCATTATTATCTGTAAAGTGTTACAATTATAGTAACCACATATTCACAAGGAATTGGTATACCTAGTTACTTCTGGTTTAATTCCTTGTATACAAGTTATATAATTGCATAGTACACACTATACATATATGTGTGTGTATACACACAAAGTTTACTTAATATATATTAGCTTTTGTTTCAAAGCATTCTGGAGATGTAAACCAATTTACTATTGATAAGAAATTCCACTTTAAATTCCAGTTTTCAGCACCAAAGTATAAAACACTTTGGGTAGGGGGTTATGGATGCAAGATTGTATTCATACTGGATGTTATCCAACACTATAGGTTTTTCTCCTCTTCTTTAACCTTTTTAACCAAATATTACTGTTGTAATTTGAGTCTTTCTTCCTGGATAACCGATTAGAACAAGAGACAATCCATATCCCTGAATATTCTGCAAGAGAGGAGGCCAACCTTCATGAAAGGTAATGCTACCATGTCTCCTTCCTGAACTGAAGCACAGAACTGTGGTTCAGCCATGCTTTCTCTCTCTTCTTTCTCTCAGTTTCTCAGGAAACTGAACCCTTGTTTTCCATCTCAAAATTCGCAGGAATGTGAAGCTACCACATCTTACCTTATGCACCTTCCTACTACTGATTGGAAATCCTCCTGTTAACTGCTACCATCAGCCTCTCATTTATGCCAGCAACAGGATTCTTGATATAAAATTGTGTCAATATCTGAGTTTTACAAAACCTAGGACCTTACCCTACACTTCAGTCAGCTTTTAGCAACTTTAAAATCAAGTTTATCACCCCTAATTCTACAAGGCTTAATTTAAAAATCCTGAATAAGTTGGGGCCAGGATTAAAAAAAAAAAACACAACGAACTTAATCCTAAATTTTCAAGACAGCCACAATGGTCTTTGAGGCTTTTGAAGACGTACCTGTTACTATTTGGGGCAGCTCTGTTTAATATTTCTGTCTTCCTTTGCAGGCCTCCCTTAAGACAAAATCAGCATACCGCTACATCACCAGGGAAGGAACCAGACAGTTTGACTCACTGCAGTGTGATGGCTAGAATTAGTTTAATGGCCACACATTACGTATAGCCCTTTCCTGTGTAAGAGGCTAAGTATGTATCTCACTCATTTTAAGAACTCTTGAAGGAAGCCTGGATTCTTACAGTTGATCACTCATTTACTCTAAGAAAAATTCTTAATTATCCTCACATTTTTCTGAGATGAACATTTAGTACCTTTAAGAATGTGCATGCTAAATGAGCTACTATATTTGTTTTCAATGTTAAGCCACAGATCATCACCAGGTGCACTGTTTGACAAAGTTTACCAATACCTTTGTTCAGAAAGCCTGGTGTGCCATCCCAATGCGTTATGTTACACAATACACTTGCATTTGGTTATGAAAAAGGCTTTCAGCAACAGACCAGACAGATATGAGACTCAGAAAGGCCCTTCTCACTACTAGCCCTATAGTACAGGTCAGATATGTAAACACAGGCCAGAACCACAACCTCTTTCCCAAACCCAAAAAATATTACACAGCTGGTACAGTGAAGTTTCATGTCCCACATGGAGTCACAGGAGCAAGAGCAGCTTATTCAAAGTTACCAGCACATGAGTTACAGGTATTATATCATGTAAGTGTGAGGAGGAGAACAATGAGTAAGTCTCAGGTCTAAACTAAGCATACATTCTTTTTTTTCCCCTCATATGCATTGGATATATGGCTGAATAAAACAAGTTTTTGACTTGCCAGATGACTTCTTGAGGGAAACATAAGATTACCAATTATTCCTAATTAAGTATAAACTTTCAGATTGCTTACTAAGAAAAATCCATGATAAACACAAATTTTTGAAGGCATATCAGTTAAGTAATGAACAATATGAACAAAAACTGATCTGGAAAACATTAAAGAGCTGAAACTGGTTATTCATCTTTTTTTGTAGTGTTAAAGAGTTGTTAGAACTGCACTGCACTTATGTAATGCTTGAATTTTGGATGACTCACATTTATACTCCGACATAGCTAATACGGATTTCAACTTCCATATATTATATGACACCATTCTATTAAGACCCTTTAACAGCATACAGGACCTAGTCAACAGAGCTGGCTTCCCCAGCTCTGCCATTCCACGCGTCTGCAGCAGAGGCTCCTGGTTCTTCCAAGCTCGGGGGCAAGCACCAAGCAGGGGCCTGCAGCCAGGACCTGATCTGTTCTTTGCCCACAACCCTCCCCATCCTCTTCACCTCAGTTTGGAGCAAAGCCAGGCTTTGAACTCTGCCACAGGGTTGCTTTTCCTCCATATAGTTCTCAAAACAAGGACATGTGTCCATGATATAATTTTATGCATCTAGCATTTCAAACAGTTCACATATAACCAAGATAAAAAAACATGAAAATTAAATGAAATACATTCTGTTAAAAGTTTAAGGTAACATGAAGGAAAAAGCTGTTCTTTAACTCATTATTTACATATTAAGTTACCAGGCAAAACATGTAAGCAGTTTCAATATAAATATTTTAGCAGAGACAGATGCCTATTAACATGAGTGGCAGTGAACATGACATATGGCAACTTTTTACTAAAACAGACCGCAAGGCCTACACTTTAAAACTAAATATTGTCCCATTGCTGTTCAACTAGCTCTTTCTTGACCAAATTTCAGCATCAGGCAACCTCCATATTTGTTTTAAGAATAAATTCTGAATAGCAACTAGTTACCAAAGTGGGGGGGTTTGGTGGTTTTTTTTAAGGGGAAAGGGGTGAAAGCAACAGAAACTATCCCAGATTTAAGTTAATAATTAATATCCTTTTTTGTTTGTTCTCCCAGAAACAAAAATAAAACTAGAAGTTTAACTTGCACTCAGGACAGCTGTTCTGAAGACCAATCAGTGAATCTCAAAGTTTGCTGACTACAAGAGTCCAGAAAATCCTCACTGCTTGGACAGTTCACAGAGAACTTCAGAGAGAAAAAAAGAGGGGAAAAAGTCAAAACACAAAAACCCATCCCCTGAAAAGGTCACAAAACAGTTCTCCCCGCGCCCTCCCCCCAAACCAAATCCATGAATAGCATACTTTGGACACAGTTGAATAGCCAAACTCATCACACTTCCTAAATAATTTTGAAGACTGAAGAACAAGTGCTGCCATATTATATTATCACTTGTCATTTCAGCTTGCATTTGTAATCTTCATTATTTGTGATCTGTATAGTCCCATTCCACCAGCTCCATACAAACAGACAATATCCTCTACTCTGTTACCCCTCACGCCACTGATGAAAACTAAGTTTCAGTAGTATGCAGCGTGCTCCAATTAAGGTATTTTAGTAACGCTGGCACATTGAGTTATAGCAGCGATACACAATCAGCAATGGTAGGATACATTTTGCTCCAGAAATACTTTTGTTCTGCAAGTTTGCTTGAAGATACAACCCAGATACACCATAGACATTACAGGTTACAGGAACCATGCAAAAAGAAAATCAGTTCTACATTACTACCAATTATATACATCTTTAGTTATAATTTCCATCTTTCTAAAATCATCTTCTTTCTTTGTAATTAATACTCTAGAAGGAATTTCCTTCCAGTACCTTGTAAGCTAACCAAGTGCTGCACTTCACAAATGAAAGATTTGTCAGCCTCAGAACCCCAAAGTCCCTAAACACTATGAAGTTCTGGTTTGCACACCCATGACACATATGGGTTTTCATAAACATTTCCCATAATATATGGCATTCACTGGAGTACTGACATGGTCATATCCAATACAAAATGCACCATGAATAATGCAGAAACTATTCTTTTAAGATTTGACAGTTACCTGTATTTCCAGGAATTTAACAAAAAGTATTTACGTGATCCCACCTACTAATAAAAAAATTCTTAGTGATACCTAGTCAGGATATCAGAACAGTAAGAATCAGCAAAGAGTCACTGTAATACACTGTTATTCTACCTGAGTGTTGATAGTCATCTTACATACACACGCGATTCAGTGATGCAATTATTTAAGCTCCTCACATTTGACCAGCTCTCTCATCAGCTATCACAGCAGAGCACAAAGGGATGAGCCAGCAAAAGCAATATTCTACAAGTTATTCAGATTTTGTGTGATCTGCAATTACCATGTCACTGCAATAACCATCATGAAAAATAACAAAGGTTGCAATTACAACCTGTTTTGCTCCAGTCATCTTACAACCACCCTACTATTAAAAGACCTACCCACAAACAACCCCCACACCACAGGCTTCCTCTTCATAGCTGGAAAACAGAACACAGCAAAGTCTGACACTTTCAGGAAAGCGATGTAACCCAAGGTTTTATCACAACCTCTAGAGGTGGTCTATAAATCTTCATTCCCTATTTCCCTTTCCCTCCACTCCCAAGTTTGCCTTGGTGCTCACCCCACCCACCCTTTTTCATTTTCTTTTTGTTGAGGCAATTAAGTTTTTAGAAAGTTGCAAAATAAAGTTATTTGACAAGACTAGAATTGAAATCTATATTACAGTAGGCACTGTGTGTGTATGAAATCCCACTAGCTTCTGCCAAAATTTGCTTTGGCTGGATTATGAAAGGTAGAAGAAGCAAAGTATATTAGAATCTTATAGTAGTATATGCAACAGTATCCTAACATTTCATCCTAAATAAGCCACCATCTATCCAGGCTTCCAAGTCAATGAAAGTTTCAAAACTTTTGACTTAAAAATTGAACATCCTACACTGCAACAGACCAGCCTGTTTGCCAGGGATATATTTATTAACCAGTCTTAAAATTGTATACATCTGCCATTTAAAAAAGGTCATACATGTATCTGTATTAGAGAAGACCTATCTTTGTAAAACCCCTGAATTAAAATTTCATAATATCTGAAGCAAAAAATAGAGGAAGCAACAATAAAGCCAATTAAAGCCATTGTACTTATATAGCACAAAGCACACAAATCAAGAAGCACTAGAACAAAGCACAGTTTTCCCACCAACTAGCAAGTTCTTTAGATGTGCTGAGGGACAGCAGGAAGCACACCTTGCACAGCCTGGCAAACACACAGTAAGCAGCTAAGTTACAGACACTTATTTAGAGCTATTTAAGCCCTCAAAGCTTCATTTTATTTCTGCTCCTCATAGTCCATACTGTCTTATATTGCATGAACAGAAGCAACTACACATCCCCCAGTTACACCTTCCACTTTATTCCATATCACGAAAGGAACTTTCCTGAGTTCATCTGTCAAGACCACAACTTTCTCTTCACTTCAATTTCCTTATAGTTTCTTTCATAGTTTACAAGTGGATCAGCTGAAAGACTATCAACAGAAATCACAGAAGAAATTAAAATCTTAAGCCAAAGCTTCTAACCTAACAAACAATGCATTCATTTCCAAAATACATGTACAACACTAGTGCCATCTCTACTGTTTTCTAGATGTCTGTTTACATCTTAGAGACTATTAGATTTTTATACGACTAGGTGAAAGCTCATACCCTGCCAAATTTTGAGGTTTCTACAACACCTATTCTTTAGGGGAAAGCAAATCACAGCAGGAATACCACCTTGATGAAGCACACAGAGCCAGAGTACTGTTTTTCACTTCCCTCCTATCTTCTCCATGAAATCTCAGTCTTGGTCTGTCTATTCTGCACAAAGCTTTAGAAAGCCTGAGAAGTTATTTATAAGCTGCAGGGGATTGAGTGCTCTCTTTGCACTGATATTTGAGAATCAAGAACTTTAGCAAAACAGATTCAGGAAGCTAATCCACTACAGACAGATATTAAAAAAACACAAACCCCATACCTCCACAAAAATCCCTTTCTGGTTTAAAGTAAATAAAAACACCCACATGTCTGAAAAATTTTACTGAGATACACCAGTACAAAGTAGGAAACACATTAAAAAGTCATCCACAAATTACTGTTTATTCCTACATTTCTGTTACACAGTTTCTTCACCACAAGGACTGTTGGTCCCTCAAAGTTACCTTATCCTTATTTTTCCTCGTGATCATCACTTACGCTTTCACATGATGTAACCTTTCACAAATGCCAGCTTTCAGCCCCTCCAAGAAAGTGATAAACACGCTGATTTAGTAATTTTAAGGTTTTATACCATTGTTTCTCTGATCAAATTTTTTCTTACCATCCTGCTCCAACTAACAGCGCTCACTGGAGGTACCAGGAGTGATGCTACAAAAAAATCCCCACAAACACCAAAACACAGCACAAGCAACTTCTGGTCTTTATTCTCCTGCTTCTTCTCAACTACTCGTCATCGCTATGCTGCTTGATTTATGGAACACCAAAGGCTAAAACATACCCATTCAACTCAACAATATGTATTGTGTTTCCATTAAATACTGTAACAGTATTCTATTACAGTCTGACACCTATCACGGAGTAATACTGACAGAATGATTGTCAGAAAAGGTTTCAGAGTCTGAAAGCCTTCTCCCCTCTGACAAATCCCTGGATTTCTTACAGTTCCTGGCAGACAACCCACAGAGCGTAGGAAAGATGACCAAGCAAAACTTAGAATAAGGGAACAATACAAAGAATATTGACTTTCTCAACACATCTGTTTTGAACAAGCAAGGACTGGACAGATGAAATTTGGAAAATGTCAAGAAATACAATATCACAGTTTACTACTGTCCCATTGCTTTCCTTTACACAGACTAAATGTTGTTGCTTGTATTAGACAACTTCATTAAAATGAGCATTTAAAGAAAACCTCTCTGTGAAGAAATCTGTGGCATTTTTACCATTACTTAAACAGCCAACTACATAAGTACACTGCTGACAAGAGTCAACAATACCAAGAGCAGCCTTTGAAATCGATGACCCACAGTAACCACTAGAGCCAAATACCAGAAGTCTAATCTGTTTCCTCTTAGTAAAGTCCACAAGCTGCACAAGTGTGGTGCCAAAATTTGTACTTTAGATGCTGCTTGTGACTGACTGAAGGACTTACACAAGTGCACCTAGAAGCTGTCTCTGACCTTTCAAAATATGAAGACTATTGTTCTAAAACCAGGTTTACATTAGAAGTGCTTGTTAATATATTAGCAAATGCTACTGGTGAGCAATATCCTTTTTGCTGTAAGAGTCCCTAGTGCAGATGCCATTAGACCAAGGAATTAATCACTACAAGTTTTGTTGGGGTTGGAGTGGGCACCAGCAAAAATCTGTATTATTAGAAGCATGCTCTTGCACCTATGAACTGTATTCACTGTACAATTACGTCTCCAATATTTTATGCTATACTGACAATGTCTTTCTGTGGACACTTCATACTTTCTGTGGACTTTCTACTTCTACACCTCCCTTTTTTGTTTCCCTGCCAACTAACATAATAATTTATCCAACCTACACCTCAGAACTGACTAACCGTTTTTGAGAGAACACTGTTATTAATTGAATACCATTAACTGACAGGTTCTGGATTTGCAGCAAACTACACTGATCCCCACTATGTAAGGGCGAACAAGCTGTTCAGAGGGTTATCTGGAAAAGAATCAGATCTTGACAGACTTGGCATTTCCCACCTCTGTAGGGCCTTGGAGATGTTTCTATCAGAAGTCATTATGGTCAAAGTGTTCTACAGTGACACTTAATGCACATAATTGCCACTTACAGCTACCTCAATTTTAAGTTGGAAAGAGCTCAAAGTCAACCATGACTGTTACTGAAAGCTCAGTCTGAAGACTACTTTGATGACAATACATAATCTATGATGATGCCTTACTTCTTTTCCTGCAATTCAAAGGCCCACAGCTCAGACGAAATTTTTCCTTCTGGTGTTAAAGAAAGTGAGGGTTTTGTTTATGTCATTGTTTCTACTATTTACTATTAAGCAAAAAAACTAAATAACTTGGCCAGAATACACAGTGGATGATAGTCACCCTCAAAGACACTACTTGTCATCTTACAACACTCAGTCTATAACTTCATGGTCCAAAAGAGATCCTATTCAGAAGGCAACGATATTTCCATCCAGTCATTTTTATTGTGGAGTAACAACGTTCCTGTTTTACTGGCTATGCTAAAATAGTTTACATCCATGCACTATTTAGGTCCAAATTTGCTAAATTTTCAAGTGATAATAATCATTAGGTCTACTTAGGTACCTAATCTTTTAATAAAGCTTTTCACATCACTCCCAAAATTTACAAGTTGTAGCTGAAATACATATATCTCCATACACTCTTCTTAATTGTACCAACTGTGGAACCTACAGACACCGTCTAGTACTTAAAGGCGTTAAGGACTACGTTAACTTCTGTACTATGTACACTACTTTTTCATGCTGGTATCAGTTCACCGAAAACAGTGGCAGACCGTTCAAAACTACACTTTTTCTTCTGAGGAAAGCAATCAGATTCATAGAGAGAGCCTTTTGCTGCTGTTCTGAGCCTTCTGAACTTTACCAGCGTCAAGGAACTTGTACTTTCATTATCCAATTAAAGATTAATTAATAAATAATTAAAATAAAAAATAATTAAATAAATAATAAAGTTAAGATAAGCAGTTTAGGTTTAAACAATACATGCACAAAACCTGTTGAAACACACTGTACTGGGAGCCTTGGAGAAAACTTATTTGAGGAGCTAGTGACATTGAACAGGCCCTCCTATCTGCTCCATTGGGCCTTATACTTTGAGCTTGAGAAGTCTGACCTTTAGCATCAGTAGCCACCCACTGCATAGGAACCAGCTGAAGCGCCCTGTGCCAGTCTGCAAGGACAAAGTGAATTTGAAACCAGCTTATGTGCCATCTTCAGCCCCAGAACATGCTCAGAACTGCCTGGGGGCAGGGGTGGTGGAAACCATCTTAAAATCAGGGAGAGCTCATACTACTGAATCAGCATTCACTTTACAGCAAATTCTGGGGATAGAGGAGTGGAAGTCTATACAAGTAACACAGCTAAATTGCCCCATATGACATCAGTACCTGTCATTATCACTCTATAGATTGAGTCTGATAATTAACATCTCTAACCTCACCCAGTCTTGCCCTACTTCTGCAAACTTAGCTTTTTATCCATGGTCTACCTTAACAACATGAAAAATACACATTTCATACATTACACTTTTATACACTGACATTATAATCCAAGGCCCTTTTCTCAAAAAAAAAAATTCATCATGTCAGCTAATAGAATTAGTACCCTGAACATCCGAGGAAAGTTCTACATATGCCTACCATCAAAATTACGGGGCATCTAAAACTGAGGGCAGGGGAGGGAGAATAAGGGGTAGTCTTCAGGTTTGAGGTGGTTTTAGTCACATTAATTTACAGTGTTTAAGTGAAGTAACAAATAATCAGATTTATGAGCTCACACATTTATTTTAGGAAAACGAGTAAGAAGTAGCTAGAAAAAGTTTTCCAGTCCAGAATTTTTTGATGATACAAAGAAAATCCAAAGACGTTTGGCAAATAAATCTAAATACTAACAAGCGTTATTTATAATTTTCTGTCTGAAAGAACTAATCACTATAATCACATTCAAATTACACTGCACTGGCATTACTATTAAAATCTGTTCGCTGCTTTTTTTAAGAAGACTGTTATGAGCCTGATTTTTTTACTAAATACTTTCCAACTGTAAACAGGATTAAAAGAAACAATATTTTTAAATAACCTTTCAGGTGTTTAAAAAATTAAGCATTAAAGAACTCATTCTTGTTAGAAAACTCATATCAAATTATGGCACAGATTAAGTCAATGAATTCCCTAAACCATAGTTAAACTTGCCTGTGAACCCCAAATGGAGGCTGGATATATCCATATGCTAGCTAGAAACTCCTCCAAAAAGGCTCTGTGTGTGTATATACACTTGTGCATTAAGTACATAAAGTTCAATTAATAAAGATCTTTTTATGTATTTTCCCCAAAAGCTATACAGGAAGCTGTACAGCAAACAAAGGGAAAGGTAGCTTTCATACCACTAAGCTAAGGTACAACTAACTACCTTGAATTTTGCACAAACTAAGAATCAGCTGCCTGTTGATCAAGTGGCAAACATCTCCACACAGCATAGGCCCTTCTTTCAAAAGCTTCAGGATTCTGCTCTTTTTTTTTTCTTCTTCTTTTTTTATGGTGGGGGGGTAAGGAGGAAAGAGAAAAAACACCTTTCTGATACTGTCACCAGTACCAAACTGCTACCTTAATCACTTTTTTTAAAAACACTTTATCACTTTAGGCTTTCTCCCTTACTGCCTGACAAAACAGACAGTAATGCCTATTTTGATTTGCTTTCTTTAAGGAAGGGAAAAAACTGCTTAGACAATGTATACAGACCAAAGTAGCTAACCTAAATGCTATGGTTTTGTGTGGTCTCTCTCCCATACCTTTGGATTTTGTCAATGAAAAGATTATTTTTTTCTACTGGTGCTACATACCGAAATCAGTTCAGTAGCCCACAAGTACCTGCCGTTGTTCAAAGCAAGTGCTAGGCAGTGGCAAGAAAGTAGCAAAGAGCTGAACAAAGAAGGAAGCAAGGGGCAAAGAGGGTAGAATCCTAACTGAAAAAAATGGGGGCAAGTAGATACAACTATTGAGCCTCCTGAAGACTAGACTGGAGGGGGAAGATAGTACAGTCACCACACTACTCGTAAGATGAAAAATTTAAAGTTATTGCTATACTGGGGGTTATTTTTAGCTGTGTTTTTCTAAATCACTCTTTAAGGGAGAAAGATAAATTTACAGAACACATCTGATGCCTTTTGAAAGAAAGGTAAATGAAAAACCTTTTCCAATAGACTATGCTTCACTGGAAAAACCTCACATACATGTTCACAGAGCCCACGCCATTGGCAGTACCAGACTCATACAATCTACTCATGAAAACTCAAATATTTCAGTACAAAGAATACCCATGTATTGAACTTGAAATATATGATAATCCATGAGCTTTCCAAAGATTAAGTTAAAGCTTGGAAGTTCATGTCAACTGAGAGAGAGGATTTACTTGTTCAGGCAGTAGATTTGAGCCACCTACCTCATTCAGCATGCAGTTGTTTTACCATGTTCTCCATCACTTTAACAGTCTTATAAAAGAGCTGTAACCTGAACAGACACTGAAGTTGTAAAGCAAGTCTTTAAGAAAGAAGGGAGCAGAGCTGAAAAAATGAGGTATTTCCCCCATTTCTCTTATATTTCTCCTAGGGATGTTAAGAGTTTTGATGGGTAAGGACAGCAATTGCAGAAGGGTGGAACAGAAAGGAGGTAACATCAGATAACAAGTCCAACCAAAATACAAACTGAGAATTTGAGAACTGACAAATAGTATTTGCCTTAAGCTCTCAACTTCACATATAAATGTGATACGTTCAGTGGTTCTCTCTAATTTCTTCTCAAAAAATGGGGATTTTAGCTCTAACCTCTAGCAAACCCCTGCACCAGCTCCTGTATTTCACAAATGCTTCTGTGTGGAGTCGTTGCTACTGTTCGTGTAAAAGTACAAAGCTATTGTGCAAGTATTTACAACCTGCATCCTACCTAAATTTTCTCAAAAAAGCTGGCAGACCAAAGCAGTACGCAACACTTCACATTTCTATTAAACTTTAACAGTTTCTTAGAGCAGTGGCATTTGGCAGGAAGAACTTTTATGCAGGACAAATTAAATCTTGCTGAAAGTAAGCAAAGATTCATAATTTCAAAGTGAGCTTGGTAAGTCTTAGAATGGAAAGCATTAACTTACAGCTTATGTCAATCCCTGTCAAACCAGGAACGTTTATACTGTGGATATCTACCACAATAGGTATCTGTGGTGGTGCAGCCCCTGGGGCCACTCTGAGATCCCACTGTGTTATCTTGGTCATAAACTGGGCACCCAGCAATCTGTCCACACCTGGGCCATCTGCTCCCTGATTTGTGTACCAGAATTGTGGCCAGAAGTAAAATATTGACCAAAGCCAATCTTCTCAATCCTATAACCAGCAATCCAAGAGGGAGACCTTTGGAGCTCTCCAGGACCGCAGCAGGCTGCATGACCCTGTTATCTCCCCCTGGGCTGGGATGCCTCTCAGGGTAGATTTCACAAGGATTCAAGGGGCTGATTTTGCAAGGGTCACTGGCCCTGCGCTGATGAATGCCAACACAAAAAAAGTAATTCATGAAACTCATGAAGAGGGAAATTTTATTTACAGGTTAACCTCAGGGTGCGTGTGTGTGCAATTTGACTACATATATTATCCCTATTCACATAAACTGTTGACCAAGTCTGAGACTAAAATTAGACCTAGCCACACCTTGACTTCTCTCTGAAAGGAGTTTAGAAAGCAAGGGGGTCTATTCTGAACCTCATGGCTCAACAGGAGGGTCCTCCTTATCCCCTGCATCCATAATCCATCTGTGAATAATTGTAACTTGAACACAACTGAATTTTCCTTTGTGCGTTTCTATGTAACAGAATGAACCTTGACATTCTCGAATTTTTAACTAAGTCGTTACGTTGTTTGTAAAAAATTCCATCAAATTGTTGTTTTAAATTGGCTGATGCTGTTAAGAATTATACAATCTCATACCGTGATCCACCTCAAAAATAATAATAAATCTTAAATTGCTAACTAAAGCTGTGTAACAGATCATATTTCCAACTATTTGGTGTAGTTGGCCATATCCACAAATCTGTAGTCACGACAGTATCAAACAATGATGTTAACATTAAGATTTGCTTGCATAAACAGGGATGTCCAAGGGCATTTTAGACACCCTAAAATACCCAAGGTATCTGCTTAAGCCTGGCACATACAGAGTTTATTAAACTTCTATATTTTTTTCCTGCAGTAGCAGATACAGTACCATCAGGATACCCCCTAAAGCTGCTAAAATGAGCTGCTGACTCCTATGTTTATGCAATGAATTCATTCTAGATGGCCAGTTTCCAAACAGTTGTGGTAGTGCAGCATGTTTTCATTTAAAATACACAGTAACACAGCATGATTTTAATAGGAGTCTTTAGGACAATATCCCCTGGCCCTCCTGCCTTTCCTCCAAAGCATCTTATCAAATGTTTATACAGCCAAAAAACTTAGATCTGATGATGGCATCACATTCACATGTGACCCTCAGAAATGCCTGACAGGTGCACATCCTGCACATGCAGGTAGCCTACCTATCAGTGATGCGCTAGGAAAACCAGAGTGCCCTCAAAACAGAAGTCTGGCCTCACACAGACAGTTGGCACAGAGGGACTTGCTTAAACAACTATATAATGCATTATTTTGTCAAAAAAAATCCACACACTAACTGTAATAAACTACCTACATCCATTTGTGATCAGCACTAAAAGTTTATTTTCCACTTATCCCAGTACAGTGTCCCCTAAAGAGCCTTCTTTATCAGCTCCCTCTCCCAAAAAAAGATAAGTGCAAATGAAGATCAGACCCTAAACATTGCCCAGAAATAGGCGCCTCTTCCAGTTGCACACCTGTGCTGTGGTATTTAACTGCCCTTCAAGATCACTTAAGTTTGTTTGTGTATGTTGGCTTGTATTCCTATATATCCCTATAAGCCTTATCTTCACCAAAAAAAGTGGTGTTTATTTTGGTTTGAAGTGGGAAGAATTAAAGAATACTAATACATTTCAAGTCCACACTCTCCTGAAGTATTACTTCAGCAGGGTTACTCTGTTTCCCTACTCCTACCACAGAGGACTCCATTCTTACTTTGGTTCCTCATGCCCGTGTCACTTGGAAGTGGGAGGACCCAGATCACAACCTCACTTTGAGGCCTGTGGAACACACAAATGGAGACAAATCACTCAGTGAATGCAAGACTAGTTCACATAGGAGCCAAAACTCACATTTTCTATTCCATGAACTAAGCACTTAAAAGGTAATTTTGTGTGTAACTGAGCAACGCTCCATTCCTTTTGCCCATCTAGGCTAAGTTTTTTTGAACTTAGCATAACCTTCTATCAGTGGCACTCCTGTTTCAGGGAAAGCAGGTCCACCCTCAACAGTGGGGCACAGAGTTCTGGCAACTTATTTTCTCTCTAATGCCAAGCAAAATGGCACACATGCTAGCACAAAGTCCAGCAGCACAGAACACCAGAAGAGCAAGGACATGTCTGAACCGTAAGTATACTGTGCCTGAGCAACAGCACCAAAGGAAGGAAGGTGTCAAATAGAAAGCATTAGAGATACAACTACCTTCAAGTAACATCAGTCAATAAAATTGTAGCTGCATGATTAAGAAAAACTGTCAGTAAGGCTTTTTTTTTTTCAAGTATCTCAAGAGATTAGGTCAAAATAAATTCAGCATTAGAAATAAGTAGATTAACAAAAAAGTTTAAAGACACATTAACATAATTGAACTAGTTGACCTGGGTCATTAGACAGGTCTTCAGACATTTATTCTGAGATATTAGATCAACGGCCTGCACTAGATTTTAATTGCAAATAACATCCAGATAGCATCCATTGCTAATGTACTTCCAACGGCAACATGGAGCAAAAGAGACTGTAGTTCTAAGCAGCTGGGACACCTATTCTTTACAGCATCATCAGGAATCATCACTTATTAACATGAGGTGCTATAAGAATGTCAAATAAAATCATCAGATACTTGGGGAAGAGGCAAGCTACGTTACAGCTAAAAACTTTTGCAGAATAATTTTTTTTCCAGAGGAACACTCATATTTTAAACATTAAATACAAACACCTGATCTTGTTGCACTTGACACATTGCCTTAAGACATTATTTTCTTTTTAAGTTAATGAATAACCGTATGAAGCAAAGTTTCAGAAATACAAAGTAAACTGAAGCACGAGTGAGAAGTTTTCAATCTCTGACACTGCACAAGTGAAAAGGAGCTTATATTTGTGGAAGACAGAAGATGAAGGAGCAGCTAGGATTAGAAGGCACTGTAGGAGTAAATAAAAGGTAACAGAGAGACAGAGAGGAAAGAACTGTGTAAATATACTGGAATTGAGCAGGGGAGGAAAGCACCTTCCTGAGATAGGGTATCAATTTAAGACAGTCCTCCATAATAAGAATTACTTCTTTACAGCTTGGAAGTAGTAAAGAAACATGCATTAATACTTGAATTTAAAGTATTAAGCAAGACAAAGCTTTTCCCCACTATTACAATGATACAGTAACTAAATTCCTGATCACATAACCTATTGTTTTAAAATTCTGGGCAAATTCTCAGAACCCATCCAACATCCTCAGACATGCTAATACTACGTAACAGAGCTGAGGGGGCCTCCACTCAGTTTTTCAGAGTATTCAGTTTTACTTCATATATAGAAGCAACTGCCTTGCTAACAAAATGCAATACCTCCATCTTAATACTCCCTGCCTTTTTGTAACACTAGAAGCTATTAAGACAACTGCCAACTTGAATCTTTTGAAGAGGACTATGACCAGATATGCATATACTAGGTGAAATTAGTCTATGTCACTGCTTCCTCAGACATAAAAATTAAGGTCATCAGTGATGCAGTCAGCTATGCTTGTCAGGGTTAGTAATCCTAATGCACAAGAGCATTCTAAAGACTACCATAATGCAGAAGCACGTATTCCATTAAACTGACAGATATTGATTTCTATAGGGGTCTAGAATCATTCTGAGTTGTTTAGCAGAAGTTAACTGAACTTACAGGATGCCACTAAAAAGAATAAGAAAAATACAGCAACATATGACATTGTTTCTCATGAACATCTAGTTTTGCACAGCCAATGCAGCAGCCTGTATGAGATGAAGCAGAAAAGAAAATCCAGTTTGAGTTAGCATCATGGCTCCCTACATAGATGATACATAGTAGTTGTGTTAAGTCTGTGACAGATCTTACTCCAGCCTTTCCCACCTCCCCATCATAATCTAAAACTAGCCTGCTGGGTCACTCTTCAACTTCCATTCCCAAACTCACTAGATCTCAACAGCTGCCTTCCTACTCAGTCCTATCAAACCCAATTCAACACCTCTTCATTCTCAACAGAAGTTACCCATCACTCAAACACTTCAGAAGAAATGGGACCCTCTCTCTCTCAACCCATACCTATGACCAAGTGCTATAGCCAGTATTTTGTCTGGCTGAACAAATGCACGTCCTGTTTGATGCTTTCATCAAGATAAACACTAAAGCTATGCACTAGCACATTTTTACTTATTTACTCTATAAATTGAGCTATTCAAAAAACACATTGACTGAGGACTACATAGTAAGCAGATTAAAGGCAGTTGCAGAGTCTGGTAAAATATAATAAGCCATGCACAGTGTTATAGTAGAAAATTATAATGGGCAGCACTTTAACACCAGTCTAACTCCAGAAAATGTAAATATACCACAGGCATTAATTATTTTAATTGAACCAAATATGTTCTAAAAGGTAAAAGACTAAAAATACATACTAAATTATACTAAGTTGTTAGCCTAAATAGCACTTGGGAGTTAACAAAATACCTGTGGGAAACAACACAGATGGTCAAACAATGTAGCATAGTGATACCCTATGCAAACACTATCACTTGAGTTTGGGGGGTTTTATTTTGGTGGTGGGTGTTTTTTTGTTTGGTTGGTTTTTTGTTGTTGTTGATTGCTTTTTTTAAGTAGATTCTTGTTTCAAGCTCCAAACAGCATGTGGTTTGGCTCAAGGCTGAATGGTTCACTAAATATACACTGAAAAGATTGCCCCCTTCCCCAAAGAAAATACATCTGCCCAAGTCAGGGTCAAATTCAGGCATTCAAAAGAAGGAAAAATTACATATTTCTATTCTTCTCGTTTGCAACAACATGCCCATGGATGACAAAGAGGTGAAGAAGGAATATGACCACAAATCTTTCCCTTTTACTCTTCTACTCTCACTCATTTAACTATGATAGTCCATACTCCATGCTTAGGACTTAACTAGGTCCTAGCATCACATTTCAGGCATCCCTTCAGAGAAGCACTTTGCTCCCAAAGTATCCCTTCAGTGCTTCTCAAGGCTTTGTTAAAAAAGGAAAAAAGTCAGGTGTCTAAAGCAGGAAGTTATACTTTGAAAAGTTAAATAAGACAGTCCTTAAAAGCAAAAGGAAACTTGTCAGAACTTGAGGCAACATCTTGTTTTGTTTCATCATGAATCTGGCAATTCTCAAAGAAATCAGTGTAGTTATACTGTAGAATCCAGGCTGATGTACGTAAAGCTGCCTATCCTTCAATATCCCCCTCCAAAAAAATAAAGGAAAAATAAAAGAATGTGCAAAGACATCGATATTAGGCATGCTGCCGTGCAGACATGGTCACCCTCCTGGGAGTGAAGGGACACAGCACAGGGTAGGAAAGGTAGACATGAACAACTCACCAAGATAGGCCTACACCTGCTCAAGGCACAAGTGAGCAAGGACAAGCTAAGGCTTCTGTAGCAAGCTAGCTTCTTGTTCCTGGTCTGCCTTCCATTCCCTATGGCACACAGATAGAGCCTGAGAGAGATGGGTTTCTTCAGACTAGACATGTAAAAGCTAATTTGGAGATGCATGGGTTGCTAATATCCACGTACAGCTTCAAGCTATCTAAAGGGACAGGTAGGCAGGGAAATGCCTGGAGCAAAGAATGAGCAGGGCTCTATTCTGAGGTACACAGGAAAAAAGGACAAGAGGCAATGGACAAACTTGCAGCAAGGGAAGTTACATCATTAAGAAAAATTTTCACAATGAGGGTAGCCAAACACTGGGAAAGGCTGCCCAAGAGGCATCCTCAGAGAGTTAATGCAATCCAACAAGGTCCTGAGCAACCCAATCCAACACCAGAAGTGGCCCTGCTTTGAGTGTGAGAATAAACCATCATAACCAAGTTAACTGCACCTCCTACAACAGTCATGCATAAAGAGAAAATTTTCCACCAGCAATAACCTGGCTACGCTAATACAGCACTATGCATAAAACAGCAGACAGACTCAAGCCCAAAGGGTGAGTCAACAACTTGCTGGTATCACTGCCAAGGATAGATCCTGGATTTTTTATTTCCCTTCCCTTCTGCAGAAGAATGTGCTGTTACTAAGCAAGACAAAGGGAGGACTATTTTTATAGATTTTTGCACATGGCATAGTATAAATATCTCCACAGACAAGCATTTCAAAAGCATTGTTTCTCAAGCATCCTTAATCCTCTGTCAAAATCCAATTTTTATTTCTCTAGGCAATACACCGTATGATAGCTATAAGCTACAAAATTCCCATCAGTACTCAATATTAAACAAAATAATTAAGGAAAGTCAACATCACTGCAAACTTTAAGAAGAAATTTAGACTACTACAGTAAAAGTACCCATATGTATTGTATTTGATCAAGTCTGTTTTACTTCTGTTCCTTCCCAAAGCTTCCTAATCCAAGCAAGTAAATCACTTTTGGTGCTACAGGGGTGCCAAGCAGAACAGCTGCTCCTGTCCCCTTTATCAGAATAACTCAGCCTTCTGAATTGATAAACAACAAAGATACAGGTAGTTTTAACTAGTCAAGTGGCAAAAAACACCACTGGCTTAGGGTATCAGGAACATAGGTAGAGAAAGAAAGCCAGCCAGTAGTATCAGCAGAAATAATGAACAGGTTGTTACTTGTTCAGCAGTTGGGTGGTATCGTTTCTATCCAGTTTTCCTACAACCATTACAAGAGTAAAGGAATTGCTAATAACCAAATACATATTAAGAATTAGTCCTCCTGCCCTACCTATTAGGCAGCTGTGACAAGCAATTGGCAGCTGATCAACTCCTAATCCAGAGATTTGCTCAACAGGACATATTCCTGGTTGCTTCATCACAGCCTTTCCTACACCGTATGTAGGATACATCTGCTCCACCGGGCTACTTAATGAGATGCCTCACAAATGCATGATCAACATTTAAGTCACCATCTAAAATAACTGCTGCCTTTCTAGATGCATAAGAATTTACTGCCAGCAGGATTTAAGATTAATATGTACATCTTCACTTTGTCTGTATGCTTGGAACTTCAAAGGTAAACACATTTAAATACATTTCTGCTTCTAGGCAGCTTGCCAGGTTTATTTTGCTTTACACTTTTCAAGGATTTGTTATGCAAGTCTCATATCATTATGTACCTGTATTAATCCATGCAGTATTCAGTTCAGGGACTGTTTCCAGTTCTAACTCCCATCTCAAAAGGGGCCAGGAAAGACACAAAACACACAGCAAAGAATCAGACACATGAAGCCCCTTCAAACAACGACCAGTTAAGCATACCAGGATGCTTCAGCCTGGAACAAAGATCATATAACTGCACACTGCTCAGGATTTCAGGGACACAGTGAACAGAGCTCTGCAGGGCTGTTCACCACCTCTTCCAGTAAAAGAATTGGAGAAAAGTAAAAAAATCCACATACTGGCAGCTCAAAAAACCCCAGAGAACTCGTTCATCACACAAACAGCAATTACACCACAAAACTCCTTTCTCCTGGGCACTCTTGATGCAAGAGCTCTAGATAAAAACACACCTGGAGCTATTAAATACAGACTTAATCACAATTCATGGAAGCTGGGATGAGCACTGCACGGAGACATCAACAGGCATTTCCCTGTGTTTACACTGTTCCTCCTTGGCACTCGCTACCATTCACAGGACAGGCTTGGAATAAGACATTCAATTCATCACAGGTTGTCACAAAAGTTTCCTTTATTCTCTTTAAACTAAATAACAGCATACATGTTTCCACAGTAATTGTAGGTTGTAACCAGTCTGAGGCTCAGAAGCCAGGAACAGACAAGATACAATCAGGATCATCAAGTTCTGTGCTTGAGATGGATGAACCTGGGAAGTACACAAAAGTTTTGAAAACCGTGTTCAACGTAGCTGTACTATCCTCAGAAATACAAACACCATCATCCACAATGTGCCCATTTAGACAGCAGACACATTTGGGAAGACCAAAAGCTTTAATGAATAGTTTTATTAAGAGCCAGATCCACCCACTTATTACTTCCTACACCGTTGCAGCCCACTGGAAGAATTGGGTGTTTTACAGCACTGCATGCATTACCAGAAGCTTGCCAGGAATCACTGTTTAAAACACTCAGTTATTCTATCATTAAGGGATTACAGTTTGAGAAAGTGCTCTGTAAATCAGCCTAGTATTTTACTCAATCTTTAATCCCATTTTACAAGATCTAGCCTCACCACTATTCTCTGCCAGAATCCAACAGAACAACTGGAAACACTAAGCCAAAAGCGCCATATATAATATAGTAAAGAAAAAACCTCAAATACACTTAAAAAAAAAAATCAAATTCCCTCTTACTTCCCTCCCACATACATAGACTTTCCCAGACTTCTGGGTCATAGGGAATTGGTCAGTACTACAAGTTTGATTATCAGAGGACTGCTAGTGAAATGCAACATATAAAGTTGCACCATAAAACCCCACCAGTTCCTGTTTCCAACCAGCAAATGAGGTTTTAGCAGCCTCTCAAGGCCGGCAGTTCGGCTCTGCAGGACACAGGTCGCCTCTGCCTGAGCCGCTGCCAGCAGACTCTCGCCCGGCCTGCCGCCCCTCCGGGTGCCGGGGTCACGGCTGATGTGACATCAGGCTGGCGTCACACCTCCCAGCGAGAGGCACAAAAAATGGAAAGCGATGCTCAGGCCGGCAACCTGTAACCAACCTAAAAATTATAAAGTAATGGAGCCTGCCTTAAGTATGACGAACAGCTGAGCTGGGGATTCAGGGATCTCTCCAAAAATGCACCTAAATGAAAACCCTCCAAAAAGAAAGATTCAGGAGCAGTTTATTCACAGGTTACCCCAGCCGGGCTGAAAACTGGTTTTATTAATGACAGCAGGCCGGCCAACCGCCCTCACAGCCGCCCCTGGCGCCTCCCCCCGCGGCACTGCCTGCCTGCGCCCCGCGGGCCGGCCTCGCCGTGAGCCAGACCCCCAGCCCGGCGATACTGCTTTAGGGCGGTCCAGGGAGGGCGGCCAAAGCACCGGAGAGGCTGCGGGGCCGGGCTGGGCTCCCACAGTGCTAGCGGCGCCGGCGGAGCGGCCCGCGGCGGAGGCCTACCGCGGCGCCGCAGCGTGCCGTGCCCGGCCCAGGAGGCCCTGCCGGGCCTCGGCGGCGGCTCCGCACGCGCTGGAGACGCCGCCGTCGGAAGGGCCGGCGCCAAACCTCGGCTCCGGGTCCGTCCCCCCGCCGGAGCCGCCCCAGTGCTGGCTGAGGGACAGCCCTCGCCGCGACGAGGAGGGGAGGGGACACTGCCCGCCTCGCCGCTCCCCCCGCCCGCCCCGGCGTCCGCAGAGGCAGGCGGTCGCCCCCCGTCCGCCGCCCCTCGCCCTGCCGTGGCGGCGCTCCCCTCCCCGCGGCGCAGGACTAGGCCGCCGGGCGGGCCGGGCCGGGGCGGTACCTGCGCTGGAAATCCGTCTCGAAGGGGGCCAGGTAGGGGTCCCGCTCCAGCAGCTGCGGCAGCTTCAGCGGCTGCGGGGGCTGCGTGCTACCGGCGGCCGCCATCTTGCCCGCCGCGAGAACCGCGCCGCGCCGCGCCGCCGCTATATAGAGCCGGTGCGGGCGGGCGAGGCGCTCCCTGCCTCTCACCGCCCGGCGCCGCCCACCGGCTGGGGCAGCCCGCCGGGGCCCGGAGGCGACCGCCTCCCCTACCCCTCCCCGCCTGCCCCGCCGTGACGGCCGGCTGGGTCGCGCCGGGCTGCGCAGCACTTCTGCCCCCCCACGCCCAGCTCAGCCGGTGCCCGGGGCGGCGGGGTCGGGACTCCCGGAGCTGCGGGAGCGGCGGCGGGGCGCTGTGGGGGGGACACCCCCATCCCTGCCTTCCCTTGACGGGGACGAGCGGCGGGTTTGGTTTCGCAGACCCCGCGCTCTGCCGCTGGGCGGGGGGGGGCAGTGGGAAGCGGGGCGGGGGTGAGGAGTGAGGAAAGAGCTCTTCTCCTCAAAGCGGCTCGGTGCGGCGAGCAGCGGCGGCTCCCCTTGAGGCGGGGGGACCCAGCGTGACCTGGGGCGGGCCGAGGTGCCGCTGCGGAGGGGCCTGGCGGCGAGGTGAGGGGCGAGCTGTGCTGTGCGCTGTCAGCAACGGGGGCTGAAAAAGTGGCTGTCGGATCCGGCATTGAGCCAACGATGTGCGCTCGCAGCCCGGAAAGCCGGCCATATCCTGGGCTGCATCAAAGTAAGTGTGGCCTGCAGGTCGCGGGAGGTGATTCTGCCCCTCTACTCAGCTCTGCTGAGACCCCACCTGCAGTGCTGCGTCCAGCTCTGGAGCCCTCAGCACAGGAAAGACATGGACCTGTTGGAGCGGGTCCAGAGGAGGGCCACAAAAATGATCCGAGGGACGGAGCCCCTCTCCTAAGAAGAAAGGCTGAGAGAGTTGGGGTTGCTCAGCCTGGACAGGAGAAGGCTGCGGTGAGACCTCACTGCAGCCCTCCAGTACTTAAAGGGGGACTATATGAAGCCTCTTTAGCAAGGCCTGTTGTGACAGGACAAGGGGTGATGGTTTTAAACTAAAGGAGGGTAGACTTAGGTTGAACTTCAGGAAAAAATTTTTTACAATGAGGGCAGTGAAGCACTGGCACAGGTTGCCCAGAGAGGTGGTAGATGACCCAACCCTAGAAACATTCAAGGTCAGGCTGAACAGGACTCTGAACAACCAGATCTAGTTAAAGATGTCCCTGATCACTGCAGAGGGGTTGGACTAGATGACCTCTAAAGGTCCCTTCCAACCCAAACCATTCTGTGATACTATGACCTCCCCGGCAGGGCAGGCAGGTGGGTGTGTCTGCCGTCACAGGGTCTCTAGTTTGTTTTATTAGTGCCTCTGATGTCTTTTTCAGTGCTGCCGGGTAAGCTCTGCATTCCCACGCACAAAAAAAATCCCCTACTACCACCACTACTACTTCTACCACCACCAGTTTTGGTGTCATCATGAGTGCTGGAATAAGTTTCTCAACTGCTTGATAGGGTGCTGGCGTGCTCACAGATAAGCTCAACAAAGCAAGACTGTGGGGGCATCTCGTGAGTTCTTATAAACACCATGTCTATCCAGCAAAATGTCACTTTACTGGCCACAAAAAGATCCTAAGCAAAGTAAGATTAATTCAGTTGATCTTAATGCGGCGCTAAATGCTGAATAGCACAGGTAGGTTGTTGTGGAAGTTTTTGACCTAATAGCAGCATGTCTTTTTTTTTTGCATAGGCCACCAGATATCCAAGGCAACTAATCCCTAGCCTGACCATGCCTCTAGGCTGGCATTTAGCATTTTTATTTATGGTCCAGCGATTTTGATTTGTTTAGACAGGTAGTGAGAATATTTATTTAGAGGCCTCTTTTGAATGTTTTTTAGCCACAGTTTATACACTTTTCAGCTCCTAGATACCTCATTTCCATAACCATCCTCTAAATCTTTATCCTCAGCTTGTAACTCATCTCCCCTATCTTGGCTTCCTCTGAATTTTAGTGCTCTAGCCCTTCCTGTCTGCCAGATAACTAACAGCACAGCATGTAATGAACACTAGCAATTCATTTATTACTTTACTCAAAATTGGCTACGGTGAAAGTTTCCATAATTATTTGTTTCATCAACAGTGTACGTTTAACTGCACTATATTTCTTTCCTTGCAGCGGTTTCTAACTACACATGCAAAAATCCAAGTACTTTTGTACTTTTTTCCTTATGGAGTACAAGAGGTATTCCCTGTCCTAAGAATGAGTATGGCAGTACTCATACTGTTTGCTATAGCAGTTGCCCCAGTAGCAGGCCCAGGCAGTTTTTGTTTGGTTATTGAAGGAAGTAGCATCTATGCTGCAGCAGAACTACCTATCATATCCAACTCTGATAGATTAGGATTTTTTTTTTTTTCCCCAGTGTCCACCATTTCTTCAGTCTCACTGGAGACTGAAAAACTGGTTTTAAAATTACCTGTGCTTCTTGAAACTTTCTGCATGGCAATGATTCCAATGTCTGTCCTAAATCAAAGTTTAACAGCTCTTACCATCTTCTTGCTTCTTGCATCGTACTATGGGCGTTGTTTTCTTTTGCAGATTTGTCACACTCATTCTCAGAGTTAACTAGTTTGGCAAACTAAAAGGAGAGAAATTCCAGCTGATTATCAAGAGCCAGGAAATTGAGGTTTTTACAATAGTTACGTGTTGCCTGTGCTGCTGCTTTGGGGCTTTCCAGCTGTTTGGTACTGAAGGGGTTGCCTGCTGTTGAAGTGGAGGTAGGAGGGCAATTCCTGCAGCCTTTGACTTCAGGAAGAAACAGGAGCATCACTCATAGCACAGCTTCTTTAGTTTTCTTTAATGTCAGAAAGCTCAAGCAAGTTCACAGCACTGGTATTAGATGTTTGGCATAAACACAAGAGAGAGTTTTATAAAAATTTGTATGAACAGTAGGAATATAGCTGTGACTTTTGGCTCCTTGAAGACAGGGACCCCTTCTTAAACTCATTTGGAAGATTTTAGGTAGAAATGACACAGTATCCAGCCTCACATCCAAGCAACCTTGAACTTCAGGAAATTAAATTTTGTGAATATCCCCTGTCCCTGTAGTAGACAAAGCCCAAATGCTATATTTATCACTCTGTGAACTGGGAAATTGATAACCATACCATTTGTATCTCTTCATGATCCAGTTTACAGCTTGGGCATGATTATATCTGCCTGCTTTGTCACAGGTAACTCAAAGATACTAAGACATATATTATTGTGATCATCTATTACACCGTGATCTAGCTGAGACTCAAAGGATGTGTTTGGTTCTCAGGACACTGCCATTTAGTCCTCTGCCTGGAGGCAAAAGTGGCAGTTCAAACAATGAATATTGTCCCAACAGCTGAAGGCATCTTTGTGCATTTGTCAGAGATTGATACAATGCTGGCAGCTGCTGCCACCTGTAAAAGTAGGAAGAGGAGGACTTGTTTGCAATAACTGCTCTTTTGGGGGGACAGCAGTGGATCATATAGGAGTGGTGTCAAAGGCATGTGTCTAGCACCCAGTTACCACTGAGGCTGGAGTATATCAATCCACTCTGAACTAGTCTTTCAAAGGATGCTCATGCTTAAGTTATGTATACTTTAAAGTGTTGCATAGCAATGCTGAGCAGTAACTGTATAGTTACAATTATTATAATATCAATTTAGATTTTTTTAAATATGCAAAGTTCAAATAGAAATCAAAGAACATCCAGTATCTGGAAAGCATTGAAGAGAGAAAAATGGCTACTCTTGTCATGCTGTACATGCACTTTTTTTCACTAATATTTTGCACTTATTTTGCAAAAGATGACAGAGATGCTGAACTGTAGGAAGTCTGTTAGGAAAAAATCTTTTTTCCTTAAGGTACTGGTTCAGATTCTCCCTCATCAATGGCATCTGTTTGTATCTCAGCCAGAAGGGATCTCTGTGGTCTGTGGCCTTGACTGGCTCTTGTGGAGCTGGTTCCTGAGCTCCAGGTGCTTTTAAACCAATTGGCTTAGAGCAGACCTAGTCCCTGATCACGGCCTGCCTTTTTAACACACTTCCAGACCTGTCAGTCATCTTTGGGGTACAGGATTCTGCACTACAGCTGTCATGCACTACTGCTAATTTCTAAGCTGCCCAATCCCACAGCTATGAGGTAGATAACACACATGAGTTACAGTCTGGTTCCTGCCGTGCCGGTTCTCAAATTGCCCAGAGCAGGAATCTGGGGAGGGTTTGCTGGAGTTACCTTCTAGCCTGAAGGGAGGAAAAGAGGGCAATAGCCGAGGATGACACTTGCCCAGTTTTTATTCCAGTATAGACATAAATGGGGCACTGCCAACATCCATACCTGGATGCTACAGTGTGGTCCCAAATACCACAAAGTACTCGTTAGCCTATTCTATCAGCTGTGCCTCATTTTAGCTCTGGGCAGTCTAGGCTCCCAGTTTAATCTGCCTGGGAAGAGATGGCAGATACCAAAGACAGCAAGGTATTTTTTAACTCTACTGTTGAGATCATCTAAGAATTACTGATATCGCAAAGTGACCAGTCACAAGGCATGTCATTTGTATGTTTAAATTCAATACTTAAAGGCTATATCCAAGATTTGTCATCATTTCAGTCTGGGCAGGACTCCTCCCAATTCCTTTTCCTGAAAGCCTTTATACATCTAGGTGTGGTCATCCCACTTTGCTTGTTTGCATGTGTGGAGAAGTATACATTTTTTTATTGCCTGTGCACCTTTTGATGTCTTAAAGATGAGAAGTAGTCCATGGCCAAGGACTGAGAAACACAGGAATGCATGAGCTCTCCCCTGTGCCTATATTGGATCCCACAATGGGTGCTATCAAGAAAAGGTGTTCCTGTGGAAAGAGGCAGCTGTTCAAAGAGATTCGTGTTTCATTATTCCAGAAGAATGGATTCTTGAAGGATTCTCTGTGTCCGTTATAGAGGTGTCAGACATTTGAGCGTGTAATGGTACACGTTGCAGCTTCCCACCTTTGGACTGGTTTCTGCCCATTCAGTATGTAACACAAAGTGGAGTTCAAAATTTGAAAGAAAACTAGCCTATTTTGCCACATCGACCAGCCATACTTACCCCCACTTTTTTTTTTTTCAATAACCCATAAGAAATCAGTTGCACAGTTGTCATCCGGATCCAATACAAATGCCCCTCTTAAAAAAAAAAATCTGTTACCTTCTTAATTATCGTTTATCTTGGTAGTCTTCTCAGACAGATCAAACATTGGGAATGGAGATTAAACAAGCTACTAATATCTATCTTTGGTCTCCAAGGTGAGACACACAGGAGAAAAGAAATGGTCAGTGTTGCACAGCTGCTGCCGAAGCTAGACCTCAACAGCATGTCACAGTTCCATAATTAAAACTGCACTTCTAGCAAGGATGCAACTATTGGATTACATATGAAGGACAAAACGCATATCCTTGAAAACGGCAGCAAACATTGCAAGAATCTGTTGTTATATCCGTGAATTAGTTGATAGGTTTGGGGGTTTTGGTTTTGGGTTTGGGTTTTTTAAGAAACATAGGGTATTCATTGAGACTATCTTTTAAAGTCTTACCTCTGCCCCGTCATGGTATCAGGAGCTTTAAATAACATGTTTTTAAGGATTGAAACTAATGTGCAATCTGAAATCTAAAAAGCCTGTTTCAAGGTTATCAAATTCCAGTAAGCGCACTTGATGGAAATGCCATTTGCACTTACCATGCAGAGCAAAATAAAAACGTTCCAACAACCAGAAAATCTTAGATAATGGCTGCTTCTTCCTTTCACAATATTGCAGTATTATCATGACTTGGTGTCCTTCTTTTGTAAAACAGAGTATCAAAAAATGTAAATATCTTTCATAGTTGTTTACAAAGTAATGAAGGCACTTCAAACTGTGATACCAGTTAAAAAATACCAGCAGATGTAGAACAATATTTGTTGTGAAAATGCCTGAGTCTCACAGGGAAGAAAAAAAAAAAAAAAAAAAAAAAAGAAAGGATTTAATTTAGCAGAAAGTCTTTAGTTTCAAGTAAGAATTTATGGAACACTTCACAGATACAAAATATAGGAAAACCTTTAGGAATATCATAGTATTTTTGGACATTGTGTATACTCTGTTGTATTTATGCCTTCTATATGTATTTCTCAAAAGTAATTATTGCCAATAGTAAGAACCTTCTACAACTGCCAATACTGCTATTTCCTGGTATTTAAATATGTGTTTATGTGTTGGGAGAAGAACATAAAACGTTTGAGACACTCTCCTTAATGCCATACCCACAATATTTGGTAACGGTTACCTCTGTCATACCAAAGTATGTTTATCTAACTTAGGCAATAAGTGGCTTGAGCTCTCTGGGATAGTTCTCCCAGAGGAACATTCCTGCTATCAGTACAGTGGGCTTCTGTAACAATATATTACTATTATACAAGCAATTATTAACGCTAACAAATACTGTCTGGTTTATGTCCAGTGCACTTAGAATTAAGCACCGTAGCTTCAGAAGCAATTTTGCTTTCTTTCATTGTTCATTGCCAGGTATTTCCTAAAATCCCCAAGAAATAATCTTACCTAGGAGGTCTCTTGAAAGCTGGTTGCATTGTCTGCCATTTCTCCCTGAAACACTACAGACATTTAGGCTGTCTGGCCTTTTACTCAGAAGAGAAAATGAGGTTGCCAGATACTCATTCAGGGGATAACACATCTAATCCTGGGGGAGGTCAAGTGAGGTAAGAAGAAAGAGGGAGATGCATATTGCTAATGCTCTGACAGCTCTGTCAATATAAATTCATAAGTATGAGTAGAACATACTGTTCACACGTACCGTGTACGCAACACAATTTTCCATAGGAAATATTTTTATACTTCGGTGATTCACCTTTTCGTCTTAAAGTACTCAAAACTCTATATTTTATAAATATAGAAAGTTTCATCCAGGACAAACACATGTACACACCTACTCACATTTTTGTTAGGAACATAGATATTCATAGATTAGTAAGAAGTACATGTGTCTTCACGGAAACACATTTTCTCAGGCTTGGAGATGAATCCTTTGGGTTGGATCCTTTGAATCTTATTACCTAGGTTCCTATTTTGTTGTTGTTTTTAAACTCATCCATGGCATTTGAGTTAAAAGGCTTTTACTTTTCCTATATGCATATATCATAATAAAAATACACAGTAAGGAAAACTAAGCAATGTGCAGTTTACAGTCTGCATACATTTGGAAGGGATTGCTTATACTATGCTATCTGTGGAAGATAAAATAAGCAAATATTATTATTAATAGTTGTCTTAGTTATCCAGGCATCTCCCTCTGTATGAGTTTCTGAGGGTATCCAGATTAATTAGCTGCATTTCTGTTTCCTGAATACTTTATGTTGGAGTGCATAGTAATGAAATAGCTACTTCATTACTATGTAGTAAGAAAATTTACTTTGTATTATTAGATAACTTCAGTAATCCTCCATCTGTTTTTCTTCTGCTTTGGTTCCACCTCTTCTGTGTAACAACTAAATACCTATATTTTAATTCAAATAAGTCTTTACAATTATACATGATTTTTTCACTCTAAGATATTAATTGCAATCATGTATTACACAGGTAACTTTGGTTTTCCAAGTTAATGTGATCCCAATTCCATTAGAATAGTTTAAGAGCTGATGGCTCTCAGTCAGTGTTCCTCAGTTTCAAACACCCTTCCTTTCTGATATCTCTTTGAGCCTTTTGTTTATCTCTCCAAATTCTCCCTGGGTGTTGGATTCAGCCACCTAATCCTATTCAAGAAATGGTTGATATCGCTGCCCAGTCTGATTTTAGTTTAACCAGCCACGCGGTGCAGATATTTCTCACATTTGTGCGATCAGCTCCAGCAGCAGAGCATCAAGCGTCAGCAGTCACACTTCTCACAGCAGTTCTGGTTTCTCCTGCTTGAATATTCAGCTTCTTTGTTAGCACTTCATTCTCTTCCTCTGCCTGCTTGATCAGAATAGCCTTCTGAACTGCACACATCACAGCCTGTGCCAGGTATTCGATCTTTTTGCATTATATCGTCTTCTTGGGCAACATCCAGGCTCTTCATTTTCCACTTGTCCTGTAGTTCCACCAGGACGGCAGGCCATCCCCAATTGTTGTACTTTGGTCTCTGTGAAGGTGAAGTGTAAGCAATTAATTACCTTTTTCCTTATGCCAGTTTTCAGTTAGTGATCTGGTAGGAAGCTTGTTAGAAATACTGTCCCAGTACTCATCGCTTCCCCGGTTTTCTCGCGCCATTTCCGTGTATGTGTGTGCTAGGTCTGACTGTTTTCTTGCTGTGCTATTTCCTACCACTGCAGATGTGCATGGACTACTTTTCTGTTTTTTGTTTTTTTTTTTTTTACTTTGTCATCCCCCTTTTGCCACTTTTACCAGAGCAGAACGTTTGAGACTAAATGCTAACAAAAAATAACAGGTTTTGCAGCTTCCAAGTTGTACACTGTCATGGATTTTTTTGTTTGTTTGTTTTTCTTGTTTACTATTATTTAGTGTCCCCTAGGTCACGTCTTCCCTCATATAGGTTGACAGCTCATTCCATACTGTGCCAGAATCTATAGGCCCTAAAACAAAATGCATTTTTGAGTCCAGGACATCCACTACAGTTCTTTAAATGTATCCTGGTCCTAATTCAAAGCTTGTCCATCTCTACCATGCAAAAAACTTTGAACAGAGCCTGACAACTTTTCCTGCTTCTAATATGTCTCTGCTTTCTTTTAGCTTGTGATCTTCCAGATGATAGTATTTTTCAAATTCTGGTCTTCCTTTTGAAGCTCATACAGTGTTAAACATCCGCTCATAGTGGGTAGTTGCTACTGCAGGAGCAGAGCGGGCATATCTAGTAAGGGGTTGAATTTGCTTTTCTCCTTCCGTGATTCCCCTGTCAGTCTACCTGGTCTTGTCCTTTACAGATAAGCCATAAGAAAAACAAAATCTGTACTCAGCTGGGTCATGAGAAAAGAGCAGAGACAGATATCACTGATCACCTAGCACTGTGATCAGAGGGTTTCAATACAAGTATCAGCAAACTTTGGGCTTCCATCCAGTGTCCACCATCCAGTGTCCACCTATCGTCAGCTTGCTCAGCCTGCCATCTATTTTCTCCTCTTTCTCTCAGATTTTCAGCAAACTCATCTCCAACCGCAGGGACTACCACTTACTCAGGCAAGGTTTGCCTGGAGTGAGTCTCAGCCAGATCATAGAGTGATATAACTACTGTTTCTCTGCTTTCCTTGGTTTGTTAATGATCCTGAATCACCTGGGCTGCCCCAAATTCATTTGTTTTACTGTAAATGAGATACCTGCCAGGACACAGGAATGCACACCCGCTGCATTCCTGGACTTCTACGATGACTGTAGGCTTCCACCTACAAAAGTTTTTGCAGAGGGTTGGTTGCTTACCAACATGTTGGAAGGGTTCACAGAAGGGTTTGCCCACATTCTCCACTGCTTTGTTACACTCAAAATCTTGTGTACTGCACCATATCCATAGAGCTAAGAATTTGCTGTTAGTCCAATAAATATTCTAACTGTCCAAATTATCTGATTTCTATAGAAAAGCCTCAATTCTCTGATGTTAGTCACTTTTCCAGTGTTCGTGAAGGTCCTGAGGTTGGCAATTTCAGTCTTCCTGATGCAGACGAGAGAGGGGGCTTGCTTTACAACAAGTCATCAGCCCCTGAGGTCTTCATGAGGAGAACAATGATGTTCATGCTGGGGGAGTCTAATTCTTTAGTCTTGGGTACGTTTGGTTTTATTTTTAAACCTTTTCCTCATACCATCTGCTTCCCTCTCATTGATTCCCAGCTAGTTTGAATATTGCACAACATCTTTACTCCAGGGCTCTCAGCAGATATCTGCCATCCTCTGCAATTTTATTCCACTATTATACAAATGTTAACGCTACTAAAATCAGTAGTTGCAGCAATATAAAACTGTAATTCCTCAGTGGAGAATCGAGGAGACAGGTTAGAGAGCAGTGGTTGAGTTTTCAAATTCACAGTAGTTTTGCTGAAATACATAGTCAGCAGAGCTGTATAGAACTGGAGGTCGTTGCATCGTTAAGTTCAAATTTGTCACTTAGCTACTCAGGTAAAGCATCTATAAATGGAAGACATCACAAACATTTATAATGTTGCAGTATAAAGGCCCATTTTACAGTCTACCTGCAATTTAGTAGTTTGTCAATATAGAATGTAAAAAACCTGACTCCAGTATCTCTTTCCATTTGTTCTGGTTTTGCAGAATTTGCTGAATTTATGTTGAAATTCTGACACAGGTTAAGAAAATACTTATATCCATGACTCTTGGGGCCTTGAGCAAATCAGCTGATTGTGGACTACTCTCTTACATTAACCAACTGTTCTTAGATAAAACTGCTGTAGAAATACTTAGGTATTCAAAATGCTCTGTCCTGGTGAAAAAGTACAAATATTTTTATGTCTTGTTTTATCCAGCTCTTTTTCCTCAAAAAATCTGAAATGTGAATAATTGTGGAAGGATCAATGACAATACTTGGACCAGTAGGTATACTGAGTCTCAGGAACCCATCTGCCATTTATTTTGTGTCATCACTGACTCTCATAACACAGCGTTCCAGGCAAATTTATTGTTATATATTTTTGCCTTAATATCAACCTTCTGTAAATTTAACCCTTTTTTTATCAGTGATACAGTTCACTGTCTCTGGTCAATCAAGGCAGTAGTAGTCAATTACAAGCCATATTAGTACACTATGAAGAAGGAATCCTTTAAAAAGTCTTTCATGTCTTACCCCCATTAAAACTTATTCTCATAAACCAAACTATGATCTTGTCCTGACATTTTTCTGTTGGTCATTATCTGGCTCTTCTACCATTTGCAGTTAAGGCATTACTTTATGCAAATGAAGAGTTTTCTTCATTCATAAGATCATTGTCTAAATTGTTAGAATTATGTGTTCTGTTTCCTTCTTCTGCTGTTTCAGCTGCACACAGTTAAAATACTGAGTTGCTCTTACAGTTCATGAGTTATCTGTTGCTTCTTGACCTATGCGCTCCTTCAGCTGTCTCCTCAGTAACTCCTATGTTGTCATCTGTTTCAGCACAGGCACAAGAAAAACTCATAAAGGTTTCCATCCTGGGAGCTGAGTCATTCTCTAAATCAGTACCATCATCCTCTGAACACAAAATCTTCCTCTGCAGAACTTTAGGGTTGGTATTACCTATGTGATTTTACATAGGATGTTTTAGCTTCTCTTACTTTAAACTACTTGTGTGTCTGACTGAAAGGCACATAATTCAGCAGTACCCAGAAAAATTGTCTTTGTATCCATATTGTGCGTGTTACATCACACCAAAAACTTAGTTATCCTTCTCGGTTCTGTGTTCTATTTCCTTTATTTTTCAATCAATTGTCATTTCCAAATATACTTTCATCCTCAGTGGTTTGGTTTTTTGTACATACATCTAATTTCTGTGAACTGTGGCTATTTTCCTGTCATCCAGGAAACCTCCGGTGCTCAAGGAACATAACCTCCTGTACAATCTAATTGTTATTCCAAACATACCATTAAAAGATGCTCACAGTGAATATCAGTCTGGCTTAAGACATCTGATATACCTAACATTTAAAAGGGCTGACTAATGAGGACATGTATTAGACGTTCCAGAAGTGAGGAAAAAGAAAGACCAACTGTTTATTTCTTGTCCTTTTCTTAGCCCTATAAAATACCATACTCATTCTTTGTATTTTGAAATGAACAGACTTGCTTTTAATCTTGTCTCTGTGCTTGCCAAAAATATATACTCTGGTAGGTTGAAAACACTCTAGCATTACTACAGTTTATTAACACTATGATTTTTCCTGTTTATGTCCAAATTGCTGGGTTACTTGCAGCTATTAGTAAGATTTACATGAAGATTTATGAAGAACTCTGTATTTGAGTTGTATTACATTGATTGAAATAAAACTTTTCAGCTGACTTCTCCAGAATAATTCTTCATATTCATATAGTCATAATTCATGTTTTAGGCTAGCTCTGTTTTTATAGATACTGCTGGTATTAAATTTGTAATCTCCCAAATTAACCTTTTTTAGGTTTTTTTCCTTGCTTTATTTGCTTGCATATTTATCTTCTCCCTGTCACTTACCCAGCTCTTTTTTTCTTTTAATATGGGGCTTTTTCCTCTCTTTTTTTGGTTTGGGGTTTTGGGTTTTTTTTAACAGTAAGTCATGTGGCATTGTTATCCTTAAGGAATTCAAAGTTACACAAAAGAAAATTGAGCCCCATGCCGGTGGATGAGATGGGCTTTGTGGCTTCTCTGTGATCTCACTGCATGTTGGTGAAGGGGAAGAACTGTGGAATACAAAATACAAGCGTCATCAAAATATTTCTCTGGTTTTGTAAGGAGTTGCACAAGGAGTCATTCCTGTTCTGTAAAATGAAGTATGGATATTTGTAAAAAGAGCCAACACTGCTAACAACAGAAAAATAACTGCTGTATGTTGGTTTATGTTTTCCTAATTTCCTTTCTATAGAGTCAAACATGGGTATTTGTATTTAAAAAAATCCAACAATAAGAAAAAACTATCACCTGTTGTCTACTGTTGTTCTTAAATCTAGAAATGTTTTGCAAATTTAACTTAAATCATTAGTCAGGTGTCTTGCCCCAGTTTTCATCTTTCGAATAAACCAAAGTATTTCAGCTTTTAGCATCTGTCCTCCTTGTTCACATGATTTCATTTGTATGTTGGGGACCAATTTTTCATAAACATCAAGACCTCTTTCAACACTGACACAATAGTGGGGAACTTGAGGTGGGTTCTATTGGATTTCTGTAGCAAATTGCCTTAATTTTATAACCTTTTCAGTACTCAGAAACATGAAAACAAGCCTTTTTATAAATTTGAATCAGGTACATTGTGCCTTTCAGGTTAATGCATTTTACGTACTGCTTTGAGTGCAAGTTTGCATATTAACTGAAAGAGGTTTGATTAGTTTTATTCTTTTGATTCTTTTTTCCCTCAAAAAAAGTCTCTTGCATTGTATGTTAGCTCTATTAGTAAAAAGTATAAAATCTTCTCTGGTGACTTTCCATTATGGTAGAGAAGATTCAAAAAAGCCTTTAATTTCTTTTGTCTTACATTGTAAACCTGGATAGTTAAAGAAAAAAAAATCTTCTTCCAAGAATATAGTATCTGCATGTAAATATAATACTGTCATTTATACTTAGAGATAATATGCAGAGGTTATAGCTGTGTGAGCTATTTAAAAGTCAGAAGCAGCACAGTCAGAATGTAGTCATGTTTGGAGGAGCAGTACATAAGAGTTATCTCTCAAGACTGTATCCTTCTAAAGGGTAACCAAATATAATTATTTCATGTGGTGCTGTATAATTGGGACAGTTTGGAATTCCCCCTCCTGTAACACTTTTAATCTAGCTGATAAGTTTGGCAGGGTAAGGTTAAATCTCCTTTTCCTATCACGGGTTAGGAAATACTTTTAATGTTAAGAATATCTCATTGAAGGTGGATGGCAAGTCTCCTTTTCCAATATACATATTAATTACCACAACACTCAGTGAATCTACCTTTGCTGGCAGAATGATATATGTTGCTGCTGTATCAATGAAAATTGAGTTTCTTGTTTAAAACTGTCACTTGCCTGGAATAACTAGGTCCGATGAAGTAAAAACAGGGAAAGTAAAGCAAAATTTTGTAAAAATACATGGTTCTGCTCTAAGCAAAACAGCACCTATTTCTTTTTAGAGAGAATTTGAATTGAACACAGTCAGTTAACTGAACTGAATCAGTAAACTCAGGTGATCCAATCCACTGTTGTTCTGCACCTCATACGACCTTCTGCTGAATTACTGGCTTTACAGCAATGTCACTGGTGGCAGAAAACACATTAGTAAGAAAACTTACCAGTGTGCTTGAACCTTAGAACTTGAGGTGAGCAGTGCCAGGGACATCTGCGGCCCAAAGGCAGAGGCAAAACTCTCCTCTCCTCCTACAATACACGTGGAAAACTCTTGGTAAGGAAGAAGGGCTAGAGAATACGTACATCATCACCAGATCTATGTCTCTCTATTCCCACAGGAGCACTCTTACCCTTTCCCATATTCTCTGCCCCAGCACAGAGAGAGTCACCGTGTAACCACAGGTTAAGGTGTATGCTACAATGCCTCTTCTGTTCAATCTAAAGTAATTTTTTGACCCACCCCGCAGAGTGCAGTGCACTGCGAGTGAAATATACTCCTAAGAAACCAGTAATGTTTGCAGCTTTACTTGACTTTCCTTTCAGCTGCTGAAATAAGTTCCTCATTTTCTCTAAAGGGTATGTAGATGGATGTCTAGAGTTTATGAACTGCCAAACGTGTGACTTCAGGATAACTGACAGAGTTGCAAGGCTTTTGCAAGGCTTCTTGTTTAGAAGCTGCTGAGCACTGGATAGTGACAGTGGTTGTCTAAAATCCAGTTAAGGCTGCACTGTTCCTAGTAAGAAGTGCAATCCATCTGTAGTTTTTCCAATAGAACAGGCATCTCCAGCTCATCATCATCACAAAGTGACAATGTGTAGAAGAAAGATTTCAGTATACCTTTCAAGCACATGGTACGAGGGGGGGAAAAATGCTAAATAAACGATCTCAGCATAATTAGGGAGAAGAGTAGCTAAGGAGCCTGCTACTCAAAGAAAATGGCCATGAATGCTGCTGCAGAGGCAAAGAAAAGTTAAAAAATAAAAAGAAAAGGTTATGCATAATTTAGAATGCTTTATTTCTGTGCTTTTAATAAAACTTTGCAGTATCTTATTGGAACTTGGCCAATTTTTCAACAAAACCTAACCAAAAATATGTCATAATTATTTAAATACTTAACTGTGACCCCCTCTGGTATTGAAGGGAAGTACAAAGCATTAATTCTTTGAGAAACTTTTTCTCCAGTTGTTTAAAATTTTTTCTATGTGTTCAAAATCTTGTCTATGCATTATTTTTGGTTTGTAGGCAATCCACAGATAATCTGGGACTAGCATTCCTCTCTGGAAATTTGGGTTCCTTTGGCTTGTTTTGACTGAACTTGCAGGATATTCCTGTTAGCTGTGGATACTTAGCACATTGCTGGTGCTGGATGTTTTGGCACAGCTAGTTCGAATGCTGTTGTGTGTGATTATTCTCAGTCACTTCAAATTTGTTTTTTCTGTAAGCCTCTTCTCATCAAAACCCAAAAGGAACAGTAAATTACTGAGCATGTTCTTTTACCAATTTAACCAAATATTCCTGGAAGTATTTTTCAGCATTCACTGACTGGCAGATAACAGTGCCTTTATATCCAGTAGTACTGTCTCCCATGGGACAAGAACAGTTGCTGGACCTTACCTCCACCTAATCTCGTCAGTGCACAGCCTTGCTGAGTGACAGGGCTCTGCCCATGTATTACTGGAGCAGAACTCCCCTGAGACGCTCTCCTTTAAACCTGATGAGCCTACAGCATCCTGTATTCTTTATGTCTGCATTTAAATCTCCTTCTCAGAAGTGCATCCCTTAAATGGCTGGATTTCCATATGCTTAATTCTTTCTAGTTTAAATGTCCTACAGCTACCACTTTTTGTCCAAGCCCCAAAGAGGCATCTCTTTGTTTCTAACCTTATTAACACAGTAAAACAAATGACAATTTGCCTCTGTATGACACATCTCTCTGGGTAGCAGACCAGCGCGCAGCGACTTGCAACCTCTCCTAGAACTGGTTTACAGAAAATGGCAAAACGTTTCTCCATCTGTATTTTGCTGTAAAGCTTATCTGCTCCAATACATGAAGTAAGTCAACCTGCCAGTGGTATGCCAAGCAGTATTGCCAGTGTCACAGGTCCCCCGCTCAGCACCCGTTGTTGGGTTTTTCACTGCTGCTCTGGAGATGTTATCTACCTATCTCCTCCCTGGGCTGGGTTTGCCATGTTTTGACTGTAAAACTTAAAAATGGGAAAGCAGGGCTGTAACCTGGAGATAGGCAAAGTAGGTCATTCCTCAGCTAACAATTCTACCATTTCTTTTTTCATAACTCTTGATGTATTCTTGGAAATATAGCTAATCACAGTCTGGTTCCCTGCTTCCTTGATTCTTTGATTAACTTCAAGCAAATTCATCATGAAAATATCAAGCAGTTAAACTGAGATACGTGTAACGGTCACGAAGCAGATATCCCCCCAAGTTTTGACAAAGTCAGAGCTGCTTAGCTTTCACTCAGCATAAGGAAGGATCAAATTATGACCCTTTACTACTGTTTATTTTAACTACTACATTAACTAAACATGATGGTTTTTTATGTGATGATTCTTGGTAGCATTACAGATGGCAAAAAGGAATTTTTTTTTTTGAGAACCTGATCCTTTAGCCACCCCAGGCAGCCAGCTTATGTTCCTCCTTTCTCAAAGAAACATCTGTGGGGGAAGTGGTAGCTGTCTGAGGCCTTAGAAGAGTTCTCAAGGCACAGCTCACAGACAAGCCAGTTTACTGTAGTTCATTTCCTAATCTACTCCATGCTGCTCCACAGTATTATATTCATTCTTCTCACCCTCAGGACTTTTCTTATTTAATTTTTCTTTCTAACCTGCCATACCTAAAGGCAAGTTACAGACCGTATTTAATCCTGAAGAGCAGAGATGTTAATTGGGTTGAAAATGGTAATAATGCATCTAATTCTGTCTTATCTGCGGTGTTCTTCCAGCTCTTAGGACACCTGAGTGCACCTGCATCCAAGAACAGAGGCTTTAAGATGTATTTTTCTAGGTTGCACCCAGCTTCTCCCTTGACCCATTATCAGTGGCACATTACACAGTGAATCAAATGTGAATCCCACAATATTTCTCCTCAGTCTGTTTCTGAGTAGGAGCAGGTATATGCTTGAGACTTTTTTGATATTTATTGCCTCAGTTAAAGCATAATTAGCTCCATGAAAAGGAAGGGGATTAACAACCTCAACTTTAGCTGAGACCTCTATCACCTTTACATTTCAGGCTTCTATTTAGTTCTTCAGCTATTTCAATTACCAGTCAAAGAGGGTTTTAAGTCTGCAGTATAGTAATACTTGCAATTACTAGTAAATAGCATTTTACAGCATTAACTAGTCTGTCCTTACCGCATCCTTTTCAGGCAGGCAAATAAATGTTATTATCCTCATTCTACAAACACATTGATTAAGTGACTTACCTAAAGGCCACACATCAATTTCAATGTCAGGGCCAAGATTAGCACAGAGAAACTTCTGCATTACAGTTACAGAAAAAAGTCATCTGTATTATCAAGTACACCCCCACCCCCCAGAAACAAGCAATCCCTTCTCAGCTGTGTGGTCTAGATAGCATTTACCCACTTTACATCCCCCACACACTTTGTCCACCTGGTAGGCTGCTCCTTGATGATGGCCCAAAATGGTTCCCAGTACGTCTCCACCATGGGAAGCTTTTCTATCTACCTCCTGGTTCCAACCCAAGGACTGTAAAGCACTGCCAGGAGAACCTGTGAAACTCCTACATTGGTGGCTGAGCTTGTGGAGGCAGAAGGCATGGGAAGGAAGAGGGGCTTGGGCTGCTCACTGAAGGACAACATGAAGATGAGCCATGATCTGAAGAAGCAACAGGGGCAGGACTAGGAAGAAATTAGGAAGATCTTCCACCATTTTAAGAGGGTTTTTTTTCCTCTCCAACCAAACAGATTTTCAATTTTTAGGTTGTGTACAACAGATACAATTCTCTCTTCTGTTGCTTCTGTAGCTACTGTTTGTGGTAATTGCATTGGTTACACTGGAAGTTATCTTCAGCTCTAAAATGCAGTGGCATCTCTGGTCCTCAATATGTTGAGCTACTGGGTAAATCGCTTCATTTTAAAGCTGCTTTTGAATTTGGAGGAATTTTGGATTTGATCTCCATTTTCTGGTTAAGACACACATTGTCCCCGCGTTCATCTCCTAACTGACTGATGAGCAGCACAGACCTTACTGCATGTGTGTGCTATGTGTAACAGGTAACATCATGGGACACAAAAATCTATTAAACAACACTGAGTTTCTAATGTTAAAAACCTGCTCTGTTTACAGGCAGTTATTTCTAAGGAAAAATATGATGGTGCTGTTATTTGTTTCCCCTCCAGAACAAGTCTCTCCTACCTGGAAAAACAAAACAGAGGAACTCAGGACAGTGCTTCTTAACAGCTAATTAAGGCCATCCACATGTAATGTGGCAATGTTTTGTTCTAATTTAGGTACAATTCACAAGATCTGTCTGACTCAACTTCTAAATGTGACAGATAATCAAAATAATTGTAAATCTTTTTGAACCGCAGTAGTATAGTTCAGCTGCAGATTCACAAATGTGTCATTAAAGCCCACAGTGTCATCTGCCAACACCTGAATTTGACCTAGTCATCGAAGCTGATACTGTGCCAATGTCTGAAAACAGATACATTGAAAAATTGGCCAGCATTTATGATAGATACTGGCATTTCAGATCAGACTCCCAGGCGATTAGTTGTAGTCTTAATAAGCATACATGACAAAGTTAAATTTAGAAGTAGAATTTGCAATAGTTGCCAAGTTTTTAGCTGAAGGTCATTTGTACTTTTTTTTTAAACCCACGCACATGTAGATACTCACAGGAAATGTGTGAACTTGCCTTCAAAATACCTCAAATATTAGCCATATGAATTATACATTTGCCCTTTTTTTCTGGCTTTTAAAAGATTGTTTCTTGCATGAAACTAACATCATTCAATTTATTGCTTGTGTGTCACCTGTAGATTGCAGTATCAGAATTATTCAGTAGGTTTATGCCTGTCAGAATTTTATATTAGCTCCATTATTCAGTAACAGCAAAACAATAAAGCATCTTTCTAAACGAGTGCTTAAGCGTGTGTGTTTTCTTGGCACTACATTGGCTTGGTCTTCTATGCAACTCTAATCCTTACTCTTCCACCTCAGAATTATTAAGGTGTCACGTACAGAAGCGGTAAGTTTAGCTTCATTGAACTATGACAGAGGGTTAATCTTGCCTAGTGAAAAAGCAAAACATGGCTGGATGGCCACAGATGTGATTATGTGTTCTGAAGCCTGATAAATATTGTATCACGCCACAATTTAAGATGCTCAAGGGCTTCACAACCTTAATTGCATTTTAATTATGGCAACTTTGTTCAATTATGTACTCTGGCTTCTTCAAAAGAAAGCGCTTGTCTTTAAAAGGATGTTGTGGTACATGCCACCTGCAGGGCTGCTGCAATATTTGGGGCGTGTCCTGTTGTCTTCAGAAGTAGTTTTGGGTGCTAAGAAATGCAAACCAGAGGCTTCTGCTTTGGGAAGAAACCAACAAAAAATATATAATCAAGAATAAACCAAGAGGAAGTAATAAGAGAGACAATAAAAGATAGTGGTTGCATAAAAATGATGTTTATTCTTCTCTTTAGCTTGTACGTTCTGTGAAGCAAGTAGCATCTAGTGTTTTCTGAGTTGTATTACACTGCACATTGGGAACCTCATTTGTGGTTGATCCTTAGGTAATAACCACGAGCATGACTGTTGAAAATAAGTTTTCTTATAGTTCTTTCTCCTTTGTAATTTTTTTTACTGAGCTTCTCATAAACTCTATGCTACCTCCTTGCTAAAAGAAATTAATGATTTTGACTAGGCACTTGGATTCCAATCTACTAAAGCACTTAGAAGCACACCTATGCCCATCTTCTAAAACTTTTAACAGTGTCATTGCCTTTGATGAAACTTCTCACATCATGAGATTCACAGCCATGCCTTAGTGTTTCGCTGGATTAAGACTTTAGCCATTTTTCATTTCTTTGCATTTATTTCTAAGACCTAGCTTCTTAAAACTATACTGGGTCGATGATACTTCAGCATTTTAGATCTTTTGGCTCAGTTTTCTTACTCAGATGTTCACTGATCACTCATCTCATTCACTTCCAGAATCCACTCATTATTTTAATAAATAAGAGTGTATAATGAAATGAAATAATCAGCTGTGCTTTCAGAAGAAATCTAAATTACCTAGTGAACATGAAGTCTGGTGCAGAAAGCCTTACTTTTACTTTCAGAAGCCCTTACAAAGAAAGATATTTGTGTTTGTCCAGAAACACAGTTTGTGCAGGAACTATGGGTGAAATTCTCTTTGCTTCTCACATGCAAGAAGTCAGGCTAACTGACCAAAACACTCCCTTATGGCCTTAAAAATCTCTCATGTATTTTGAAGTTTATTACCAGCATCAGATCAATGATATGTTATCTTTGTTTCAAAAGAACAATCCTCTGTGATCATTACTGCTGCATTAGCTGATCATTTTAAATTAACATAACACAAAACAATTTCAAAAAATCAATTCATAATCTTATCTCCAGAGTTCCAATTTTAAGTGTGGAAAAAGTGGAGTCAGAAAATAGGTATTTACAGGAGGAAGGTGCCTTATGTTTCCCAACCAACCCCTCTGTGGTGGGCTGACCCTGGCTGGATACCAGGTGCCCACCAAAGCCACTCTATCGCTCCACGTCCTCAGCGGGACAGCAGAGAGAAGACATATTGCAAGACTTGCGGGTCAAGATTGGTCAGGGAGAGGTCACTCACCGGTTACTGTCACAGGCAAAACAAATTCGACTCAGGGCACTTAGCTTGCTTTATTACCAATCAAATCAGAGTAGGATAAGGAGAAATAAAACTAAATCTTAAAACCACCTCCCCCCACCCCTCCTCCTTCTTCCCAGCTCAACTTTACTCCTGCTTTCTCTAGCTCCTCCCCTGCAGCAGTGCAGGGGGACAGGGAATGGAGGTTGCGGTTGTCCCTGCAGCTCCTTCCTCCTCACTCTCTTCCTCTGCTCCAGTGTGGGGTCCCTCCCATGGAGGACTATCCTCCATGAACTTGTCCAGTGTGAGTCCTTCCCATGGGCTACAGCTTCACAAGCTGCTCCAGCATGGGTCCCCCCATGGGGTCACAAGCCCTGCCAGCAGACCTGCTCCAGCGTGGGCTCCTCTCCACAGGCCCACAGATCCTGCCAGGAGCCTGCTCTGGTGTGGGATTCCCATGGGGTCACAGCCTCCTTCGGGCATCCACCTGCTCTGGCATGGGGTCCTCCATGGGCTGCAGGGTGACAGCCTGCCTCACCATGGTCTTCACCACAGGCTGCAGGGGAACCTCTGCTCTGGTGCCTGGAGCACCTCCTCCCGCTCCTTCACTGACCTTGGTGTCTGCAGGGCTGTTCCTCTCACATATTCTCACTCCTTTCTCTCCCAGCTGCTGTTGCACAGCAGGTTTTTTCCCCTTAAATACATTATCACAGAGGCGCCACCACCATCGCTGATGGGCTTGGCCTTGGCCGGCGGCAGGTCCATCTTGGAGCCGGCTGGCACTGACTCTGTCAGACATGGGGGAAGCTTCTAGCAGCTTCTCACAGAAGCCACCCCTGTAGCCCCTCCCTGCTACCAAAACCTTGCCGCGCAAACCCAATACAGCCTCTATTATTTCATGGTGGTTTTCAAATAAATTATTTCATGTAACTCACAACTTCTAAAGGGATTTGAAAGTTATTGCGTTCCATTCATTTCCAAGTAGGTTGGATACTAAAAGTAAAAAGTAATGACTCAGAGCTTATTTTTCCTGACTCTGGAGTGGAAATGGTAAATATTTAATAAGGGAAACTCTCTTTCTCAATGTTCTGTTCTTTGTCTTTCTCTATATTAAAAAGCAAAATGAATTTCTAAGCACATAGCTGTCCAGGTACCACACTCATGGATAATCATGTTTTCATAGTATAGATGCACAATCCCCATCCTGCAAAAACGTGTGAGGATTTTTACTGATGATAATAGCCCCGATAAAGACAGAATATAATTGAAGAGCTACCATTTACTGTTGAAAAAAATCACCTAGGTACATAATCTTTCCCCTCATGCAATGCAACGGCTAAATGGACTGAAAAAATCCTGTTACTATATACTTTACTCTCTTGATATCACTGGAACATCTGCATACATGATATATGTGTTATACTTATTACAGTCTATATTTTTAAAAATATATATTATATATGTATATAAATATTATTCACATACTTTTGAGAGCAGTGGGTACGGTGCAGCATTTGTACTTTAGCCCACTTTTCAAACAGCGAAAAGTACAAAGGCATACGGCTGACAATCTTAGTTCTTTCTTTGCAAGGTGTGAATAGCTGAGTATAATTTGTTTCTAATTCCAATTGTTAAAAGACATTTACCTAGAAGAAAAGCCTATTAGGAGGAAACAGATCATGCTTTGTGTATAACCAAGTGAACAAAGAAATCTTTTTACCAAGAGTCATTATTGCAAAGAGATGCTGCAGCTCCTTTGGAAAATATATCTCAGAATAGCACAGTATATTTGGCTCAAGGTAAGAGAGAAATAAGGGTGTGCCAGCAGAGAGAGAAGCATGAATACAGAGTACAAGGGAGCAAGTACAAATCAAAATGCCGAGCTGGATATTTCAGCTCCCTCTCCAGTCATCTTACCACACTGTCAGATCCACACAGGCCCCGGCTCAGATCCTTGGCCTCGGGATGATTTCAAAGACACTTTTCTTTTTTCTCCTTAGGATGGGAAAATATTATTTTGTAGAAACTAGCTGGCATAGAAACAGTAAGAAAAAGTCTCCACAAATCTTTTTTGGTTCTCACAGCTCCCTGCCAAAAGGAAATGCACGTACCATAGGCACTGGAAGTCCAAAGGAGTTCTTAAAACAACTTACAAGTAGGAAACAGCGAAGGTGTTCTCTGGGCCTCACCTCTTCACCAGGAGTTCATATGAGCTGGGTCAGGGGTAACCTCAACTCAACAGCCCCTGGGGCGCAGATTACCTACCCTACTTCTTACCTGGCCTTCCCACAGCAGCACAACCACAGCGGAGCCCTGGCATGGAAAGTGCACTCAGATTGCTCAGAAAGTGCACCCAGCTCAGAAGCCAGAGGCTGCCCATCCTGTGTTAATCCAGCTTGCTGTTCTCAACAAAATCAAGTAAACCAAAGCATACCCTGAAAATCCTCACTGCAAATTAAACTGATTTTTCCTTCTGCTCCATGACTCCTGCAAGAAGACATTCTCATTGTCCTTTTGCTCTGCAAAGTACAAGAAAATGCTTTCTGCTAGTAGCATTAAGACAGAGGTTTCCATCTTTCAAAAAGCAGCTAACAGAGTACATCAGTAGTAAAAGACACAGCACGGTCCGCAAATATGTGTACATGGCCACCATGTTGCATATTGAACATAGCTTTAAATTACCTCATGTAGCTACTGCTGTCTGACTGCTAAAGGTGCCATGAAGATCAGTGTGGTGCAAAACTCAACTTAGCATCTGGTTCGATAACCAGAGTTAGCTAATGTTGAGCTCCTGAAGCTAAATTAGCGCAGTTACCTACTCTAAAAATATCTTAAGAACATCTGCACTCACTTGCAGTTCATATATCTTAGAGATAAATTGTGGATGATGCAACTGCTGTTTAGATATATCCCCACCCCCACCCCACCCCCAGTATACTAGAACTGGGATTGTTGTAATGATCAGCTCTGGTTCAGACCTGTTCTAAATAGGTAAAATTACATCCAGGATTAGACTTTAGTTTAAATTCTACAACAGATATAAAAGACAACCCATGAAGTTCACAGAGAGATCTGAATTTCCTTAAAGTTCACAGATGATTGAATCTTTCCCTTTGAGACTACTTCTATTTCAAATCCAGTAGTACTTCCTAGAAAATTCTTGTACCTGAAAAATGCAATTTCTCGATAACTTGCACTGCAAGCTTTCTTTACTTTTTGCTTTCCAAACTTTGTTAAGGTGAAACAGAAATGACTGAACTCTTCATAAAGAGATGAAATGTAATTTTTTCTTAAAAATACATTTCCACCACAAGACTTGGGATGCTTTGGGTTGAGCGGATGACAGCTGCTATTTTTAATTAGCTGGCTGTTTTTGCCTAAGCATCGTAGGAAAAGGAGATATTGACATACTATACTTTTCTGAGGTGTATTTCTCCGCATTTGGGGGAGGTCAAGAGGAAGGTTAGAGAGTGGTAGAAGGACCCAAGTGGCGCAGTCTTAATGGAACAGTTATAGCTTCATTTTATCCTCCAAATGGTGCCAACCTAGGCTATATCTGTTGGATCTGTAGTCCTTGGCTAGGAATCTAACGTTTAATTTCTTTAATCTCTCCCAAGACAGACTAATGATGTTACCAAACCCTTCCAAACCTTGTGAACTACTCACAACAATGTTATTAGCGTTATTACTTTCACTCTTCCTTGCAAAAAATGGGTGATTTGGGAGTCCAGGCATGAAAGCCAAAGCGTCAGAGGTACTCAGAGGTACTGCTATCTGTTTCCTTCTGCAGGCTCAATAGTCGCTCCTTGAGCTGACCAGAAGACTGGCTCTTATACTCCCTGATGGAAAATTTTCAGTGGCACCAGTTACATACTATGCATGGCTCCTGGTCACAGCAAGTCACATATCGCTTACAGTCTATTGTTGTTGACTGTAATTTTTATTGTTTAGCTATCTGTTTGAAACCGTGTATGTGCAAGATAAATGCAACAATTTTCAGAAGTCCCTTCTGCATCAGCAGTTATACTTACCACTTTATCTCTACATCTTCAAGTAATACCATGCCTCATTACGTCCATGTGCAAAATGAGGAAAAAAAGGTGAAATGACTTTTATAAAATTGCATAGCAAATCAGTAGCAGAATAAGGAGAGAACTCAACCCCTCCTCCCGCCCAGCAGCCCCCCAGCCCAGCGGCCCCCCACTTGCCCTGTCTCCTGAACCAGCTTGCAAATGAGTTTGGTGACTGCTTGCTTGCTGAAGAGCATTTGTTTGTATTGTCTTGTCAGGTATTTAATTTCGCAACATCACATACTACCAACACAAGCGTGTCATTGCAATTTAGCATGCATTTTCTTGGTGTGTTCTATACCTCATCTCCTTAGCTGAAACCATATGCTACTCATCTGTAGCAAAGCTCTTAAATGTAATGAAAAAGATATAATCACAAATGAGAAAGCAACTGTCGACCAGCACCCTACAGATACTCAAGTTCCATGACACTGCTGAAAGAAACAATATTGCAAGAGCAATCCTTTTAAAACTTCTAGTATCATTGTCTGACAGGAAAAAAAATTGTTGGGCTCAGAGGTGCTCTTCAGTCATTCCTGAGCTGCTCAGTGCTGTTACAGGATTCTCAGATCACCAGACAAAGCCATGTCAACGCATAGGGGAAAGATCAATTTCTAACTTCTTTTTTCAACTAAGAAGAAAGTTTCAAATTATTGATATGCCACACTGGACACTTGGTTTTCAAAAATACTAATTTAAAAGCTAAAATATTCTGAAAGTATTTTGAGAGTATTAAGCTGCCTTCTTAAATCTGCTGATTACTTTTCTTTCCCCCAGGTTTTGATCAGTTTTGTTTTGGTTCATGATGGGAATTTTAGCTTTTTTCCTGTCAATAGGAAAATACACAGATTCTTTTTTAAGAATGATACTTTTTAATGATAAATGATCATTACAAAACAAAAATGAAGGAGTTAGATGTGATCAATAGTAGAAAAAGAGGTTAGTCAGGTTCTGTCCTCAGACTTTTGAAGATCTTTACCACGAATCAGTGTGAAATGCATCTGGATTAGGTAACAAGCCAAGTTTAGAAACAGGACCACAGGGACAGGCTCTAGCTGCTCAGTATTGCTGCTGTTACTGTAATTCCTAAAGTTAGGTGGAAACACCAGTACTAAAAGGAGCTCTGTATGCCTATGACCCTGTGTCCAAGGTAGAGATGTCACTGACACCTAAAAACCTCTTTCCAGGCATGTGGGGGTCCACTCCCAAGTACCGGGTTGCAGGACACAGACCTCAGGCGTGCTGTGGGCAATGCAGAGGGGAGCCATGGCTTGGCAGTACACTGAGCTGGGAGCACCATGATGAGAAAGTGTGAGAAACACGGTGACTGGGCTGGGGAGGCTGGGAGCCCCTGGTCCAGGAAAGAGAAGAGGGCTGCGAGCAAGTGGGATGCTATTTGCCCACAGTTTCATTCCCTGCTTGTGAGAAATAAACCCAAGCACAGGGTTTTTATAAGCAGTGTTGGAACTGATAGATCACCAGCCCCTATCTCTCACATGCATACAAGTGCCTGTCGCCCTGCTGACAGGGGCACTAATTCTGCCGCAGGCACCGTTTTGAGAGCCCATGGTGGCCACAGCTAGCTAACCTGAAAGGCAAATTTTCATGGGTCACTATCAGCTGGGAGGTCCAATAAAACAAAGGTAACATTTACCCCTTCAGTATTTACAACAGTTTATTGAAGACATGTGTCTTGACTCCAGTCCATCTCTAATTAAATCTAAATTAAATTTCACCAAGCAGAATTACCATGGCCTAATTTTTAGAGTCTGTAATAAATCCCACTTCCTGATGCTGACTAGCTGTTCACTAGAGACAAAGATCCACTGAAGAACAAATAGTTTTGTCCTTTCTTGGTATGTTAGCTCACATCACAAAATTAAGCTAGTGGGTTTCTTTGGATAGGCAGTATAATGCACATTTGTATTTATGCACAGGTTTTAATTGCACAGACCATAAAATCTCTTTGGAACTAAATCAGAGTTCTTGACATGAGAAAACAGCCACATATTAAAAATCTAAACTTTTCTACATTTCTTTGGTGTGTAGCTTCTTTAAAACACTCTCTTTTCATAGACCTTCTACTGTCGAAGCTCTGTAAATGTGCTAATGTTTGCTTTACTAATGGTTGCCTTGGTGTCACTAAAGTTTTTTCCTTTTTTCTGTGAGTATAATCTTTCTTATGTGTGCCTTCCATCTGGAAATGAATTGCAGTGAATTAGACGGACCTTTTAAAAAGTGCACAACTTAATGTTAAGTTTTAATTAAGCAATCTTTTTCATTCATTATTTTTTACCCTAAGAGGCTTTAAATCTTAGTCTGTTCCTGCCTGCAAATATATAGACTACTGCCTTATTTTATTTTTATATTTATATATTCATTTCAGATGAACTTAGATTAATCTTAAAAAGTTTGTGAGGATCACATAAAAATTGTTTTTCATATGTGCCTTTCCTTCCATCTGTAAACACTGAATGAATAACCGTCATTTTGTGAATCAAGCCCTGCAATTTTCAGTAACAAAAATGATTGCCATTTCATTTATCACTGACAACAAATTAGTATTGTGAAAACAGAATTACTGTATTCTTATGAAAATGCCACTTTCTCGATAAAATTCAGAAGGTGGCTAAGAATTTTATGTTTCTGAATGCCCAACCTAAAGTCGAAAGGCCCAGAATACCAGACAGAAAAGAAGATTTCCTAGATGTAGTTAATGGATCAGTCAGATATGTGCAACATGTGGTGTTGAGGTGTACAATGACACCTGCATTCCTTGCCACAATAAAAGGTCACTTCCCTGCCTTGCTTATAATTCTCAGTCTTCCTTACAGCCTGTCTAAAGCATCTGCCTGTGCTTTGTCTGGGCTGTCGGGTAGTCTAAAGTTCTTTAGCGATGTTGCCTATTGATCACTAGCAGTTATTCTGGATTTATTATATAAACTGATTAAGAAATATCTGTTACAGATGTCTACACAAAGCTTCATGTGCTACATAGATATACTCTGAACTAACAAAGCTATTTCCCATGAACATTGCTACCTGCAGAAAAGGAGTGAATTAATTCCACACATCCTTTATTATTATTTATAAACTGAGTCTTAAATAAAGATGCTTACATCTGCCTCTTGCTCCAGATGGTGCAATTTAGCTGCCTATGTTACTCATGAGTTGTTTTCAGTTTTAAACTAATACTTAACCCAGCCATTGTCTTATCAAGAATTCTTCATTTGTCACAACTCAAACCTAAACTGCATTGCTGCTTTAATTCTCAGTACAGGGAGTTTCCTGTCTTGAAAGTCAAAAGTATAAGGGGAAAAAAACCACATCTTTTTAACATTTCAGTGCAGCAGCCACAGTTGTAAAACTGCATGATACTGTACCCTCTAGTTACTAGCAAAAACTCAGGCAGCAAATTTAATCTAAAATTCTCATGAGGTCTGACAGCATGCAGACACTGGGACAGACCTGCAGCAACCTTTTTTTTTTTTCTTTCTTTCCTTTTTTCCTTTTTTTTTCTGCCACATCACCTGGTCATTGAGTTTACATTTATGTTGCAGCCTCTAGGAGTACCAGCTCCCGCTTACAGCAAATCCTTCAACATATATAGCAATGCTGTGTCCTTGTCCTAAAATCTGCCCAGGAGGAGGCAGTGAGTAGGCTGCAGTTCTCTGCCAGGACAGGCAGGTGCTGGATGCTGTTTTCCTAGTTAGGAACCATAGTGGGATGGTGCAGCTGCTGCTGGGGAAGCAAAGTCCCATCCCAATGTATGGGATGTCCTGTAGGAATGTAAAAAACACAGCATGTATAGTTTGACAAGGTCCTAGCAAAGTTCTGGCCCGGATCCACCGTATGACTAGCCTTTATAGAGATCTTTAGATGTGATTCACCAGTCTGCTGGCATAATAAACAGAAACGACTGAAATATTCATCTGCTAGGTTATGCTGTAGCTGCAATTTCTGCCTTAAAGCTTTGTTACCAGTAACATATTTTGAAACAATATTAAATTCTAAAAAGTTATAGATTATTTCACTTTGATTTTGTAAAATCTTATTCTTATAAAACTAGCCTATAGACTTACTTTAAAATTTACAATGTTCTTCAGACTTTCATAATAAAATAAATGTGTAGTTTGAAAAAACCACTTCGGATCAGTAATACATAGCTGGCTAGATTAAAAACAGAGTAAGTGAATGCTTTCCAAATTATTATGTTAAAAAATGATTTGAAATCTGTGGTTCTGGAAGCTTGGGAGAAACAAATTACTACTGCTTTTCACTATTTCAAGGAAAAAGTTTAATATACTGCACTGAGTTTTACTTGTGAAGTGATTCTGGAGCCAGAAATAATTTGAAAGATAAAATTTAAATTAACATACTTTTTATTTATTATTTCTATGTACGCTTCTTTACTATTGGGGAGGGTTTGGGGAGGGTTGTATTGGGATTTGTACGGTTTTCTTTTTTAATGAAGAAAAGCATTTGGAATGGCTTAAACCTGATTTGATTTACTGCTTCTGTACCTAAAGCTGATATGTCCTTTCATTATGAAGCATTCTCGAAAAATGAAAAATCTCTTCATTCTCCTGTGTGCAGGAAAAATACCCTAGCTAAGACAGTAGCCACAGCCATCTAATCTTAAGGGTGTATGCCAAGCATTCAGAGTTTTTTACCAGAGTAGACATTATGTGCATCTTGACCTGATTTTAACTGAAGCTACTAGCATAGCTGCTCCAAACAGGAGCAAGCCCAGGAGCAGAACTCATACCTGAAGAATATGCAAGTAAAAGCCATGTCACCATAGGCAACCAGTAAGCAGGAGATTTGGGATCTCATTTTAGACCTAGACGACCAAGACTTAGGTCTGTTCCAAGTAGTTTTCCAACAGCTAAGCATCTAACTTGAACTACTGAAATGCCTTAGTGGAAACCTGGTAATTCTTTGGGCTGGTAGCCATGAATGAGTGCAAGATAAGGGATACTTTAAGAAGCTCTTCCTGGTCACCTCTTGGCTATTAGTATCTTCTTTTCTCATTTTACAGTTAACTGGCTGTAGGATTACACTTTGGGGAACAGAGAACTAGCACCACTGTGTGTGTGCGCTCCAGTCTCCACTCTGAAATGGCAGGGGAGAGGACTTCTTGTCAGCTCAGAGGCTACAGTCAACTACATAAGAAGTCTTCTGCTCCTCTTTCTTGGAAGAGGGACTTGGGTCTTACTAAGCAGTAACTCACAATTTGCAGTGGAGACTGGAGACACTTGCCAAATTCTTTGCTGTGGGTGTCATTTTAACTTAATGATCCTGGCAGACACCTATGCCCACGTGCCTGGGACAGCAAACTTGGAATATCTAAGCCCAAGTCAAATAGTCTTTGCAAAATCAGCTTAAATTAAACTCATACTCTCTCTGGGCTTTTTATACAGCTAACAGAGAAAGAAACACAGGCTGAATTGCTTTCTGGAGGGATATAAGGTATAAGCTGCTTCCTAACGGTGCCTCTCTCACTGCATATGCTAAAATTCAGAAAATTGGACTCCCAAATTCTGTTCTCAGCTAGGCATCTAGGCACAGGCTGAATAAATTGTGGCCACACCTCATGTTGAATTAGGCTTTTAGCAAATAACTAAAAAATATCCTACTGTTAACCTTCAGGCATTCCGGAGTCCTTGGCTGTTATTAGGGGGATTTTCATTAATGTGATGATACCCAGTGCAGATTTAAAGGAGGGAAATTCCCACTCTGTTGTAAGATCGAGGAGTCATGTCACCAAAACAAAACTACGTTTAGCAAAGCACTGCCCCACTTAGTTCAGTATGTTCACGCAATCTCATGCTATCATCACTTGGCAGATAAACAGTTTTTATAAATTTGCTAAGCTGTTCCTAAGCTGCCAGTTTAGGCTATTTCCTCCAAATCTAAAAGATCCATGTATTTAAAATTGAAAATTGTGGGGTTTTGACTCTTGTTTTCCAACACACTTTGACAGTGGGTTGCCACTATTCTTTCTTCTGATGCACTTAGTCCCTTTTACAGTCAATGAATAATATCTGAAGTGACCATAGAGAACCAAAATCTTCCCAGATACAAATAGCCAGTTACAAAATGAAGCTCAGGGTCAAATACATTCTTTGCTGACCCCATAGGGGATAAAGCGATGGCCAGAGGTGTGGGTTTCATTATCCATATCATTATCACAGCTCATATGACTCCTGTGTTAATGCCAGCAATTAGTTTGCTCAGATTTTCTGTGAGAAATTTTCTGTATGAACCCAGCAAACTACATCCTAATCACTTTGTTCCAGCTTTCTAAGATAGAGGCATAAACACTGTGAAAGACCATATATCTATTGATTATGAGCTTGGACAGACTTAACACCCACACAATAATAAGACTTGTCCAAATGAGCATTAGGATCCAAGACAGATCAAGCATGCAGCAATTGTACCTATCAGCCTCATTAGCTAACCCTGACCATCCTTCATGCTTCACAGAAGTGCTTTCTGCATTTTAAAATATCGTTAATAGGGGGGAAACGTGTTTGGGATCTCAAATAATTGCTTCTGTGTAATATTTTTCTAATATGTTTCTACAAGCACTGAAACTATCTGTTCATATTTCATTTTGGGTTGTCTTTCTAAACCCTCAGATCCACTCCTACATAGCACAATGCTGTACCAGGTATGTCTTACAGAAAATCATAGAAACATAGAATCGTTAAGGTTGGAAAAGACCCTTAAGATCATCAAGTCCAACCGCTAACCTGTCACTGCCAAGTCCACCACTAAACCATATCCTCAAGCACCACGTCTACCCTTCTTTTAAGTACCTCCAAGGATGGAGACTCAACCACTTTCCTGGGCAGCCTGTTCCAGTGCCTGACAACCCTTTCGGTGAAGAAGTTTTTCCTAATATCTGACCTAAACTTCCCCTGGCGCAGCTTGAGGCCATTTCCTCTCATCCTACCGCTTGTTACTAGGGAGAAGAGATCAACCCCCCCCTCACCACAACATCCTGTCAGGTAGTTTTAGAGAGCAATAAGGTCTCCCTTCAACCTCCTCTTCTCCAGACTAAACAACCCCAATTCCCACAGCCGCTCCTCAGAAGACTTGTTCTCCAGACCCTTCACCAACTTTGTTGCCCTTCTCTGGACACGCTCCAGCACCTCAATGTCATTCTTGTAGTGAGGGGCCCAAAACTGCACACAGTACTTGAGGTGTGGCCTCACCAGTGCCGAGTACAGGGGCACGATCACCTCCCTGCTCCTGCTGGCCTCACTATTCCTGATACAAGCCAGGATGCTGTTGGCCTTCTTGGCTGCCTGGGCACACTGCTGGCTCATGTTCAGCCGGCTGCCAACCAACACCCCCAGGTCCTTTTCCTCCAGGCAGCTCTCCAGCCACTCCTCCCCAAGCCTATAGCGTTGCATGGGGTTGTTGTGACCCAAGTGCAGGACCTGGCACTTGGCCTTGTTGAATCTCATACCGTTGGCTCTGGGCCCAGCGATCCAGCCTGTCCAGGTCCCTCTGTAGGGCCTTCCTGCCCTCCAGCAGATTGACACTTCCACCCAGCTTGGTGTCATCTGTAAACTTACTAAGGGTGCACTTGATCCACTCATCCAGATCATCAGTGACTATAGTGAACAGGACCAGCCCCAGCACTGAGCCCTGGGGAACCCTGCTCGTGACCGGCCACCAACTGGATCTGACTCCATTCACCACCACTCTCTGGGCTCGGCCGCCCAGCCAGTTTTTAACCCAGCACAGAGTGCACTTGTCCAAGCCATGAGCAGCCAGCTTCTCCAGGAGAATGCTGTGGGAGACAGTGTCAAAGGCCTTACTAAAGTCCAAGTAGACAATGTCCACAGCCTTCCCCTCATCCACCAAGCGGGTCACCTTATCATAGAAGGAGACCAGGTTAGTGGGGCAGGACCTCCCTTTCATAAACCCATGCTGGCTGAGCCTGATCCCCTGGCTATCCCGCACGTGCTGAGACAGCTAAGTACAACAGAGAAATGCCTACAGGCAGCTATTTTTAGAAGAAGCAGTTTAGACTACTTAGATTATAACTTGCGTTAGTTGTCTTCCCACACCAGGGGATTCCTTCCATTTATTCATGTCCCCATGAAGTTCTTTCTATTACCATTCCTTCCAATCTTCCATATATGAAAAAGAGAGGTACTTTCCTGTAGTCCTTGTGCTTTGATAAATGAGTGATCATCAGGAGCAGAGGGTTACTCCGCGTAGTTCACAAGCCTATCTGGTAGAGTGAATGGATAATGACCCCTTATAGCAGAACAAGAGACAGCAATCACATTTCTGAAATTCTGATGTTTTCACATTTAGCTTTTCGTCACACTCAAATAAGAAGTAAGCTTATCAAGTCTCTTTGCAATAAGGAAATTGTATGAAACGCTGGGCAATGAGTGGGTGTATTCAATTATTTTCTTTTTCTGTTTTAGAAAGTCTTCATTAAGAGGACAGAATCCTGCCATGTGGTGGTCAGGTTACCATGTCCTAGGACGTACAAAAGTTGCATGCAGAGAGATTATTTTACTTTGTTGTTGTTGTTGTTATTTATATGTGTGTGTGCGCGTATAAAATGTACATATGCATATATGCATGCATGTGTGTATATATACATATCTCTCTATATATATCTCCACAGGAATATTTTTACCAGAGCAAGAAAGTTCTTGCATGTGTCTTCCAAATCTCAGGCCACTGTTGTAGTTGCCAGGCTACAGAACATTAGAATCCTTAACTTTCACTGTACCCATGTCAGCTTCTGCAAAACAATATACTGTAATGACATGAAGGGAAACATTTTTCAACAAAATTTCACCTACCTTTAACAGAATAGCTTCTGTATCTTTCGAGATATTGCCAAAGAATAGGAGAACCTAAATACAATAGAAAGTGGTTTTTTGACATTACAAGACCATAAAAAGGACAGTGCAGCATGAAGAATGATGCCCTAAAAACCAGAAGTCAGAGTATTATTTTAGGTATTATACATGAAAGTATCCCTTCTGTTCTGTCTCTGTTTGCAAGCATGAACCATTCCAATGCCTGCTTTCAGCCTGTGAGCCTGCCTTCATGCTGATTTGAAACAGTATAATTTGGTAGGCCCTTTAAACTGAGATCCTAACTGGCTGTGCTTTACGAGTGTTCCCTTCAAGAGGCAATTCCAAAAGGAAGGGGGGAGAGGACGCTGCCAGTGGAAGAGACTTATGGCTAAATCTGGGATACTCTGTGATATAAGTTACTGAAAAATGAAAACAATCTCACAGAATATCATTGTGCACAGCAAATGAGGCAGGAGAGATTTGGTGGGAAGAATGAAAGGTAATACACCACTGTAATAACTCCAGCAGCTTAAGGACAGCCTGTGAACTGAAAGTGCATAACAGCTTTAGTAAACATGAAGTTTGAATGTCAGGAAAGGTCTTACCTGCAATCTTTTAAAACAAAAGGCATACTTCACCTTTTAATAAAAGTTTGATCTCCAACAGCAGTCTTCAACTTTCAATATAGAAGTGTCGCTGATACTGAAAATCAAAAAGCCCAAATTACTTTACGTATACATAGAAGCTAAAAATTCCCAGATTTTCCTCTTTCATTGCTGCTTGATATCTTTGACTATCAAAAACATCAGAGAGGATGCCTTCTTCTGAAGAAAGACTCATTGTTGACTAGTTATCTTTATTTATGGTCTACCACATGTGCACAATAACAGAACTTAAAGGTTCACTTAAATAGAAATGATAGCATGTCCCCCTCCACTGTGCTATTTCTCCAATTATTAAAATGAGTACTGGCACATACTCTGAGGTCCATTTATTTAGTGAGTAAAAAGCCAAGGGCAAACACCATTTTTTTCCGCAGACAGATGCTGTATATTGCCTTTCTCCTCTCCTTTTCCTTTCTCACTAATGAGCAGAAGCTACCCTGGCCAAATGTGCTGTTTTTGAACAAGTGGCATTGCAGTGCATTCCCAGTACCGAAGAATAAACAGATTAAGAAACGTTTAACAGAGCGGTGTTTTTATAAGCAGTCAAGTTAGGCTTTGCCCTTCTGTTGGTCGTCGGCTTTAGGGTATACGCACTGCGCACAGATCAGGTTTGGATGGTTGGCAGAAGGCCCTACAGAGCAGACAGCACTGTGTCTTGAGTCTGAGAGCCGCTCTCGCAGGTGAGGCAGGATGTGTCTGGGCATGAGTGCTGTGGTGGCCTGACACATGGACACAGACGAGCGCTTCGGCGACGGGTGGGAACGGGACTGCAGCCTTCAAGGGTGTTGCACATCAGTGTTAGTGCAGTGCTTCAGATGAAGGCTCAGGGATGCAGCACTGTCCAAAAGTGAAAATACCAGAAGTCGCTGAAGTAATTTTGAATTTATTTCAGAAGTAGAAAAGGATAAAGGAAGACTACACACCGTCTGAAATGAGGACATGCACTGCCAACATTACCCCCCCAAAAAAAAGTTACGTTAAAAATAATTACTTACAAACAAATAACTGCATATTATGTGCTGGACAGTGAAGTTGTGTTCCCAGTCTGCTCCCCATACTCCAAGGACTGAAAAAAAGTAAAAATAAAACATTTTCTAAAGCTTCGTTATAAATTAAAAGCTTTCAGATAGCTTAGAAGGGCTTGTTTGCAGGAACTCATCTCTCATAAAAGGCTTGTTGCTGCTCTAGGGAGGAGTAAAATAGCTACTGATGACATTCAAATCATGATCTGTCTTCTCAGCCATTAATTTTAAATATGATTCATACTCCATTATGCTCTGGAAACCAAAGAAATTATCCTTTATTGTGTCTAGCCATTTTTCATCACTATGTACTCATAATGACCAATTTTACTCTTCCCTTCTGATACGTGCTTGAAAATGTGCAGAAATTAACCCCGATGTTTACATTTGCCTTTAATTCAGCTTCATAAGGATTTCCCAGTGTAAATATATATTTATAAAATAGAACAGAATTATTAGCATCCAGCATATATAAACAACATTAGCTTTTAAATTGCTTAAATATTAGTGTTTGTAAATTAGAAACAAGTCTGGGTCAAACTTCAGGGAACAAACACTGCTGAACTTTGTCCTACTTAAACACAAATTCAAATAAAAAAATACATTTTAATGGCTGTCTAAGCCTGTGTTAGGGCATTTTAATAACGATGGAAGTAAAGTAAAAAAATGGATGGGTTTGTAATATTCACTGTCATTTGCAACAGCAATGCATTCTTAGTTAAAAAAAAAAAAAAAAAAAACAAAACTAAAAAAGGTGACAGAAAAAAGTCCTGGCTTAAGTTTTCAGAAATCCAGATGCAATTCCTTGTTTCAGCTATGCAACTTTGCACAACTAACTTACTCTTTCTGTGACTCAAAATCCCACCTCTGAAAAGGAGATTTTCATTTTGTATTTCCAAACAAAACAGATATGCTGCATCAAGCTGAGACACCGCTTCCATCACCTTTAAGAGACAGGGTACATCTTCCTACCTTTGGAGGTTGTGGCAGCTCTGAAATCAAAGTCTAGGTGAAGTTCTTCCTCAGAATCCTGTAACACTCATTAAGCTTTATTCACAGAGTGCATGCACATCAGTAGAATACTATTTTTCTTGTGTCTGTGACCTGCTTTCCTCCCTGCCCTGCTCCATACTCACTGAGGAACTGCTGTGGGGCTGCCTGTGCCAGCAGGCACCATGTGGCAGGGAAGCACAGTGTAACTCTTGGTCTTACTCAAAGAAACAATGAGATAAGATCACCGAGTTAAGCCTCACAGCACACAGTTCAGTTTGATAAATATCTGATGGATTAGGATGCAGAAGTAAATAATATTTATTATCACTAGCTACTTATTAAACAGTAGCTGAATAAAGGCAGTAAACAGAGCATGACATGCAGCATCCTCAAAGACAATGTGATTTTCATTCCTGTCTGTCCAGCATAAGAGTTCATGGGTATCAAAGGTTGAGTCCATTGTTGCTGGATTCATTAAAAAAAAAAAAAAAAAAAGTAACAAAAAAAAAGTCTCTCTACTCTTAAAATAATGGTGATGACTGCTGAGCATAACAAGGCTTATAAACGTCTAGGTTTTTTTCCTGAGTAAGGAGAATAAGGATACAGCTCTACCAGCTAGGGACAGCAGACGATGTTATGCAGGTCATACGGCTTGCCACACGTGAAGCAAATCCCACACCTCCCACGAGTACAAGCTTCAGAGAGCACATTTCCAGCTTAATCACTAAGCTCCAATTTTAAATTAAGTTATTGATGGATTGTAAATATATATGAGATTTGAAGTGGGGAAGCTAGCCCTATTCTTAAAACTTTAAAAGTGCAACAAGAAAAGAGGGATGATGTATGGATGTATTGGCTGTCGGTGTCAAGGTGTTGGCAGCAGTGGGGCTGCAGGGGTGGCGTCTGTGAGAAAAGTCATGGGGCTGCCCTGTCCTGAACACAGCCAGGTCACAGCTAAGCCGATCAGCCAAACTGGTGGCACCTCTGGGAAGACATAGCAAAGGAAGGGGAGAAAATACTGGACAGAGAGAAAAAGGAACAAAAGATGTGTGAGAAACAACCCTGTGAACACCAAGGTGAGAGAATAAGGAGGGGTAGGACATGCTCCAGGTGCTGGAGCAGCCTGTGGAGAGGACCATGCTGGAGCAGGTATCCATACTGCACCCATGGAGGATGCCTCTAGCGGAGCAGGTGGATGTGCCCTGAAGGAACTGTGACCCATGGAGAGCCCACGCAGGAGCAGGTTTATCCTGAAGGACTGCAGCCCATGGGAGGGACCCACGCTGGAGCAGGAGAAAAGTGTGAGGAAGAAGGAGCAGTAGAGAGGAGCTGGTATGGACTGACCGTGGCCCCCGTTCCCCATCCCCCCTCCAATGATCATCAGGGGGAGCTAGAGGAGTGGGGAATGAAGGAGTGAAGTTGAACCTGGGAAGAAGGGGTGGGATAGGGGGAGGGTATTTTTGTTGTCTTTATTTCTCACCAGCCAACTCAAATTTAATTGGAAAAAAAAATAATTTTCCCCAAGTTGCGTCTGTTTTGCCTGTGACTAATTGGTGAGTGATCTCTCTGTCCTTATCTTGACCCATGAACTTTTTCATCTTATCTTCTCCCATTGTCCTGTTGAGGAAGGGGATTGAGACAGAAGCTGGGTGGGTGTCTGGCCCTTACCCAAAGTCAACCCACCACAACACACAACTAAGTTTCAAAACTGATCCTGTGTAAAGTGCTGGAAGACCTACACAAATTCTGAATGTGAAGAATACACAACACCAGCATTAATCCAAAGACTGACATCTGTAGGATCAGGTAAGGGAGCTCATGAAAAAAGTCAGGAATTCCTAAAATTATTATTGTAAAGATAATTTAATTAGCCTTCGCTCTATTCAGATTTTTCAAGATCTATTTGATAAGATCCCTCTTTAGCAATTAAATGATTCTAAGTTGTTAATTCATTTGAAGTTTGGATGCCAAAAGAAAGATAAAAAAGCAGACTAAATCTTCTCAAAATGACATTTTCAACAGAGAAAGGTATTGGTGCAACTGTGGAAAAGGGGGGAGTTCTGACAATACGACATTTGGCATGATTTATAAATTGCCACTCTAAGTTCAAAATTACTCAATAAAGAAACCTATTTCATGACTCACTTCAAATTTTGTCATTACTTCAAAACTGATTGATTCTGGGCTTTAACACTTATACAATTGATTTTGAAAAACAGAAAACAAAATACCGAAATAGTAATTCTGAAGCAAAACTACATTACAATATAATTCCAAGGATGTTGCCATACTTTTGAGATTTTTCACCTTGATTTTCCTTCCATGTATATATTTGTTTCACCACACTTTCAATACAATTCAATAAGTGTGCTATACCCTTTCATTCAAGCTTAGGTAAGCTTAGGTATTTCCAGTTCTTATAACAATAACTTTAAGAACAGAAGGCTACCATATGAGGCTGCAAGTTTGGTAGAAGTTAAGATCAAGGACCAAGGAATTATTTTAGGGTAATCTACAAATACAGAAGTGAAGATACTGAGAGTTGCAACTATATAAACAACTGTATGAAGCAAGCAGAAATAAGGAGAAGGATAGCAGAAACTGAGACAAGCAGCTAACCTAACTCCAGCAAAGTTGAAAAGAAGAAGAAAAGCGAAGGAAAAGGGAAAGCAAAAAGGAATGGGAAAAGAAAAAAGAAAAAGAGATGCTTCTGGTAAAAACAGTTCAACTGAAAAGCCTGAGTTTTATTCTTACTATGTTCAGCTTCCTCTGCATTTTTGTAAATTACACTCAATTATCATAGAATCATAGAATAGTATGGGCTGGAAGGGACCTTTAAAGGTCATCTAGCCCGACCCCCCTGCAGTGAGCAGGAACATCTTCAACTAGATCAGGTTGCTCAGAGCCCCATCCAGCCTGACCTTGAATGTCTCTAGGGATGGGGCCTCCACAACCTCCCTGGGCAACTTCTGACAGTGTCTCAACACCTGCATTGTAAAAAATTTCTTTTTTAGACCTAGTCTGAATCTACCCTCCTTTAGTTTAAAACCATCACCCCTTGTCCTATCACAAAAGACACTACTAAAAAGTCTGCCCCATCTTTCTTATAAGCCCCTTTAAGTACTGGAAGGCTGCAATAAGTTCTCCCCAGAGCCTTCTCCTGTCCAGGCTGAGCAACCCCAACTCTCTCAGCCTTTCTTCACAGGAGAGGGGCTCCGTCCCTCGGATCATTTTTGTGGCCCTCCTCTGGACCCGCTCCAACAGGTCCATGTCTTTCCTGTGCTGAGGGCTCGAGAGCTGAACACAGCACTCCAGGTGGGGTCTCAGCAGAGCTGAGTAGAGGGGCAGAATCACCTCCCTCGACCTGCAGGCCACACTTACTTTGATGCAGCCCAGGATATGGCTGGCTCATGTCCACCTTTTCATCCACCAGTACCCCCAGGTTCTCCTCCACAGGGCCGCTCTCAATCTCTTCATCCCACAGCCTGTATGGATACAGGTGCAAGACCTTGCACCTGGCCTTGTTGAACTTCATGAGGTTCACAGGAGCCCACTTCTCAAGCTTGTTCAGGTCCCTCTGGATGACACCCATCCCTCAGGCATGTCAACGGCACCACTCAACTTGGTGTCATCTGCAGACTTGCTGAGGGTGCGCTTGATCCTGCTATGTCATTCATGAAGATATTAAACAATCCTTGTCCCAATACAAACCCATGAGGGACACCACTCCTCCATGATCTCCATGTGGACATTGACCCATTGACCACTACCCTCTGGATGTGACCATCCAGACAATTCCTCATCCACCGAACAGTTCATCCTTCAAATCCATCCCTCTACAATTGAGAGAGAAGGATGTTGTGGGGGACCATGTCAAAGACCTTACAGAAGTCCAGATAGATGATGTCCATAACTCTTCACTGAGGTGTAGTCACTCCATCATAGGAGGCCAATAGGTTGCTCATGCTGACATACCTACAGAAGCCCTTCTTATTATTCTGTGCGTCCCTTGCCAAGTTCAGCTCCAGCCATGTCTTGGTCATCCTTTCTGTCATCCCTACACAACCGGGCAGTGTCTCTGTACTCTTCCCAGGATACTTGTCCTTGCTTCCACTGCCTGTGCATCTCCATCTTGCCCTTTAGTTTGACCAGCAGGTCTCGACTCAGCCATGCTGGTCTTTTGCCTTCCTTTCCTCATTTCTTACCCCAGGGGATCAAGAGCTCTATGGAAAGCATCCTTAAAGTTCTGCCAGCGCTGTTCTGCTCCCTTGTCCCTGACAGCAGCTTCCCAGGGGGGCCTATTGACTAACTGCTTGAACAGCTGGGAGTTTGCATTCCTAAAATTCAGGGTCCTGACTTTACTCTTTGCCTCACCCATATCCCTCAGGACTGCAGACTCCACCAAGTGTGAGATCACTGCAGCCCAGGCTGCCTCCAATTGGGACATCCCCCATTAGCTCACACACGTTGGTGACCAGCAGGTCCAGTACCACATCCGCTCTGGTAGGGCTGTCTATAATCTGGCTTAAGAAGTTATCCTCAATGCATTCCAGGAGCCTCCTGGATTGCCTACAGCCCACTGTGGTTGAAGTCCCCCAGCAGGACAAGAGCCTGCAAGCGCAATGCCTCCTGTAGCTGGAAGAAGAAGGCTTCATTAATAGTCTCCCCTTGATTAGGCAGCCTGTAGTAGACACCAACCACACGGTTCCTTTGGTTCCTCGGTCTCTAATTCTTACCCAGGAGCTTTCAAGCTGCTCGTGCCTATTCTTCAGAGACAGCTCTTCACAATCTATCCATTTCTTATGTAGAGGGCAATGCCTCCACTCCTCCTTCCTTGCCTGTCCCTTCTGAACAGCCTGTAGACATCAGTAGCTGCACTCAATAACAGTAAGTACTTGAAAAAATCCAAACGTCCTTTATGTAGCTTTGGTTTCATACAACCCCTTCTTTGAGTGTGTTCCAAAGTATATAAAGTATGTGTCAGCTTAAGACACGTTTCTAGCCCTATTTCAGAGCTGAATTTCTGACTTACCTGAAGCTTTGTGAGCCTAAAATTACAGTTAGTTAATCACAGGTGGAAGTAATGCTGCTAACGCTAATGTATGAACGGTTTTTAAATACAAAAATTGAAAGGTTTTGTGCATAAGATTGTTATGTGTTTTTTAAACGACTGGGTTATGGGTACCCCATATGTGAGTAAAGTTGTATCATTATGAATATGCCTAATACCAGTATAGTTATTTCCCTGTCACTGCGGAAATGAGCTTTACTACTACAAGCTTCTTTGTAACAATCTCATAAGCAACAAGGAAGTTGAGGAACCATTTTAATAATACAGGAGATTTGAAAGCTGTAGCTTTTGCCAAGCATGTTTATGAAAAGAACAACTTTATACAGAAACTACACTGAGACTTTTCCTATGCATCAAATCAGCTATGTATAGATGTCTATAGAAAGAAATATTCAGATTCCCTAAGGAATTTAAGCATCTAATGATTCTGATGAGCACCAGCTGAGATTTTAGAGGGTTTTAACAAGTTAGGTACTTATCTCCCATTGACTTTATCTATTTAGCCACTTTGGAGGTGGGAAGGCATTAGACTGTTCTGAGCAGATTTAGCTGCTTAGACACTCATTGAAATATTTGCCTTATTTACAGTTAGTGATCGCTATTTGTTTTAAAGGCTTAACCAAAAAATCTATAAAATTGCTGCCAATGACTACACTAATGCAGTATTTTTTCTAGAAAAGTAAGTAGTAGTAAAGTAAACGTAAGTTTACTAGTAATCTAAACTATAGCTCATAAAAGATTGATTTATATTGTTTAAGGACCATATTGCAATTATGCAGTCATATAGGAATCTAATAATTTAACTACTGAAAATACGCAATTAAAAAACCTACAGAAGGGGTCATGAAAGGTGGGGACTAGTCTATGAAACCTGGACTAAAGTTTTCTGTACTATTGAACAAAATAAACTAGTCTGAATATGACACTTTTATCTCTATCATGGACACTTTGAAAGTAAGAATGGTTTATTTCACACAGCGATTTAGCTCAGTTCAAAGACCCACACATTTAGGTTTCCTGCAGAGCTCTGCTGCAACTGGAGACTGACAGATGAAACGATTCTTTTCATTGTTGTTTTATTACCTGCCATAGTAGTCAGTTACACCTGATCATATAAAAACATATAACTTTTATTAAAGCCCATAATTTAGTGTCAAAATGTTAACCTTTTCTTATATTATTATTTCCTTCTTTTAGTTTTCTGAACATATGGTTCTTAACTGTTCCAGCTAAAACCCTCATGTTTTGACTGCAGTTGCTTGGAATAAAATTGACATTTCTCATAAAGATTACATTCATTTTACCTTTTTGAAAAGCTTCTTGAACTTTAGAACTGCCCTCAGCTTTCTGCCATAGATGATTGGTTTCACCTATTTTTATACTTTTCATTTCTAAGTTTCAAGGCTACAATTAAAAGTCAGTTTGTTTTAGCTTTTTACCAGTCAGAAGCAAACAGGTAACTCATAAAAGATCAGAAGTCAGTCTCATATATTTATAAACTATGCAAAAAGCCTCGTATTTTCATTCTACAGTCCAAGTCCAAGGTTCTGACAGACTGGCAGAAAGAATTACCGATATTCTTTCTGTTGTTAAGCTTCACTAGAGAGCTATAAATGTTAAAGAGAAGGTTAAATGGCAGGTGAAAATTTGAGGCCATTTTTCAGCATGCTTTGTTTAATTTTGAGAAAAATAATTTCTGCAGACTGTATTTGGCTTTCATTTATAACAGTGAGAATCCATTCACTGCTTTCACATGAAGGCAATGAAGACAGAATATGAAGGCAAAATTACATATTGTCTTAAGACCCAATTTGTAAACATAAAACTATCCATATGTATTCCTTTCTTGTCAGTACTTTTATCTTTGATTTATTCCTCATTCATACCTTTGGACTACTCTCTACTTTCCACTTTCAATTAGCAGAGCTTTTCAATTTAAAAGCTTAAACTTTCAATTTAACAACTTACTGCAATACATTTTGTTAGATGTAAGAATAGCAGCTTTCTTGACCAAAAAGCTCCAACTGTTAAGAAAAAGAGAACCTGCCAATATTTTATGATACTGGCTACAATTCAATAACTACTTATATAGAATATAGTGAAGCCTGTTACATGATACTTTCAGTATTTTTCTTATACATGTAATCATGAATGCTGTGGGTACATAAACCTCACTGGGTAGTGATAATCTACTCTAAATAAGGCAAGACGATATCTTAAAACCCACAAAGAATCATATTTAACATTTTTATCCTCCCAAGGCTATGCTGAGAACAGAAATTAGTGCATGCTTTCAGACAAATTGCATTAAACCAAATTGGATCTTGAATTAAAAAAAAATATTTAAGTTATAAAATGTTCTACTTGAAAATGTTTAATCCAAATGACTTATTTTTAGCACTGCCAAGAGCAATATGCAGTACATCTACAACTACATTACTGAATTTCTGTTTAAAGCTGAACAAAAGTAATCTGCACTACTGGTTTTATAGAGATTGCATGTACATGTCTCTCTATATATGTATGCATCTGTGTATCTGTATGGTATTCTCATTCTGATGCACAGTAGTTTATAGGCATAAGAAACATGGGCAAGTAGGACCTACATCCGTATTTAAGAAGATGAGAATATGCCAGTTATTTCCAGCAGAAGGTAACAGACTGACATGAGAGATGTGATTGACAGCTGATACATAGGATCTGTGGCACAGAGCACACCAAATGTGCCGGCCACATGGCACAACGGGTACCCTCAAAACTACAGCATCCACCACACCATGCTTATAATAATAGAAGTATCTCTTATTACTAAAACCAGAAATTTATTTAGTTCTGTGCATGCTGTTGTGTAGCAAAACTTTTAATGGCTTCCTTGTACGAGTTGAAATATATGTTTATGACTAGTAAAATTTTGTTTAACTGACACCTCTTTTACAACTGAGAAGTCTGGTAAGAAAATGCCAGGGTATACAAACCAAATATATACAGAGAGAGTGACTGCTCTTTCTTAGTGTATGTAGGACACTCATCAAAAACAGACAGCTGTATCTTAATTTCTGTTATGCTAAGGCCCTTCTATGGTCTGTGTCAAAGTGAGGGAAGCTTAGCAATGGCCTAGAAAAAGCTCCTTGTGCAATAAGCTTGTCACTCAGCAAAGTGCATAATTATATGGTTTGTTTGTCTGGAATTCCTCTTCTCCCTCATCGGATGTTCCAGGGGAGACTGGGATCCTAGCTAACATGTGCTACATACACTGTGGCTACTCTCTTTCCAAGCTAGAAGATCCAAGATTCTTAAGAAGCATAAGAGCTAGACATGGCATGAAAAACCATATGAAAATGCTCCAATATAAGCACTATAGAAGATTCTATATGACAAGTATATAGTACCTGTGGAGTATAGATGTCTTGAAGCCAGCTGAACTCCTTTTTTTTAGGGGGTAGAATAAACTGTAAATAACATTGACTGCAACAGTATTTTATTTCTCTTAACAAAAATATAGGGGTTTTTCCCCCATACTACCCATGGGTTTTTTTCAATATTTTATATCAGATTTTCACTGAAAAATAAAAAAACATGGCTTTTTTAGCAATTTAAAAGACTTCTCTTCATGTACATGGAAGTAACATGAGAAACAGCATAAGTAAAGGGAATTCGACGCGGGTTTGTTGTTTCTTTTTTTTTGTACTAAGACATGTAAAGCAAAAGAACTAAAGCTCGGCTTTTGCCTCGTCGACATGGATGAACTTTCACCACAAATACAAAAGAAGTTAGGGTTAAGCCAAAGAAGAGTATACAATGAACAGGAGCAGTTGAAGGTTGAAATATGGTTATCTCACAAGTTTGATCCAAAACCATTTGAAATCAGTGGCATCATTTTTATGGAGTTGTATACTTCATGAATTAAATGTTGTTTCAAAAGTGGTCATTACTGAAAAGCAGTATAAAAGGAAAATATAAATACAAGAAGCTTGTAAGAGGTATATTTAGCGTATTGCATATACATATTCTGTCCTGTCTTTCTCCCATGTAATACTACTGAATGTAAACCATTGCTGAATGTGGGTCTCTGGTTACATTTTCTGGGAATTAGGACCCTGTTTAGGTCAGTTTATGTACAGTAAAATTTTTGCAGCATGTGGCCTTCTAACCTGCCGAGATACTAGCTGACACTTAATAAATGAATACCCTAATATCTTTTCCTGAGCTGCTTCATAGCAGAATTTCAGCATCATTCTTAACTGTGCATATTACCCAAAATAGTTTCAGAAATAGATGTTGATCACTTGAGAAAAGGGTTTTTTAACTGCTAACAATAGCAAGGCAATTTCAATCATTGAATTGCATCAAATGTTACCATACATTTGCTTCTACATAATTCATTTTAATTTCTTATCACCAGTCATCTCAGTAATTTTCCAGAAAAAATTATTTTCTTACATTACGTATTTAAAGCTTTTCAAAGAATTCCGGCAAATATCTGCAACATAAATAACTTAATGGTTGTAAGTTTTATAATTAGATTAACTTCTTTTTCCTTCACTGTGTTCTTGTTCAGGCATGCTGAACCATCTTTAGGACATTAAATTTCATAGATTGGTTCATGTTGTGTTGCTTCAGTGTTCATTTTAATTTTATCACTCATTTGAGACAGGATGAAAAAAGGTAGGGGGAAAATGACTATACAATACGTTGGCTCCTTGTCTTCCAATTTGTCTCTACCTCTTGAAAGAATTATGAGAATGTATACACCTTCTGTTTTCCAGCCCAGAAATTCTACTCAGCAATTAAATTGTATTTACTGGTTTCTACAGGTTATTGTTTATTGTTCTGGTACTGTTTTAATTGACTTAATGCACAAAATGACCAGGGAGGTCAAGATTTTTGGCAAGCTAGATGTCATAGCAGGACAGGAAAGGACAGATGACCTTTACATACTAACAAATGACTTGGGCAGCACAGATAGCTTGTCTGCTTATTAGTCATTCTCTGACAAGTCAGTGGTCAAAATGGAAACAATTTTTAGTGAGGATTTTGATTATTCAAGATAAATTCAACACCATCTTCAATTATTTCCTTAAAATGCTGCAAACATACTTACTTTTTTTTTTTTTTTTTGGACAAAATTGAGAAATGTGGTAAGGATAAATGAAAGATTGATATTGGAAGCAATTACTGTGTCCAGCTAGCATCATGTAAATTTATTACTCATAAGAACAATGGCTGTAGAAAATTGTATGGTTTTACTACCTACCTTTTACTTAATCAGGTAGCCAGTATTTCATGCCTTTTTATTTCCATTAGGAAAATGCAATATGGATCAGTTATGTTCTGATATGAGTCGCTGAGGGGAGCTGCTCTGGAGCCAGCCCAATCCGCAGCACAGCAGAGAGGTAGATCTTGGTGCACATGGGGTTTTCCTGAGGCAGGGAAGCACTAGGCCAGTGGTGAGACCCACCGGGAGCCTGGCAGCTCTCACAGGAGATGCTGACAAGGCATCGGCATTGCCAGAGCAACTGCAATCACCCCCATGCCTATAAAAAGCAGCCTGAGGAGCTCTGTCAACAGCAGGCAGCCAGGGCATGGCGCAGCAAGGTGCGCAGGAAGGGTGTAGCTGTCCTACCAGCTCAAGAGTTGAGTTCAGTTGGTGGTCATCACTTTCTCAGAAGGAGCTTAGCTATGGTATCCATCTGCTGGAAAGCCATGTCCTCTGCATTCACTAGAATGGTTGTGGCAACCCAGACAGACCTCCCACGGAAATATGCAGCCACCCAGGTTTCGGGCTGCAGAGAGTGCTAGAGCCTTTCACTGGGAATGGATGGCAAGTAGTGAGAACAGCAGTGTGAGGTGTGACCAGGCAGATGTTCTGCTCAGCCTGGTGGCAGAGCTACAAAAGGAAGTAGAAAGGTTAAGGAACATCAGGGAGTCTGAGAAAGAGGTAGACCAGTGGAACCATGTTCTGCTCTCCCTGAGGCAGAAACAGGAACAGTCACAAGAAAAAAACAAGATCAAGGGGATCCTGTATCCTCCCCCACCCAGGCTGAAGGCAGTACCTTAAAGGAAAGGAGAGAATGGAGGCCAGCCCATGCTTGGGGTGGCAGGCAAACCTCCTCCTTGCCCACCTCACCTTTCCAGGTGCCTCTGTACAGCAGGTAGGAGGCTGTGGATGTGGCAGGCCAGTCAATGGATGACACGGATGACAGTCCATCTACACCAGAGGTGTTGCCAAGGTCTAGTTGAAGATGTCCCTGCTCACTGCAGGGGGGTTGGGCTAGATGACCTTTAAAGGTCCCTTCCAGCCCATACTTTTCTATGATTCTCTTAGTGTTGTAACAGAATATTGCATAATGATAGAGGATAAAAGCTAAATGGTATTCTGATTAAGATGAATATATTATTTTCATAAACTTTTCTGAAGCATTCAGAAAAAATATTCATTAAACACATTTTTTTTTCTGTCACAGAGATAAAAGCCAAGTTATTCAAGTGAACCTTTCTTCTTATTGTTATAGTGTAAAATGAAAGTATAAAAAGGACAACTGTTGATTAAAAAAATATTTCTCAGTAGATATTCCTCTGAGCAGGTTTCCCATTTATATTAGTGAAGCCACAGTCAAGACCCTTGTTTTTTAATAAACATTTAGAAAACTAGAATACAAAGACATTATTTTTTTCCTGTGTATCATATATATGGAATATACCTTAAATATAAAATATATATATTTTTCCTTTTTATTCGAGATCAGTGAACCAAATTCTGTTTTGTATTTTTGTTACATCCTGATGTCATGAAGACTTTCACAGAGGAAAAAAAATTGGATCTATTTGACTTTACACATGTATTTGTGACTTTTTGCACCAGGTTTACCAATCCTTTCCTTACTGTTTGATATTACCTTATCAAATGCAGTAAGTATATTTTAAGTATTGACAATGGTATTATTGCAATATGAACTATGCATTAGACAAATATTTCATAGTATCATATCACACCTACAGTAGGAATTAATGACAAAGTTGCAAAATATTTTCCAAAGGGACTAGTATCTGTAAGTTTTCCATATTTTGTTCAAATGAAACTAGTGTTTGCTGCTATGAAAATTACTAGTAAATCCTGTTCTTTGCAGCATTGTCCTGCATTTTACAATTGGACTTGACTTACTTAAGGTTTGAAAGTATTATCTTTTCTGCTAGCTACAAAAACCGATGCTTAGGTTTAAGGAGCAAAGCTCTAGGAAAGATGAAGAGGAAAGCAGAGCTAGAAGTCAGCTGAATCTTTTTTTCATCCAGATACAGAAGAGGCTGTGTGAAACACCTCCAAACAAAATGTATTTTAACGTCTATTTCAAAATATCAAGTAATGCATTTCGTTCCTACCTGCAATGCTCTGAAAATACAAAAATTAAGCACTGGTGATGATGACAAGTAGCCCCTGTGAATAAGTTGCTCTCTCAGTGTTCTGCCAAGATCCAAAAATGGCCAGATTGTGAAAGCTGTGAGCTGTCTGCTTTGTAGATGACAGGTAGCCTGAAGAGAACAAAGTGAAACGCTGCAGCACATGTAGGCCAGAGGTATGGTATTGCTGGAGATACGCATGCATTTTGTGACTCTGACAATTGCTGCGATTGCAATTGCAGACTGGAGAATAGACATTATAGATGTCTACATGCACATGTTTTGGGGAAAATTTCCAGCAGTGTTCACTTATACTTAATAAGGTGATAATTCAACTTACTGTAGAGGTCTCTCTTCTCCATTTTACAAATATCTGGTAATTATGTGTCTGTATAATTCTTCTTTCCAACTATGTGATACATAAATGTGGATTATTTGTACATTTTTGTTTAGTAAAACAAAAATAATTCAAGTTTTGCAGGTTGGAAAAATAACCCCCCCCAGAAGATACATATTAAACCTTTTATAAACTGTAGGATGATAAATAATTTTTATGACATTCAAATGTGTTGCCATTCAAAATGCCTTTTGAGAAATAGCTTTTTGAAAAAAGAATACTAGGAAGTGCTAGGACAACATAATTAAAATGCTCCAAGTCCTTTATGATCATACTGATTATACAGAGGTGATGATCAGCATCCAAGAATTAGCAGAGGAAGCTAGACTTTGTTATGCCCTGCTACTGTTTGCATTATTTATTGTCTGAATCAAGAGGAAAGATAATCATAAATGGCAACTAGACATTTCACTGGCAAAACCCATTTGAATGACCTTCATTTTGCTGGTGGCATTAATCAGCAACAGAAATACATGGTTTTGTTAAAAAAGGCAAAAGAAAGGTGTGCCTGTTAATATTCAAGGAATATTGTTAGAAAGTTTGAGTCTTTTTATTTATTTAGAAAATGATAGGTGCCGTAATAGTGACAGCAGGCACAGGATGTCCTTTAACAACAAACGTCCTTCAGAAACTTCAAACATTTTTGGCCACAGAAGCATGACCAGCACTGACACAATAATAGCAATTTCCAATACCTCCTCTCCTTCTTTAGAGATATTTCTGGAACACTAGAACAATGAGGAATTTTTTCTAGAATTCATTGTTCCTGTCAGGAAGGATTTCGAGATAAATTGGAAAGAATATACACTATCTTCTGGAAGTCTAAGGAGTGTGAACAAACTGAACACATCAGATGTGAGACATAAACACAGTTAGGTGGAAACTTCCACAACAGCTTCAGCCTAGAAAGAAAATAATAGGGAGGCTTACTGAAATCAGTGATAGAATAGTAAGGAAAAAACCTTCGTCATCACCAGCAGGGTCAAAAATCTAATTAATCCAAGCCCAGAATACCCAAAAACATGTGGTGGGTAATTTTGAGGGAGTGCAAGGTAAAGACAGACATATTGAAGACATTGCATGCATTTCTGTTTTCAACAGCATAAAAAAGATCACTCCAGTGTGGATTACATTTTTACTTCTGAATGTTGATCTCCTCTCACACTGTGAACAAGAGTGGAGATTAAAATATAACACCTCCTCTAATATCACAAATAAAGGGTGATAGTCTGTTAATTACTGAACAGTATAAATGAATGCAAGTAATAAGAACTGCAAACTTAAATGGTTTATTTTGCAGTCTGAAATTGTAAACAGGATTTTGGAGGCTATTTACTCAAGTAATCAATAACAAACCAAACGTTACCATGACAACTATCATATTACAGATGCAGTACTTTGTATAACCTTTTTTTAAAAACTCACTTTGTATAAAAGTCTTTTCACTACTTTGTCCTCTCTCAAAACAGCTTTAAAACGAGATGGGAAAATGTCAATTATATTAATTTTTTTATACAGGTAAGGCAGTGACCTTGCTAGGGTATATGTCTACAAATCCAAATACTAATGCTTACCTGATTATTTGGGTTGAAGAGTCAGAACTGAACGGGACATGGCAATAGTCCCACAGCACCTTTTTTCCAGGCCACTGGCTATAAAAACTAGCAGTGTTCAAAAACTAGTGAAGCTTAGCCACCCTATCATGTTACAAAACCTAAGCTCAGGGTGGTCCTTTAGCACATTCTGATCTTGTAAGAGATTTCAAAGGTACGCACACCATAACTCTCATGGCATGAGTGAGACTGAAAGCCATTCTGGCCCTATTGGAGGTGGGCCCATCTCATCCTCAATACAACTGGTTCCTTACTGCCAACATACTCTAAACACCACCAGACAGGAAAACATCTTTAATTGGGTCTTCTCTGTGTCTCAGCCCAGACATTATTTTCCTGGTTGACATTTTCAGCCCCATCACTCCCTCCAAGCTGACTCTCTACAAGCTACAGCTGGAGGCCAGGAAGAATACCTATGGCATCTCAATTGGTCCTGGGTATCTAAGTTTTAACAATTAAATTTCATGAGTAATTTTAAAGAAATGACCAAGTATCATTTTGACCAGTATGTTTTCATGGTTCCTACCTCAGTATCCTTAATTTACTGTTTCATGTCTTCCACAGGGTTTCCTGACTTACCTTATTTCTATATCACAACTGTGCTGTGGATATCACCTGCTATACCAGCACCAGGCTACGAGCCTATATGCCACCTGCTTAACTCAGGTATCAGCTTCTAGTAAATAAGGGTAAGCTTCTCAGAACAGAGATCACCCCAGTGTCATGTCTGCATACAAATTTAACTGCAGATGGACTTTGGTGCATGATGGACAATTTTTATTACCTTATATATAAGCTGTAAGAGGCATGCACAACTTGAAAAATAATAGAACAGATAAAATGCAGGTTAAAAGCCATTCATGAAGAATCAGCGGATGCTTGATACTAGAGTTCTATCTGCATCCCATCTAAACCAGCAGGAGAACTGTAATTGGCATCTAAATGAAAGAGAAACGGTTCTGAGAATTATGAAAGTGAAAGAAAGCAAAAGAGAAAAATTAGACTGTTAAAAACTCTGATTTTAGTAAGAATGTGCAAAGTTCTGGAAGCTGAATTGGGCTTTTGGCAGGGGAGTCAGCAGGCCAAATTTCAGTGTTAATTTTTGATCTGTAATCCAGAATGCATTTGGTAATAAAGGTTAGATACAATTTTTTGTAGTAAGTATCCTATCACATGGTGTGATTTATATCCTAATTAGTTTACAACCCTGTAGCCAGTCCATCTTGCAAACAATTAGCTGAGAGATTTTCTTAGCCTAGCATTTGATATGACTGCAATAATTTCTATCTTTTCTTCCTCTTGTCCTATTTATTTCTTCCCCTTGTCCTATTAATTTCTTCCCCCTCCTGTTAACTGCTTGAGAAACCTAAAGGGTAAAATCATCCTGAGTTCTTAAATGACATTAAAGAACACAGCTTACCAAATAGTAGTCTTTTTCTCAGATTATATCATCTGTGATTGATGCATATTATATAAGAACATTTTGTGCAGGTATCAGTAAGAAGTTTATAGTAAAACTAATGGAAAAATCTGATTCAGTACTTTGTGTGAGTCTGAGAGAAATGAAGAATAGCATTATATTCTTTGAGTTAAATTAATGATTTCCACTGTTCCATCAATTGTCCATTGATATTTCAAAATCACAGAACCTACTCTGTGTGTTATACACCAGCTGTTTGGCATTATTTAAAGAGGGAAACTTTTCTGCAAATACATATAAGATGTCAGGAAATAAACCTTCAGAAGCAATTGCTTAAGGCTGAAACCTGACACAAGGAAATAAACTTATCCACAGTAAAACAAATTTAATAGGCATCTTACTCAGGATAAATTTGGCCTTATGTCTTAAGATGAAAACAAGAATACTTTAACTTAAAAATTAAATACTGGTCTTGACAGAATATACCAAATGAGAATACAGATACTTTGTGATGACCTCTTTTGCCAAAGCAGATGCAAGAGAGAATAGGTGCTACCCCGTGGTGTGCCAATTGCTGATGCTGTAAGCAAAGACTAAGTACAAAGCACTCGTAACCTTCCATAGACAAGGCTGCAGTTCAATTTGTGTTCAAGACTAACTGACATCATCAGAAGTACACACTCACAAATCAAGTGCTTTAAAAACTTATGGTTCAATTCAAGAGAAAAAATAAATTCATGGAAAAGAATTAACAAAATCATGATATGAGAACATCTTTCAAAGCTACTGATAATTATTCAAATATATTTTGGGACAGGGATAAAAATAAAACTTAGCCATCCTTGCTGATGCAATTTTGTAATTACAGTTTCTTCACCTTTTCTAGAAGGCTTTTCCTGACACATCCTGAGGTATCCTTGTTGGTTTATTTCATAAAATCCCCTTAACAACACACAGTCAGCCTGTGATCAAAGTATATTCTTATTAGGTGCAAACCATGTTTAGTGAGTCAGGGTGGGCTACAAAACATAAATTCCGAGTTTAAACTAGTCCTCCTACACATTGGCTATTGCCAATAACTATACCAAAACTTGATTGATACAAACAAATTGATTTTGAAATAAAGATCAAACATCACGTGGGTTCTCTAATTAAAGGACTGATTTTGTGTTGAGTTACTAATATTTACAGTGCAACTCATTATGCAACTCTAAGTTGCAGAAAGTTCTTAAGAAAATAGTTCTTACATTTTTAAGTGTAAGCAGCAAAGTATATGGATTTTGTGCATGTATATATATATACATACACACACAGAGGTGGGCATTACAGTAGTAAAAATCTTATCAGAAAACTTTAAGAAAAGGCTTCCTTTTAGTGACTCCTCTCTCAAAAACGTAAGTGAGCCAAACCCGGTAATATCCCAACAGATGGGTTTTTTCATTTTTCCTTGTATTAAAATATGCTTTTGGATTCCTTCATTCCAAAAACCTCTTTCTACTCTTTGCAGAATGTTTTAAGTTATAAATGGCCATTAAAACCACAACAATCCCTATGACATGATAGCCTGTAACAGCTCTCTAGGAGTTCTGCAATCTGCAATATTAATAACCTCTAAATTAAGGTGTTTAATCTGATCAGGGCAGATTAAGAAAGCACTGACATGACAGAATTAGTCTAGCCTCTTAATTATCCATGGATTATGATATTTGCCTTTCCAAAATAGTATTGGAAGTGAAAGTGAAAACATTACAGAATCGGGCAAATACTATGCAAAGCAAAGTTGCACTTCACAGTATTATCACCACCCGCTCTCCCTGTAGACTTCTATGACAGTAAAATAATGCTACTACCACAATCAAATCACTGTGTCAACCAAAAGAAAGGCATATATGGTTAAACTAGGAATTTAAGCAGAGCTCAGAGGAAGAAGCAGGACATAAACCTTATCAATAGAGGAATGACTCTGGGAGGCAATTATAACAAGAACATGTGAGGCTTATCACAACTTTTCCTCTATTTTTCTCTGCTTCTGACAGTAATTTACTACATGCTCGTGCAAAACCCTGTGGCTTGGCTCATATATGCCGTAAGACAAAGACTTTGAGCCAAGTTCAATCCAAGAACTCCATGTATCTTCTTCAGAAAAGGTGTGAATAACCATACAGCTCTGAATGATCAATTTAGAAGCATGAGAGGTATAATCTGTCACTTTGGTACTTCTTTGAGACATTTGCATTCAAAGCTGATGAAAAAGATGAGAAAAGTGGGACCAATCTGAGACTAGTTAGGGGCAATAGATGGCTTCCTTGAGCTATGGCACCTAGAATAGCTCTGTTGGTCTAAAAACTGCATATCAGCACTTCTGAGGGATTGTACACCCTGTGTACATCCAATGGCAGCTCTGTTGTGGAGCCGACTAAACGTACAGAGCGTTGTCCAATTTGATAATGGATGCAAAAGGGGACCTCTGGTTTCTGCTTGATCCTATCCTGGTTAGAATTAAACAACTCAAGCAGTGGAAAAGGACAGCTCCTCCCACACAGGTTGGACAAAATTTGTCCCATGACTTAAATAAGAATGCATCTCTGTGTGATTGTGATATTTAGTCATGTGATTAAGTGTCAGCCAAATCTTCAAGAGCCTAATATGCCTCCTCCTACCCATCCTCCTTCCCCAGGAGAAATGAAAGTAATATGAGGAAAGTTCAGAGCTTATTTTGTTACTTTTACCATTCTTCAGACTTAGTATTGATTGTCATGCACCTCCTTTTCAGGTGCAAACCCAATGAGAACATACTTTGTGTTAAGCAGAAGGTAATCCCAGAAACCCAAACATTTGAAGTGGAAGAATTCTATGCTATAAATAAGGCTTGTCAAGCTGGAGCTCAGATGATCTCCCAGTTGGGAAAAGGGTCATATTTATATAGTCCATAATATATAATTAAGTGAAAGCCTGAAGAGAATTATTCATATATAAGGGGAAAATTCTTATTCCCATTCTACTTACCTAAGTCAGAACATATGGGTTCCTATAATATGACCTTTCCTTACTTAAACTAGTGCAAAAATACAAAGTTATGCCATTTAACACAATGAATATATCATTTTAAGTCACGCTGCAGAGAAAAAATCAGGGCCCGTAACTCTAGTTCTACTCCTGTTTGGTCCAAGTATGCTTTCTTTTTTTGGCTTGGTACAAATGTGCACTGGCAAGTGCTCATCTGTTGAGTACTGAAAATCAAAAAGACTATTTCTACCATAATATAAAAATAAATCATATATTCTATTCCAAATTTGACAGCCTTCTCTATAAGAGACATAGAAATTTGGGAGTTTTTTAAGCCACATCCCACGAATCATCTTGCGTGCTCAAATGTCAAGCTGTATTTTACATGAGTCACTGACTATCTGTATTTCTTTTGTGATTTTTTCGCTGGTTGGATTTGTATCCAAAGTCCATGCACTTTTTCTTCTACTACATGGAAAATCTTCGCCCTCTCATGCAAACTATATGGGAAAAACTGGTTTAGAAATAAAAGAAACAATGAACTGGAAAAACCCACAGAAACACTGTGAGGTAGCAAAGTTTAGAAAGAATTATGTCATTTATAATTACTGACACATGGTAGCTGCATGTTTAGTTGCATACCAGTGACACCATTCATACACAAAACTGGAAGACATCCATTTTCCACAAATATGTGGGAAATACATCATCCAAGTGTGTACTATTTTTACATTTTGCTCTTCCCTGAGTCTCTTTGCTACTCTGATCCTCCTTGCCACCTTAATATTGGCAAGACCTCTATAGTTGGTCTACTTACTTCAGACACTGAACAACATGAGCTAAAGTGAAGCCAGTCTTCCCATTGCTTGACCTAGTTACACAGTGATATGGGAATGGGAGGGCTTAGCCACAGACTGTCCCCTTTTGGGACCTTATCAAGTGGCGCAGTTTATAACAGTGGCTATGACAAGGCCAAAGCTGGTGTGTAGTCAGCCAGATAATTAAGCAGCTCCCTGGGAAGCCCACACTCCCTTCTTTCACTGTTCCCAGGGGAACATGGGTGTAGCAGAAAATGTGGGCTCATGCTTTCCATGCATTTTGAATATAATCATTGGCAACACTTAAAAAATCTGTGACTATTTCTAGCTCGTCAGTAAAGCTTAAAAAAAATGATATAGCCACCTCAGGAGAATACTTTTATTATGCTATCTCCTGAACCAAGCAGTGTCAGCTCATTGGGATTCAGGTAATTAAATGCTCGAGCAACCCCTGCAACTTTAGACGAGAACGCATGGACACACAGTCAAGTACAAATTGAGCAAGGCAAATACTGTTCCAACTTCTGCTCTTTCCCATCTGATAGTCAGTTTGGTCATTCTTTACTGCCCACTTGAGATAGTAACTATTAGAGAAGGAACACTGATGAATCATCTTTACGTCTGGCAATACTATTGAAATAGATCAGACAGATAGGCGCTTTTTTGCTTCAGGAAACTTAATCCTCGGTGCAGAAAAATACAGCTGAAGTTACACTGGCATAAGACAAAGCTTTTGGATTCTCCAATGAGTTGGAATCTGTGAATTGTTTGCCACAGAAGGATATAGCTTGGCAGCATCACATGATCTAAGCTTTGAAAAGCAACATTGAAAGTACAATTTCACAAGGTAGAGACACTTGTCCTTTAAAGGTTGAGATGTGTTTCTAAGGCAGAAAGTGAGAGAGAGGAAGAGGACATGACAATGTTACAAATGAGGTTTTTCAGAAAAAGTAAACCTTTAATTTTCAGAAGTTTCAAAAAACTTTTTTTCCCCAAAGTCACGAGAGACACCACTAGGACCAAAGGTTGCTAGAAACTTATTAGAAAGGGTTCTTTCAGACAATAATTTTAAATACAGCTGCCTCGAGGTGGGTTCCCAAAGGCCATATTTAGACACTTGTTTGCTTTGAAGAGTGCTGAGCAACCAGCCTCTCAACATGATTTCCTGTAGGTGGCTACCACCACAGCAAAGCAGACAGATGCCTAATTACAGCCTAGGGAGCTCCTCTTTAGGTTGCTTCTTTAGAAAGTCTTGGCCTTTCTCCCTTCTCGCAGGTGATAAATCTTGTCCTTTTCTATATTGGTATGGAAAGATTCACCCTTTTGCTTCCTATTTTTCCTCACAAGATTAATAACTACATGTACCTTTAAGTAAAGCAAATTGCTTTTTAAAAAAAAATAAATTAAAACAGATTATATATACTGTAGTAAAAGAATATGTAATACATATATAATATTAATGTTAAGTATCGTTAGGATAATATACACAATACAGCAGAACGTTTCAAGACAAACCTTCCTTTTCTGATAGAGATGGTTACAACTGAAGGAAATGACAAAATGTGATTTCCCATATCTCTACGTTCCCAACCACCAGTCTGGAGATGCATACAGACATGACAAATTTAGCTTCTGTGGCAATCTAAGTCTTGGTACTGATTGTCAACATGCCTGCTGATCTAACATTTAGTAAATACCAAGAGCACAGTTTTTCGTAGTACTCATGTTTTCCATTTTCAGGATGAAGTATTGTTCCATCAGAAACTAATGTTTTAGTTAATCTGGTAATTTGTTTCTAAACATTTAAACAATTGGTTTGAAGAAAAGACAGTTTTAAAATTACTTACAAGTTGAAATATTTACAGTAGAACAAGATTAAACAAAAAAATGTTTTAAATTCTATTTCTTCCTGTCCCTCCCCAACTCTCCACTAAGTTTAGCATGAATCTAGGAGGGGTTCCAGTGTGTGTGTGTGGGGGGTCTTGTGTTTGTATTTATTTGCTCTAAAATCATAGAAACAGAAGTTAAATAGAAAGAACTAATTCGTGTGGAAAGGCTAAATTTCTCCATCATGCCAGGGACTGTAAGGTGACAAATTAGGAAGAAATGTTTAGGTAAGAAAGATTTAAATTCATCCTTATAATTCTTATATTGATACATTTACTCAGATCTGGCAGACTATGGCATGCAGATTTTCTAAGACAACAGGTAAATGCAGACCCCCCAAAGTTTAACACGCTGTAGTGCCCCTGTCCTTTTTGAACTTATTTGTATACAAACATCCACAGAAATATGTGACAAGGTTCACCACAATTTATGCTTAGTGAAAAACATTTTCACTTGCTCTAATCTTATTTTCCAATAATTTCAATGGATGCCCCCTACTTCTTGTATAACAACAAGGTATTGTTACCTATACCCTTTTTCCCCCATTAATTGATGACTTTTTAGGCCATGCCTCCACTTCAGCCACTTGTTTTCCATAATAAAGAATCCTAGTCTTTGTAATCGTTTCTCATGTGGAAGCCATATTAGCCTTAGTGTTCTCCACATCCTGTTTTGATCTCTGATCGTCCCTCTCTGAGATGGGGTAAGAGCAATGTCACACAGTGTTCAGACTCTTGGTATACTAGAAATATACATAGTGGCGTAACTTGGGGCTTTTTGACTTCTCAGAAAATTAAGAGTTTCGTAGTAACCTAAGGTCTCTCCTGTGTGATAGCTTATTTACAGTTCATCAGGGCTGCAAATGTATGCATGTATGCAGACATCTAAAGAAACATACATGAAACTGGGAATATCTACTACTTGGCATGTATTGACACTGGTTCCTGTGTTATTTAATTGCTCAGAACAAAATGCATCTTTACAGCCAGCTTTGTATCATCATCTTTAACTTCACAATTCATCCCTTTCTCCATGTTCAAAATATGCTTGTGTATTAAACACGTAAGTCCCAAACACAGGATTTGGGGCCTCCTTAGTAATGCATTTCCATTATAAAACCTAACCTCTCAATTATTTTGTCAGCCAACAAAGACACCTCCTAATGATAATTTCCTGTTTTACAGGAAGCCCTGTTTTTCAGGGTATTTTTACATAACTAGGTAAATGGCATTGACTGTATCACCTGTATCTGTCACATAGAGGGAGAAATGGCTTCCTCTTACAAAAAAACCCTATTGACTTTCATTTACTAAGTCATATTTATTCATGGGTCTGCTAATTAATTCTCTTCATTTCATAGCTCCTACCAATTTTATTCTCATGGAAATCTGATTTACTTGTTTATATTAGCCAGGATTGCTCTGGAGCTCTTTTTTAAAATTTTTGTTATACTTGCCACTTTTTTTTTTTCCTTGAGTACTGAGAAAGATACAAAGAATTTATTACAAACCACAGTTAGCAGTTCAACAGTTTCATATTCATGGGTGAATGACATCTGGCCCTGGCAATTTATTCCTATTCATTTTTTAAATTTGTTTTAAAACCTTTTTAGTGAGGTTTCATCTCAAGACAGTTTCTTTCCCCCTCCCCTGTAATGAGAGGTTCCTTCTACCGTGGAGCTCCTGATCTGTGACACAAGCTGTCTTGAGCTGTGACAAGTATATTATCTATACATGAAGCAGAGGTTTCTAACTCAGCAGAAGCTGGGAGCTGCTGTCTTCCTGGGGCCACCTGTTTGGCAAAATCCTGACTTTTTGTCGTGGGTTGACCCTGGATGGCAACTAAGTCCCCAAACAGTCACTCACTCATTCCAACCCCTCCAGTGGGATGGGGGAAAGAATCAAAGAACAAATGCTGAAAGCTCAAAGATAAAAACAGTTCCATAAGAAAAGCGCCATACAGGCTGCTATGGAAAAAATTAAATCCATCCCAACCAGGCACAGTACACTTTTGTAAAAGACAAATTCCCAGGTGCTAGAAGAGGTCAGGGACTACCCTGTGTGGGACACAGCCAGCTCCATAGTTGACATATCACAGGACATAGCTGAGCCCGTCAGCCGAGCTGGTGGTGGCTCAAGGAAAAACTAGTTAAGAAAGGGCAGAAAATGATAGACAGAGGGAACAAAAAAGTGTGAGGAACAACTCTGCAAACACTAAGGTGAGAAAAGAAGGAGGGGGAAGAGGTTCTCCAGCTGCTGGAGCAGAGATTCCCCTGCAGCCCTTTAAGAGATCATGCCAGAACAGATATTTGCACTGCAGCCTGTGGAAGACCCCATGCTAGACTGAAGGATACTTCCTGCCCATGCAGGAGCAGGTTTATCCTGAAGGACTGCAGCCCATGGGAGGGACCCACGCTGGAGCAAGGGAAAAGTGTGAGGTGGAAGAAGCAGCAGAGAGGAGCTGGTATAGATTTACCATAACCCACAACCCCCTACACTGCTTGGAAAGAGGAGGAGTTAGAGGAGTGGGGAATGAAGAAGTGAGGCTCAGCCTGGGAAAGAGGGGTGGGGTGGGATACACAGAAGATGTTTTAGCTTTTGTCTTTGTTTCTCACTCTTAGCTCTAATTTAATTGCCAATAAATTAATTTTTCTATTAGCTAATATTTTCCTATTAATTCAAGTCAAGTCTGTTTTGCCTGTGACACTAATGGGTAAGTGATGTCCCAGTCTTTATCTCAACCGTGAGCTTTTTTCCCCCCTCTTTTCTCCCATTATTCTGTTAAGCAGGGGGAGTAAGAGAGCAGCTGGAGGGGGTGTTGTCCGGCAACCCTCCAAGGTCAAGCCACTGGGTTGTACATCTTTGTGAGGACATTTTGGGATGAAGGAGGTGTTTCATCAATCCTGCACCAAAAGGCTAAAGCCAGTGCTACCTTTGCATCAGACTTGACTCACAATAGCTGATCCAGAGTCCTCCAAGGTATTCCAGAGAGTTTAGGATTAGTCTGGTTATTTCCTCCTTCCTTTAACCATCTTTATTACTACTCAGACACAAAGTTGCACAATAGACAGCCATGTGCTATAATGCGCGAATAAGCTGCAGACAGGAAGGGCAGAGCTACTGCCTGGACTGTAAAACCCAACCTCAGTCAGACTGAGCAGTCCCCATGGAAATTATCTCTCAAATCCTGAGGAAGGAAAGCTTGGTTATAGTACAGTTCAACACAAAACATCAAATAAGCACTCTCTTCATTGTCACTGTCAGCCACATAAGACTTGGAGGTCTGTTGATGAGATGTCTGCCACAGCGGGCACAGCACTCAGGGCTGACTGAGCTGAAACAAGCCCTGCTGTTGATGGTGGCATGGAATAGGGAGCCCCAGACAAGAAAACTGTGACTACCTCCTCTTCTCCTTCCCTTTTGTTTTCCTCACTGACTATGAAAGACCAGGAGGGGAAAAAAATTGTATAGTCCTCTTCGTCCTCGCTTGCCTGGCCTTAAAATTGTGGACTCAGGAGCATGGGTTCCTGAAGTTGCAGGCATGTATGCTGAAATGGATGTCGGTGCTGAGCTGTGTGGGGTAGCTCACGGAAACACCTCCAAAGGACATTGTGGCCACAACTGTTTTCTATCAGTGGGGTACTGAGGCTTGCAGAGGAAAACAAATGATACCCCGCTGATAGCTTCACAAACTGGAGTCCTGACTTGGGTATTGCTTCCAAGGACAACAGGAATAGGCAGCAAGAACTCTGAGACTACCTTGCATAGAGACAATGCACATTTGTTCTGGTGAAAGTAGCTCATTTCACTTCCATGGGAACTCAGGCAGAGAAGAACTGCTGTCCTTTCTAGGTGCATGTCACTGCAAAGAGGACAAGCATGTGATCAGCAGCAAGAGAACAACTTCCACCTTTCATTGTGTTCAGTAGCATACTCTCACCCTACATATCCCTGGCTTGGCAAGGTCTAGCTTTTTATCCCTACTCTTTGGTCTTTCATCACCCCCATCACAAAACCAAAACCAGAATCCAAGCGCTACTGAAGCAAATATGATAAGAAATGAATTATATTTCTCGCACAGCTATCAGTAACCCTCTCCCCTTGTAGTAGGGAAAAATCCAGCTTTCAAAATGGTGATGCATGTATGTTGCCAATATAATGATCTTCTAACATGCAAAAAAGAGGCCAGGAAATGATTTTAAATGCCATAAACTTCCTCAGAACAGGTTTTCTGCTGATATGCCTTTCTCCCTGAAGTGCTCCCCATGCTCTTTCTGAAATATTCATTGCCCTAATGATTTCTTCAGGCACTGCTCCTGTACATAAAGATTAGTTCCTCCTGTCAGGAAAGAAGCAATTCCAAGGGAACTGTTACGGGAGAAACCCACAGGGTCCAAAAATGTACGTAAAGTGTTCGCTTTTCTTCCTCTGCACCTAAGGAGTTGATTTTAACCTTTACTTTCAGGTGTGGATCTGTTACTGCTACCCCTGTGTTTACAATTAAAAAACAAATCTCAGATTTCTTATTTTTCTAGAGCTGTTATACATCTATATTTTACCCATTATCTTCCTTATTTCATGCACTTGTATTGTGCCCTTGCAACACTGCAGGGCTAGGTGCGCTAGAATTCACACGATCATCCATTCTCTAGACACTTCTGCAGCTCTCAAGGCAATTAAAAAAATGTTTCATCTGTCACTTAAACTGAACCCTTTTCCCCCACAACTTTTTCCTGCAAGTTCATTGTGTTTTTAGGAAGTCATTCCTTAACTCTTGATACCTTTAATACAAGGTAGCTGCTTTGTAGTATAGCTTGCTAGAAAAAAGAATTTTCAATAACTCCAGCAACAGAAACATCAGAATAAGAGCGTCCAGTCTTTGGATCCACACTGTTCTGCAAGAAGGCTTGGTGCTGCAAGGCAGTGAACCATGGCTCGAGAGAACTAAGTTCAGTTGTGCACCTTAAAGACTTTCTACAGTCAAAACCTTTCAGAGAAAGAGAGCTTATACTCTATGTGTTTCTATTTAGACTTCTGCACGTTAAATTTACTGAAATGTAAACAAGTGGCCTTTGTTGAGATCTACTTCAAGCAATGATGTACTCAATCCTGCACTGCACTGTATCATCTTGTAGTGTAAGGGGTGCCAAAGCTCATTTGTGGGATGAACCCCTCTGTGCAGTAGAAAGCATGAAGAGTACAAGAATAATATTTGGTAAGTAGTGGTCCAGGATGAATTTGAACCAGAAACTAGAGGTGAAGAGCACTATCATACTTACCCAGAAGAGAAAAAATTTGCAAGACAAAGGAAAGCCACAAACACCAGTACTAGACATCTTGCTCACGGGTGTTTCAGTGGTACAGTAGCAAACCCAGGAATGAATCTGCTCCATGCATTTCACAAACACTTCTAATAGCTATTGTTGAGAGGAATACAAGCCAGATCTCTAACTCCATGGGCCAGCTCCCAGGCAGGTACATTTAAATAATCTTGTCTTCCATATGTTTATTGAAACAAGGGAATGGATATTCACCTGTTCGTACCACATTTCTCCAAGGTTATGCTGTATGATTAGTAATTTTTTGAGCATCTATTAAAAAAACCACAAATCACAGAAATTCCATACAGCACCATCGAACTCAGTATTTCAAGTTATTCTCAATGAACAGAAATATGAAGGATACGTTAAATCTAAAGAAACACTGTTCTCATCTCAAATGATGTTAACATATGCAAAATAAACTGAAAAGAGTTTGAAGAAAAACAACAGGCTGTTATAAACCAGTAAGGAAAAAGGAATCTAATTTTGAGATAGAAACTATGTTTCCAACACCCAAAAAACTACCCAAAACCTGGAAATTATTAACACCCTTCCCTACCACAAACTGGACAGATGAATTTTAATTAATGAAAACCTCCCATTCCCATTGAAAATACAGATATGAAATATTTGATCAATCTTCATATTTGATAAAATAATATTTGCCACAAATGAATCACTAATTTAGAAATGTATTTCACTTTTTTCCTATTGTAACATAAAGGTAATTTTAAAATATTAATTTTAGAAGACAATAAACAACATTTCTGGCCTAGGTAAATAAAAATAAAACCGTAATACAAAAACAAATAAAACCCTGTAACCAACATGGAAAAAAGAAAAAATTAAATCTTTTGTATATTGGGAAGATAAAAGAACTTTATGTGAGGAATCAGGCCTCATTAACCAGAGACAGAAAAATCAGAAATAGTAGTAAATAAACATTCACCTGACAGTTGCAGTCATGTTTGGTACAAAGCAAGAGGAGGTTTCCATATGTAATGAAATATTACGGAAAGAACAGCAAATTTAACACAGAGATGGAAAAAAATTTAATTATCAACATAATAGGAGAATATGATGCCGTAGCAGAATCTGTAACCCTTTAAAAAGAATATGTTTTGACCTGACTGGACTGGATGTTTTCAGAGAAATAGCTGAAGAATTCACCCCTGTAAACAAGGGATCTTGGTTTGACTCAAAGGTCTGTATCAATCTAAGAACGTTTTACAGTATTTAAGAAGTCAAGATCTAGTTTTGATATTAAAGAAGGACTCAGATAAAGAGATTGCTGAGGGTACTAAACAAACACTGTCTTGATTCAAACCTCGATTCAAACCTTACACAAAAATAAGGAACAGTTGACTCAAGATTCTATACCACCACAAACAGAAATTCAAGTTAAAAATGTAATTGATGCTAGTCATGAGAAGTGGGTCTTATTAAAAGATACAGTCCTGTTACCACTTTCTGGGAATGATTAGATGCCTAGTTTATACAACAATGCCATCAGCAGAATATATCAGCATTTCTTAAGAACATTTAACTTTGTTCGACTTTCATCTTGGCAATATTTTTAACAAAAAAGTCAACAAGGCACAATAGATGGAATAACAGTTGAATCACTGACAGATGTCTAAAACTCAGATTTAGTTATAGGGTGTGAAGGCATTATTAGCAAAGTCCAGTAAGCATCAATTTGTCATCCAGAATTATTCAGTAATTTTATCAGCAGTCTAGTGATGTCTGCAGATAGGTTACAGTATAGTAACTGACAATGAAAACAATTTTCTGCTACAGAAAGGTGTGAATTGACCAATTAGGATGTTGTCAAAGCAACAGAGGGTATTAGTATGGCAAAACACAATTAAATGTATTTGACAATACAGAATTAAGATTTTACCCCATAGGGTAGTAGAGTTTGCTCCAGAATGCATCAATCAAGGAAAGTTTATTGAGCCATTACAGGGAACAACTTGGACATGAGCTCTGATGTCAATGATGCAGTTAAATGGATTAGTTGACTCCTCTGTTATAGCAAATGGGAATACACTTCTTATACTAATTTGGAATTTCCTGGAAAACTGCAGCACATATACATTTTTTGGGAACCACCTACTGTATGGACAGCGAGTCCAGCACTTTTTGGAAACCTCATAGTATACCACTGTTCACAAGCATGGCTTGTATCTTTGTATCTGTACACAGAATTCTCATATTCTCAGAAAGCAATGGGGTTACTCGGCATCTTTTTTCCACCCACTTCATGCTCATGCTGCATATGCCTCAGATTTTTGAACATGTGGTAGCTCTTATGGCTTTCTGCACGTACCTTATGTCCTGTTTGCAGTATGGCTGAAACCTTCCATTTAGAATAGGGCTGACGCATGCCTGGAAATCCTGGCCAAAGAACACATTCTCAAAAATGCCAGGACAAGATTTCCAGGTGGGAAAAGAATATATAGCTGGAGAAACAAAATTAAAATCAATACTTAGCCTCCTTGCACCCAGCAAACTGTAGGCCTAGGAGGCATAAGAAAATGAAACAAAATTAGGAGCCTTTTTGCCTCTAGGGGCAAGATTTCTAGAGGTGGTAGGAGGATACCGTGTTCCGCCATTTGGTGCCTGTACATGCCATGAATTCAATCTGTTTAATTTACTATGGAGAAGAATTAGGTTAAACCTTCCCAGAGTATGCAAAGTACCTATACTTTAAAGTAACCCGAATATCTGCAGTATCAGAATTCACCCACAATATCTGAGCTGAAATAGCTAAAAACTCAATAAATTCAGCATCCAAATAAGGTGCAGTTTCCATGTATTGAGAGCTAATAACAATTTAGCCTGAAAGATGGCAGACTTGCTCTTGCTTGGAGCCTTTAAAATAGGATTCAATATACTTTAATGTATCTTTTGAAGATGGCTGTGTGGTATGTAAATAAGGAAGCTCAGACTGGTGGCAACTGTATTTGATTAAATAATCCAGCTAGCATGTAATGTGAACCACGTGATATCGTAAGGCCAAATTCAGAACTTTCCTGATGGAAAGCTTGGCTTTCAATAATAACTTCTTTGTTTTGTCCTTGATATATTTGAAGCATCCTGTGACAGAAGGGAATCTAAGACAACCCTGAATATAGCGGTAAAGGCACATTTCAATTGCCCCAGTAGACCTGGCAGCACCAAGGGTTGTTAACTGTTCTCATTTTCATGATTGTGATATTACAAATACCATGGGAAGCAAGTCAAATCCCCTCATATCTGACAGCTAAAAAGAGTGACTGGTAATAAACCACGGCACTACTCAAAGTGATGAGCTGGTTCTTCCATTGTAATAAATCAACATTATTTCATTGGAGATGAAGTCTTCTGGATTTATGCCAGGTAAGGGTCTGACCAGCATGTAGCATTTTGAAATCTGGAGAAATCATTTTTCTTGGCTGCAATACATCTCATTCATCATAAAAACACGGTAAAACGTTCAGAAAGGTTAGTTAATAAATTGTCAAAGTAAATGCATCTCTGTAAATTAGAGCCAGCATGGCTATGTCTCCGGTGATACTAGTGTTGCTAAGGTAACTACTAATTTCCACCTTTGAGTAAATAGTTACATAAAGCTGACAGCTTATTCAATTTCATGTGTTAGACTCTAGGGCAGAGCATGTCTTTTATTTCCTCCTGTGATACTGACCCTAGGTCAGGTTGCGCACCCCTTTGGCTGCTTAAAATCAGAGGTCACCCGTATCACCTGCCAAAAAAGCTATCAAGGTAACAGCCAGCAAATCTGACCCCTCTAGTCTGCCACTTTCTCATATCCTCTGCTTTTTATTTTGTGTCAGGTTATGAGTCAAATTTCTTGACTCATATACTGAAGCTTAGAAAGAGCATCTCTAAAATACATTGTAGCTGGTTTCTAAGTAAAGGCACACAGCTGCTATCAACCCAGTTTTCCCACTTAATTTGAATCTCCGATAAGTAAACCCACTCGTCTTTTCCTTCTACAGTTGTTGGAATCTTTGGTGAGCAGCTGTTAGTATCTTGTTGAAAACACACAGCAGTACTTACATGTTTACTGAAACTCCTCTAAAACTATTATTGCAAGTGCGAAGTGTTTAGTGGCAATAGCAGCTTAAACTATTCCCTCCCCTGTCTTATGGTGCACTTTGCTTTCTATTGTGCTAGCACAATCATTGAGTAGCCTGTGCTACAGCTCCGATTAGGATTCTCTGTTAAAAATGAAAAAAAGCCTTCCCTGGCTGCCTTTTTTATTAGCCCAAATCAATTCCTTGATTGGGTTGAAAGAATGGCCCTATAAACAGACATCCTGACGAAACTGAGGATGTGTGTGTACTTGACAACAGGAAAATGGGGACTTAAGAGGAGACGGGCAACAAAAATCTGATGCCTAAAAATTCAGTTTTGCTACACTCACACTTAGGTATCCCAAAACCACAATACATGTTTTTTGAATTCTGCATTTACCATTTACCTCTCTTAGGAAGATGCTGGGCTGTAGCTTTCATATTTAGTTCTTGCCTCAGCTTTTGATTACATGATCTGAATATGCCTAGAACTCATACTCAGAATGCACTATTCTGATCTAATGCATCTATAGCTAAATTCAGACATACCCTTTGGGTTTCATAGAGCGACATGAGTTTACACCAGCAGAGAAACTAACTTAAGAAGGTGCAGCTTAGTAGGGCAACCACCACGTACACACCTGTCAGGATTGTTGAAATAAATCCTGGATAGTCATTGGTCTGCAGCTGCTACATGAAATGACTTTTAAATACAACCAGTTTATGTTATAAGAGGTTTAACCTCACTTAGAAATGCAGTGCAAAGGAAAAAAAGGGAAGAAATCAAGCCTGAGTTCAAAATTAAAAAATCTTTATGTGATTTGAAAAAGAAAATTTGCTATATGAAATAACCATACATTTGCACACACTATGACTGATAGAAAAAAATATTTTTTTTTGTTTTATTTCATTTTCCACTAACATAAACAAGATAATTTTCTAGGTATGGAATTAAACTTATCGGACCTAAATTCCTGAATTTCATACCTATTTTTAACACATTTGCATGAAAGGGAATTAAGCTAGTTAGTTATATGCCCCGTCTATACTATCATCACATTTATGCTGCTTATTCAGAAAACAAAAAAACACAAGACATACTAAAAGATACGATGTTGACAGCATGTCAGATGTCCTGTTTTCCCCTGAAACAGAGAACTAATCACTGTCTCATGCCGAAGATGTAATCCTATAAGCTTTAAACTGCAACAGTGGAAACACTGGCATTGAAAAACTTTCTCATGAGATTCAGAAAATATTTAAGTTCTAGATCAGAAAATTATCGCTTTTGGGGGGAGAGACCGATCCCCATTCCAACCCTACATGCAGCATCAGTTACTGAATGCAACATCTTTATGAGAAAATATCATGGACTCTCTCAAGGAAAACAGCTAAGCAAACTGCATCTAGTTTCTTTAGTGTTCAAGAGCGGCCGAGGTCTGTGAATCAATTAAGGATTCCAGAAAGTTCCCAGGAGGCATGAGGGCAGTGAGTGTTTATTTGCACAACCCCACTGCCCTCTCGAGTCATTTCTTGAATGGTTGTTTTCTATTCCTGTTTAGTCTTTGAAATCTAAACCAATAATAGAGATTATTTTATTAAGTGGACAGATGCCCTTAACAAACTGGACTAGAATCATCATTTCCATTGACTTAAATTTATGGAGCAGCTGTCAGATGGCGATTACTTTCAGTCATCACCATGTCTGAAACGGAGGCTGTGAACGGTGTAGTAATAGGCTTGGTGTTGCATTACCAGTTTCCCGAGCCATGTAGTGTCCTGCATCCATCTTGGAAAGAATAAATCTTAATGTTCCTAACAAAATGTTAGAAAAATTAAGATTCTCCTTTCAATGCCCATCTAACATGTACAGACTGAACAATTAAGTTTCCTGCAGTCATGACTGACTTTCAAAAAGTAACTTTGAACATAAATGCTCCTTCTTTAGCAATTTTTGTGATTAGCACTGGTAAAACGTCCCTTCTTAAAAAAACCAACTAAACAAAAACAAAACACACACACCCCCCGTACACCCCCCAAAAAAAACCCAGAAATGACAACAAGAAAAACAAACCCCCATAAACCAAAAAGTTTGCAACAACGGTTTCCGCCTATGCAAAGTGAGTATAATCAAGGCCAGACATGGCAGAAAAAAATTTTAAAAATAAAAAAGTCATTTGTGAGTTCCCCAGGCTTATCGCCATACTGCCAGCAAGAAAATGGACACAGATGTTTGCACCATGTGCTAAATTTTCTGGAAAACTATTCAAAGAAATAGTTTTCTGTTTCTTGAAGGAAAGAAATTAAAAAGAGTATATTTAACTCTCTCTTCATTTTATAGTGCAAGTTAGTGTATGGATAACCAATGATTTTATGCAATACTGACTTATAATGCTATAGTATTAACATAAACAAGATTTTTTTATTAATATAATGTCTTTTAAATTAACTTATTCTGCAAAATCAGCTTGATGTTCATTTCTTATGGCATACTTTAGAGAGCGATGCTGAGGGACAAGTTACCATAAGTACTCATTACTGCAAAATTATCTAGTAACTTCCTGTCTGATTTTGCTTCAGAGCCTGTAAAAAGCTACATGTGTTCACCCCAGGTGCACAATAATATTGTGGGTTTTTTGTTAATGTACAGACTTATATAAAAATGATTGCATATGCCAAGTGCATGCTACCTTTAATGGACAGGGGAGTTTCTTCCTTCAGGGAGTCAAGGAGCTGATTACCTAGATTAAGTGCAGGAGGTAACATTTGATCTGTCAAACTGACATTTGCATGTCCATAGGATTACAGAATTACAGAACACAGGAAGTAGGGATGATAGTAAAGTAAACAAGATATCAAACCACAAATCAGTCCTTAGCGTGGGATAAGGTGAATCTATACTAGGATATTTGGGCTCCTGAAGATGTGCTCGTCTGCCAAAACACTCTCTGAGGTATCTACATATAAGTTTCAGCTACATGCATTGGTTTGAGAACTGGTACCACAAGAGTTAAAAAGAGGAAGAAATTAGGTGACTGTGATAACTATAAGCACTCTCACATACAGTAAGGTACTGGGAAGCATGCGAAAATCACAATGACCCTCGGGGAGTACGTCACAGCATGGAACAAACCTACCAGCATACTCACGAACTCATCCTAAATTCTCTGAAATGATTGAATTATTTCCTTTTTCCTTAGGATGACCATAGTTTTGCTAACACCTCAAACAGGTTTTAAAACTCTGACTTTCCTATACCTGTCTATGACAACAAAACCTCTGTACTAACGATATGAATAGCATACGGGAGATCGGCATTAAGCTATTCAGAAGATTACCACACACACAGAACAGTCAAAATTAAAATAGACTTAGTCAAATGTAAAAAATTGGATACATCTAATGTAAGTCAGTATGACTACATATTGGTTTACTACATAGAACAAGAATTGCTCCAATATATCTTTAGGGATAACTGCAACCCTTAAAAGAAATTATTTGAAAACTTCTGATAGTATTCCAAGACAAGATTTGTGAAGTTTCTAGGAGAGAGGACACTCATAAACTTGTGCACTTTTCAGCCAGTAAATGAGTTACTAATACTTACTACCAAAGTTCTTCCAAAGGTCCAGATTCTATTTTATCAGCAGGACATAAAGTAGGATGAGCTCTATTCCCAATTACGCTGCAAATAAAGCTAAGCTACGTCTCTGGTGTGTTGCTTTGCTACAATTTGTCTTTCAAAGATCAAAAGACTGTCTACAATGTTTTGTGGAGGACAATAACTGTGGTAGCTCCTGGCCTACATTCACACAAGCAGGAAAGTCTGTATAAGACCGTTTCTATGTATGTATCAAGCAATAATCTCTTTTTCTTCTTGGGAAATGATAGGTTTGACCATCTAATGGCCTTTTCTAACATTATAAACTTGGGTCCCAGAATTCTGTGATGCCAGTGTCTTCTTCATTATATTATTAAATATGTTGGAAATTAAATAGGTTAGAAAGGCTTTGGGGGTTGACTGTATCCAACTCCCATCTCAATGCAGGGTTGATTTAAATTTAGCAATCTCTGGAAATAAAGAATCCAAAACTCTCTGGGCAACCTGATCCAGTGTTTAACCATCCTCATGGTGAAGAATTTTTTTTCTTAAATCTAATTACATTTTCTCTTGCTGCAGCCTCTGTTCATTACCTCTTGCCCTTTTGCTGTGAACCTCTGACAAAAGTCTAGCTACATCTTCTCTATAAATCCCTTTTAAGAAGTTGAAAGTGACATTTAGATCTCCCCCTAGCCTTATGTTCTTCAGTCTGCCACTGCTGAGCTCCATGACATTTCTGTCATCCCATTTCTCTAGGCTACTGAAATCTCTCTGAATGACAGTCTTGCCCTCCGATGTATTGACTGCTCCCCCATGATGTGGTGTCATCTGCAAACTTGATGAGGATTTATCATGATTCCCACCACTCAGCTCATTAATAGATGTATTAATCAGTATTTGCGCCTATATCAGCTGCTGAGGAATGCCACTGGTAATCACCTGCCGGTTGGACTTCACATCACTGTTCATAATCTTTTGGCAGCCTAGCAAGTTTTCCAGCTGTCCAGCCTATTTTTACCACTTAGGCTGCAGAAATACTACTATGTGACACCATGTCCAAGGCTCTCTTACAGTCAGAGTAAACAATATCTTCTGCTCTCCCCTCATCCACCAAGTCAGTCATCCCATCCTCAAAGACAGAGTTTGGTCAGACACAACTTTTCCTTAGTGAATGCAAAGTAGCTGTTACCAGTCACCATGGTTTTTCTGTCCCTATAAATGGAAAATCAGTAGAATTTGCTCTATAATCTTCTTCAGGCCCAAAGGCGGACTGGCTGGCCTATAGTTCGAATCCTTTTCCTTGCCTTTAATGAATGTAGATTGATTTGCCATTTTCTAGACATCAGGGACATCCTTGAACGGCCACAACCTCTCAAAGATGACAGAAAGCAGCCTTGCAATGACTTCAGACTATTCCCTCAGCATTCTTGAACATATCCAGTCCCATAGGCTTATGCTTCTCCTGTTTGCTTAAGTGGTCCCTTGCCTGCTCTTCCTCTACCATTAGTAGTGTTCATTCCCAGAGACTCTGACACTCGGCACAGGGTATGTCAGGGGCCTAAAAGCCAACCTTGCCACAGTAAAGACTGAGCCAAATAAGTCAGAGAGTCTTTCTATATCCTTTGTCATTACGACGCCTATCCCAGGTCATTTGTTCCTTCTTTGTCTTCTTATAATTTCAGGAAAAAAACAATCATGTTCTTTGTTAATATATTTAGCCAAATAATATATAAATATTTTCACTGTATTTACACACCAGCTGGGAATGAAGCTGGATTGCTGTAGTAAACAAGTTCATAGTGTAATTTTCATTGACATAGTATTTCAACATATATAACAAAACATTCTTCAGTATCTCTCTCTTACTGTTTGCAACTTTGGTAGATAACCCCTGGCCTCCTCTAATTGAGGAACCATAGCCATCTTTGATCCACCGTGACATTTCAAACAGTTAATTTCTCTGCACAACTATTTTATCTTATATGTGTACTGTCAAGGCTCAGCTAGAAACAAAACAAATTGCTCTAAGATTACTTAAACAGAAAATTCTCAAGCTGAACAGATCTGTCCTGCCAGCAAATCAACCAGTGGTAAAATATTAATTTCTTATTCAGGCAGGTCAGTAATTTTTTGTGTACTGTGAAGCTGGAAATAACAGCTTCACACCAGGCATTAACCTTAGGTCTCTTTGACAAGAGAGATTTCTTCAAAGATCTGGAAGGTGAGCTGTTATCGTCAGAAAGGTATACTTACGAATCAGCATAGACACAATTACACAGAGTGAGAACAAAAATCCCCTGTTCAGAGAATAGTAATGTTTAAAATTCAAGCTTTCAGAAAAAAACTTGGAAAACACCATTTGCAGTTGTCCCAGAAACTTTAAATCTGCACGCTGTGTCTATGCTTACAGACTGGCTTTAATCCTTTGATTTTCCTTTTCCCTACAATACTTGTGCCATTCAAAGTACACAATAGACACTTTACTTTTCATAACAACTAGTCAATACTTTTTTTAGTTCTCCTCAGGATATGTCCCATTGTTCAGGCTTTATTTACTATGCACTCTCTAAATCTGCTCTGATTAGCATCACACAAAGAGTCTGGGAGAGAGGGAGAAAGAGAAGTGCATTCTCTGTGGCACCATTCAATTACTTCAAAATGCAAGTCCTGCAAATACAAACCTTTTCACAATGCATGTTCCAAATTATCCACATAAATGACATAGGAATACATAATCTTCTCTCTATATAACCTTCCCTTCAAAAACTAGCTTATTCCCAGAACAAAACAAAAAAAATCCACATTTTAATCTCTGAAAGAGGGAGGACAAGTGATGGGAAGCAAACAAGAACACAATCATTTGTGCAACAAGGGAAAGATGGAAAACAAATTGTCAGGCAGCTCTTGAGCACAGCTATTTTGTTCATCTAAACCCAGGTCTCCAGTCATGCCATATCACCTGAAGTATAAGTCAAAATCAGTTTCCCATTCCTCTGACTCTTCATCTGCTGTTGGTGTCCCCATCATTTCCTTTGCCTGCTGGTAGCATCAGTCTTCCTGCCTATAGACCTGTAGTCTCCCTCACACACATAAATTTTGCCTTTCTCTCTAGTCAGCTTCCCAAAATCTTGGTTCTCTGCCTGTACTTCAGCTATTACCCTTTCATCATTCAGAGCAGCCAGCATCTCTCCTTGGAGGTGTCAGTACTGTATAAAGTTAAAGGAGGCCTTTAGAGCACAGGAAGGACAATTTTCTTCCTTGCTTTGATGCCCTGTTCTTGTTGGACGCCAATCAGCAACCCAGAGCTGGAATTGCAGAAAAAGAATGATGAAAGCAAGGTAGTAACTCTTCATCTAACTATGGTTTCAAAATCTGAAAACAGAGCTGCAAATTGTCATTAATTTTGCTAAATTTTGTTCATTGCAACCATTTTGCAGATGGTTTTCCAGCTATTTAGAAGTCAACCTAACTTTTCATAGAGTCAACAAACTCTGCACATCAGGTATAAGACATTAAATTCTCCTCTGCAGCAAAGGTGGAGCTCATGTTTCAAAGCAGGGAGGTTATTCACCTCCTCAAGTCTTAAAGTGAGAAGAAGAACATGACATTTTTCTCCAACCTCATACTCAAAAAGGCTGAAATCTTCATGTTTCCTCACTTCCAAAACCCTCAGCCTAAAGATGACACACTATAAGGTTACATTTGTATTACATGAGGAGAGAGGAGTGAATAACTGGTACAGCTCCTACTGTAGTCTCACCAGGCAGAAGGCATGTACTGCATTACATTTTGGTGTAATCGTTGCATGTGCATTCAGCTCCAGCCAGGATGGAAAATTTCAGCCTGAACACATAGAAATAGAAAATAAGTTTATATAAAGACTGATAGAAAAAAAGCACTTGAATGGTATTTCAAGAGAATGACAGGCAAGAATGACCATATCACACATTTGTCCAAGTCTCAGGACTGCAGACCTAATGTTCCTTGCAATGGAGAAGCTTATACCTGTTTTAAGCCAAGTGATGATACATGTTGAAATCCACAATGGTCTACATATTGCTTACTGCTTAGCCATTTCATTTCTTTTCACATTTGCTACTTTGGTCAACAGGATCACACCCTGATCCCACTGAAGTAGGAGTTTTGCCACTGATATGAATGGATGAGAGAATTTCCCTAGCTCTAGGCATGTTAGTTGGAAGATGTGGCTTGGCCTAGAACATCCAATTGTCAGGAAAGGAATTTGACAACTTTGTATATGTCTAGATATTGTGTAACACATTTTGAGTGTCACTTCGGCATAAATAGTGGTAAGTACCACAAGAAATAAACTATTGATTCCATGGCATATAGCTTTTATTTTTTAAAATATACATTACTATATGCAAATAACATATCATACAGCTTATCTATACACATGTAAATCATTTTATACATACTGTGTATTTATATATGCATGTACGTACACTGTACGTGCTATATGTATATAACTATATGTATACCCTTTCAGTCTCCAGGAATAAGAAAGCACGTTTTACATATTAAGGCGCTTTCTCTGTCAGATCTTGTCATTATTTTCTTACTCCTTCCTGATTTTTAGATACAAGGTAGTTCCTGAGCAATCTGAGAGATGACTGAATTTCTGTCACCTTTTCAAGACTTTGGGGGAGGGGAGAAGAAAAAAATAATTTTTGTTTCTTCAGCACAAACCTCTTATGGGAAGAAGTTGGCTTAAATGTTTATAACACAAGGCCTCCTTAGTTCATCTTATTGTGGGGGAGATGGAATCACTCACTGTGACACGTAGTAAAAAGTATTCTATTCCCAGGGCAAGAAAGTCGAGATGTCTTTTGCTGTCCAGGAGGGAACTAACACATGAAATTTCCCTGTGGCCAGCATCACAGATTGCAATGACAGTTAAAATTTCAGCCACATATTCCTCAGGTATAGCCTGGCATTTGACCAAAGTGCTGCACTGAGAAGGTCTGAATATCCTAAAACAACAGACACCTGCTTTCACACTGCAAGTACAATGGGTGGAACTGAATAACCTCTGTGACGCTTGGTCTTTGGCAACCTCATTAATTCAAATAGGATCCTTTCCCCTTCTGACTATCCATCATAAACGAAGACTGGCCAGTAGAACAATTTTGACTGATCAAGGATGTAAAGGTCAGAAGGCTGCCAAAAGATGAGAAAGAGTAACTTAGTCATTGGAGGAAAGTGAGACAGGTTGTAAAATGCTGTGGACTAACTCAGCCATTCTGTTATAAAATAGTTCAAAAGAGAGAGAGAAAAAAGGGTAATAGAGCACACCTCCACACACCCCCACCCCCCAGATGATCACCTAAGCGCTGATTTTCCTCAGCCTGGTTCTTCTGGTTTTATCAAAATCATGCAATTTTTACAGGTGAGTTCACCAGGACATTGGTGCATCTTCCAGTCTATGCAGGTATAGCTGCGTAAAGCAGAGTCTATACACCATATCATGTTCTGAGGGATCTCTCTTTTGAAGCTTTAAGATAAGTCACAGATAGAAAATGGCTCACAAATTGCCTGCCAGCTGGTCAGGCAAATAAGTAGAGGATCTTTTTGGTATACAGCAATATTATAGGACTGCAAGGTGTATTATAGGCAAACTTGGGGGGAGGGCGGGGAGGGGGGAATATTGCTCTCTTCACATGTTTCTGTTTTTAGATACAGCAAGTGATATTGATCTAGTTGATAAATCATTTGTTCCATTCATCCGTGCTTGGAAACATTCCATCTATTTATGAACTGTAGTAAAAACAGAGGTGTCTCAGTATGCTACTTATTTTGGTTTATCCAATATTATTAAGGCATTTTTTACTTACAATAATGAAAAAACTGAACTAATTTCTAAAAAAAATCCCCAAAACAAAAAAAACCCCAAACTCAACAAAAAACCCGCAAAAAAAAAGATATATTGTAAGGAACACTTGTTTAAATAAATATAGCTAGTTTCCAAGCTCATTCATGATTAAAATGAAGGAGGAACATTTCCTTTGATCCAAATTTTGAGCCATTTATCTCCCCAGACCTGTGCATAGTAGGTGGTTGTTAACTCCATTTGCTTATGTAGTGCAATTATTGACTTGTTCACAGGAATTTCTTACTTAGAAACATGATGCGTGTCTGACATTTTCTTTCTGCTCTGGTTTTGATTATAAATGTAAACAAAATTCCCTCCCATTCTTCCTTAAAAGCTCTAGATTGTTTGAGTTTACAGTAGACTTAACATTACAGATTTTAGGAAGTGTTTCTGTCTGAACTGCCCGTTTCATGAATTGTTTTTAATTATTTTATTTTAGAAGGTACAGGATATTTGAGAATATGACCTTTGTGGACTACAGGGTTTATTTTATATGTCTAATGGTAGATTGCATAAATTAACATAAAATCTTTCTATTCCTTATATAGATTAAAAAGTATATTAAAAGAGCAACATAAATTTAATAACTGCACATAATGTAATAGAACTATTTCTTGTAATTAAATGAAGTGTTTTTAGGACTGCATTACCATCTATATTTTTAATAATATCAAAGTCAAGTTACTGATGGATAAGAAAAATCAAAACCTATCATATCTGGAAAACCACATTGTAGTGATTTGTAAATATTAGTTCCCTGAGCACTTTGCATAGGTTACAGACAAAGATAATTAGATTTCCCCCCCTCAAAATCAGGAGACATTTGAGCTTCCAAAATTTAAAAGTTGTCCCTTGTCATACCTGTGCCATATTCAGTAAATGTTAATTCTATATTTTGATCTCATAGATGCTTTTTATTCTTTATGAACTAAAGGAAATATAACCCTTAATCAATGAACTGCAAGAGCTTTAAAACTGTAGACGTTATCAGCAGACGAACCAAAATAACTGGATTCAGGTGTGACATATATATTGGACACCCTTGAATAAGTACCTGACAGAAGCTTTTATGCAGTAAGTGTTACCTGAAAGAACTAAAGGAATAGGAAATATAGGCAATCTAGACATTGCTGGAGAAGAGGGTGAAATCAGATGAAATGTCATGCTGACTGCCAGAAACAGGGTCCACAAACTGACCAGAGGCTGCAATGGAGAGTCCAATGATGATTTTTTGTATTTAGATAAAGGAATATTATTTTTTGTTGTTGGCATGACTCAAAGATGACTATGCCAGGGGAAAGACTAAAATACATTTTGGTGAGTACATAATGTTAAGTGATATTTTAACATCCATAGATGAAGATCAAGACATACAAGACAAAAATAATTTGGAGTATATTGGAATGTTCCACCGGCAGGAGTCGTACACAGATTATTCAAAAGACGGACTCGCTTGTGTACATAGTTACTGTACTGGCATAAGGATCAAGACTTAAACTAAGGCTGAAGATTAATTATTTGAGGCACACACAGACCAAGTTCTGTGAAGAATAGCATTACATTTTGAGCTAAAATATTCTGAAGTTTAAAAATAAGTAGTAGAACTGATAAAATGAAATCTAAGAGATTTCTGAGTTCCTATAAGAGACCTGAAATACAGTATGAGAAACAAAAGCTATTTTTATAAATAATGCATAATCTCTTAACGTTGCTCCTCTTTCTTGCAGCTCTCTTCTGACCTCTCTTCTGGTCGGCTCTCTTCTGACCTCATTAATTTAAAGCAACCTCTGATCTCCAGAAAAATATGCAGTGACACATCTGCTTCCATACAGCAGGCAAGATTTTTCCATAATCTGCATTTCACTTCGCTGTTTCTAGGTCAAACTTCTGAGACCAGTTCTCAGTTCCTTCTGATTTCCTCCTTGCTCACACTCGATCTACAGATCACCACCTTACCTCCTTTACATCATCCTTCTCTCCTTGGGCTGAAAGGCCGAAGAATTACTGCCTTGAAGATCACTCGCTTTTTCCCCAGGTGATGTTAGTCACTACTTTCTCCTTTCCATTTTGTCTTCCTGTGGCTGCTCAGCAGGCCCTGCCAACCTGTACTCCCTTCTCAGCAGTCTCCCAGGTTTCTGTCCTAAACTCACCATCCAGGTGGCTTCACTTGTCCACCCCCAGGTTTTCTGCCTTCACATCCTCTTATGCGGGCTAGTTCTGGTACCACTCCACACACATCGTGTTAAAACTAGTAGCAGTAATTCTTTACTCTGCTATCATAAGGCTGTCTAGGAGTCATTCACCAGGGGAGTGAGGCAGAGTGCAGGTTCCTAACTTCTTAGATGCAGTTATGAAGAGAAAGTTGTATATCCTCAACCTGTTGCACTAGCACATACTGTTCGTTCCTGTCACGTGTACCCAGGACACTGAATCCCAGTCAGAAAACCTGGGTTCCTGATTGAGATGCTGCCTTGTCTTGTTATTCTACCTGCATGAACCTGCACTGAGAGTATAGGAAACAAAATACTCTTACCCATGTCCTGTGTGATTCTGAACATTGCCAATGAACATCAGTGCCCAAGGCCATGACCTTTGTGTCTCCCCACTTACCCACTTCTATGCTTCAAGCATATGCTGCCAAACTTGAGAAGCCAATGAGTTTCTGCTTATCTTTCCTCTCTCCGTTTGCTTCTTCTCCCTTACCCATACAGGCTTGTAAATCTAAAAGAGGAATACGGCTCCACTCAAGATTTTGGAAAACACCTTTGGAAAACAGTCTTCTCATTACAAGGTATACAAAGACAGCAACAAAGCTCACAGAGGAGAAGGCAAGTAATTGTAATTCTATCAAGACTTCTAATTCAAGCGAACTGCTTCAAATGTTAATAGATTTCTAACGCAATACCATCTAATCCTACACTGTCAATTTATAAAGTGGGAGAATCACCTGCACTGACATGTTTAATGTGCTTTTTGTAGCTAACCACCTTGAGCTGTGATCTCGTCAGTTCTCATTAGGCAAATGAAGCAGAGGTGGGTCAGTCTGTGGATGGGAGACCTCTGGGGACAGCTGGATGCTGTAACATGCTCTGGTCAGGAAATATGTTCAGCCATTAAGGAAGTCGCACCACAGCAGCCCCCTTCATCCCACTGAGCCCTGTGTCCTGCTGCAGATTTCCCCGTGACAGCCAGCAAATCTCTGCACCTCCCTCTCGCCTCCACTTCACCCTCCTCTGATCAGGCAGCAGGCATGGCAATGGTGACTCGCCGCAGGAGGTGACACTCTTCCCTACGGGTCCATATTAAACTAACGTCGCAGAAGTGGCAGGAGGCACTCTGCTAATAGGGGTTTTGTCCTTGGGATGAGAAATAAAACGTTACCTGACTTGTGATCATTAAAAATCCCACAGCGCTTTTCACCAGACTCGGGTTTAATGCTGGTATCCTGATCATATTCCAACATGGGTAATTGCATTTCACCTACTTAAATTCCCCTGATGCACCAGCTGCATCCTCCTATTCACCTCTTGAGCTGAAATCGGTAGCACCAGCAATGCAAAGGTTGCTACTACACACTGCCCTGCTGATGGCTGTGTTTTAACAAAGTGTATTGCTTCCTACATACAGAGCACTTCAAATTCTTCGTAGAGCAACTTGATGCATGTGAATGGTGCAATATATACGCACAAAATAATCGGTCAATAACAGGAAAATTGTGCAGCATGAAAGGATTTCAAAATAAATTAGTCTACCCTCCCCACAAATCATTAACTTAAAAAAATCAGACAATACAGCATATACAAATTAATATCTTGGTCAGGTGAAGAAGTAAACATTTCTCTAATATAACTGAGAGCACAGATATTGATTTCTGAGCAGATAGGGTACTGCAGCCTCTAGCAATCCTATGATTAAATCACTACCTTCAGCTCTGGCATCTGTGTTTCCTTCAGTTTAAAAAAAAATATATATAAGCAGCGGATATCTCCAGATCCATAGAGCCATTCCTCTGAGTAAACTAGCAAAATGTAAATATTTCCCTGAGGGGTTTTGATCTAGTGCTAGATTATGTGACTGAGGTTGATCATTTTAGTACTTCTTTGAATGGGAAGTAGTTTTGCCTTTCAGACTTGATTCGTTAAAGCTTCGAATAGAAAAAAATTAAAAACTGCAGCCAGCCTCTGTAATGGGTCTTTCTGAGCACTCTGCAGACAAACAAATTTGCTGGTCCCATAGGTTCTGACCTGAGTCTCCAGAAAGCTAATGACCACTCTTTCCTTTGTTTTACTGAACTTAAAGCAAGGATTCCCACTTGGAGGCAGCAGGTGCTGTGAAGATACAGTACTCCCACTGCCAGAAAAGGAGGGTTTCATATAACTCAACAGCATCAGCAACAAATATGGAATGCAAAGACCTTTTAAACTCTGTAACTTGCCATCAGAACAATCTGTGCCATAAAATATGCAAGCAAATTTGGAGATCTGATTAAAAATAACCACTGAAATAGGTAGGATTAATTTAGAGGAAATCAAAACCTAAAGATGTCTTCGTAAAGTGAGGTCTGTTTATTATTGATCATTACACTTCTAATAGATTCAACAATCAGTTCAAGAAAGTTTATCATTTTACCCAGCTTATCCACTTTATCTTAAGGAACACCACAGAAAAATAAAGTTTTATAAAAAGATTTATTTAAAGATGCCTTAAATGGCTCAGATATTGAGGGCTTGAGGTAGTATACAAAGGAACACATTTTCCATTTTAATTAAAACAATGAGAAACTGGAACATTAAACCTATTGAATTTTTTATATATAAATTGAATGAGGAACTTAAATGGCAAAGCCAAGAATGGAGCACTATTGAAACAGCAGCCCCAAGCAGAATGATCTGTTAAAAAGGATTAGAGAAGAAATTCTCTAAATATTAATAAAAAAGAGAAAATTACTGGAAATTATACTTCTTAATTTAACACCATTTATTCCTTATAAATATTTTCTATTTAAGACCTAATGTGCATTAAATATTGATAAAATCTTTATTAAAACAGTTTCACAGTGGCACAAAAATTTTTTAATTCCTGAAACAATAGGGCAAAGAAGTCCTAAATTAGCTGATTTGATTACTAGGAAATTAACAGTCCATAGAGAGTTCCCTCCAGACCTACAGACCCACCAAAGTGACTTCTGCCCCATGGCCCAGTTACTCCTGGCCAGTGGAGGGCTGTGCCCTGGGAACATGGCAAGGGTCACATGCAGTGCCACCTGAACACACTTGCCTGCCTGATTCCTGCCAAGACGTCTTTGGTCACTCCAGGAAACAAAAATCTATTAGTGCAATTATTATGAACACAGTGCTATAGTAAACAGACTGTAGAATAAAAAATGTACACTATAGGGAGCTTGTGCTACATGAAGACTCTTTCTGGCAATAATCTTTCATCTAGAAAAATTTGTTCACACCACCTCTCACTCATTACTTCTTTAGAGGAGGTAGCTATAGTTTTCAAATGTGTAAATGTGCTTTTATTTTACATATCTTTTCATTTGTTCCTTCCACCTTCCCTTGCTTCCTAACATGTCTTTATATCTTTTTGTGACAGTGATACTATCCCAAAAGCAGTATGTTTTGCTAGAGTTTGTTACTATTGCTATCAATATTTTCAGCCAACCATTTAATGTAAACTCCTTTAATTCAACACAAGGATAATTCGTTCTGAAAACAATGAAAAAAAAATCTCCAATTTTTCTTATACAAGTGTTAAGGTAATATAATTTAGCAACCATCAGCAGCCACTATTGTCATTTTTTCTGAGCTCTAATAATCTACGTTTTATTCTGTTTCAAAACTGCTGAGTTTGGTTGGGATAGAGTTAATTTACTTCACTGTAGCTGGTAAGGGGCTATGTTTTGGATTTGTTCTGGAGACAGTGCTGATAATACAGGGATGTTTCAGCTGTTGCTGAGCAGTGTTTACACAGAATCAAAGCCTTTTCTGCCTCTCACCCCACCCCACCAGCGAGTAGGCTGGGGGTGCACAAGCAGATGGGAGGGGACACAGCTGGGACAGCTGACCCCAAATGACCAAAGGGATGTCCCACACCATATGGCATCATGCTCACCAGTGAATCTAGGGGGAAGGCTGGTGGGAAGGACACTATGTGGCGACTAGCCTGGTATTGGTCAGTTGGTGGTGAGCAACTGTTTTCATTTGCACCATTTGTCTTTCTTGGGGATAATTTCTCCTTGTTATTTTCCTTTTCATTACAATTTATTATTATTATTTTATTTTATTTACATTATTAAACTGCTTTTAGCTCAACCCACAAGTTTTTTTCACTTCTACCCTCCTGATTCTCTTCCCTGTTCCGCTGGGGGAGAGCGAGTGTGCCGCTGTGTGGCGCTTAGTTGCTGGCTGGGGTTAAACCATGACAGAAGACTAATAGTCAGAATGGTTTGGTTACTCATAAATAATTGTAAGCACATCTTAAGCATCTTTCAAGCAAACATGAAATCATAGCCAAAAGACATCAGGGCAGGAATCTGAAATTTGGCATTTCCAGAAAACATTAGATTATCTTATGAACAGAGAGACATAGGTGTAGACATGTAGATGTGGTGCTTAGGGATATGGTTTAGTGGTGGACTTGGCAGCATTAGTTAATGGTTGGGCTTGATGATCATAAAGGTCTCTTCCAACCTAAATGACTCTATGATTCTAAGTGGAAGAATCTGGCTTGGTATTTATTAGCTTTAGTGTGTTCTTGCCTTTCAAACTTTACAGGGAATAATACAACAGATCTTAGCAAATGCTTAAATTGCTTCTACTATTGACCTTGTCCTGCTATCATCCATCATAGGGAAAGTTTTCTTTTGATGTACATATCATAAGATTGTCTTCAATTTTCAGTAATATATTGAGAAGATGAAGGGAACAGAAAAGTAATAGCAAATGCAACAGCATTTTTTTCCCCCTTTTGAAATTTCCTGAACTGCACTCTGCTTTTACAGCAGTAAGCTTTCTGGGCATATTATAGAAAACAGCAGAGGATTCCTACTCATAGCTTCAGAAACAGGTTTTACCACTTTTTGTTAGTCATACAGGTGTGATGCCTGCATTTTATAATTGCTCAGCAATACTCTTTATTCCATCCCTCATAGCCGCACGATAAGTGGGATTATATAATTTGCACACAGGGGAATAGATACCTATTGCCTCACTGCACATGGACGAGGGAGCATTTTGCTTTAGTCATTAGACTGAAACATGTTTTATCCTACTGTCATGGTTTAGCCCCAGTCAGCAACTAAGCACCACACAGCCACTCGCCCACTCCACCCTAGTGGGATGGTGGAGAGAACTGGAAGAGCAGAAGAAGAAAACTCATGGGTTGAGATAAGAACTGTTTAATAATTAAAATAAAACAGTAATAGAAACAGTAATAGTAATAATAATAACAACAACAACAATAATATCATTAAAAGGAAAATAGAGAGAGAGAGATGGAACTTGGGGAGGAGGAAAGAACGAACAAGTGACGCAACCACTCGCCACCTTCTGACCAACACCGCCAGCCCCTGAGCCACAGTCACTGCCCTCCCTGCCAACTCTCCCCAGTTAATATAATGGACATGATGTCATATGATATGGAATATCCTTTTGGCCAGTTTGGATCAGCTGTCTTGTCTGTGTCCCCTCCCCTTCTGGCTTCTTGTGTGCCTGGCAGAGCATGGGAAGCTGGAAAAGTTCTTGACTAGTATAAGCACTACTTAGCAACAACTAAAACATCTGTGTGTTATCAACAATATTCTCGTAATAAATCCAAAACACAGCACTGTACCAGCTACAGTGAAAAGAATCAACTATATCCCAGCCAAAACCATGACACCTACTGAAGTTTACATTGCTCTGTGTGCCAGAGCATTTAATCTTGAGAAAAGAAGGCAAACCTTACCAACTTAACTCCCATTTTAGATTATTTCTCCTCTAGGGAAGAATGAAAGAAGGTGTTGACATACACAGAGTACCTGCAAATGATCAGAGAATGGAACGCCTCTCCTATGAAGAAAGGCTGAGGGAGTTGTTGTTGTTCAGCCTGGAGAAAAGAAGGCTCTGGGGAGACCTTACTGCAGCCTTCCAGTACTAAAAAGGGGGCTTATAAGAAAGATGGGGACAAACTTTTTAGTAGGGCCAGCTGCAATAGGACAAAGGGTAATGGTTTTAAACTAAAAGAGAGTAGATTTAGAGTAGATCCAAGGAAGAAATTTTTTACAATGAGAGTGGTGAAACACTGGGAAAGTTTGCCCAGAGAGGTTGTGGAGGCCCCATCCCTGGAAGCATTCAAGGTCAGTTTGGAGGGGACTCTGAGCAACCAGATCTAGTTGAAGATGTCCCTGCTCACTGCAGGGGGCTTGGACTAGATGGCCTTTGAAGGTCCCTTCCAACCAAAACCATTCTATGATTCTATTCACTTAATTCAGCTGTTCATAACTACTAGTGAAAAAACTTTTTCTGACACTGCCAAACTCTTTCTGAGAGCAAAGACTGCTCTTCTTTTGACCCAAAAAGTCTCCATACTGAAGGCAAGAACCATGTTTAGTTTTAGGGAATAGAATTTTAAATTTAAACAAACGATTTTTCAGTCCTTATGCTCTCATCTCCATGGCAACCAGGGACATTTGGGAAAATCTTGCAGCTATGGAGTAGACACACATTTTATATATTATTAATGTAATATTTCCTAAAGGAAAGTCCAGATGATTTTGAATACCTTATTTTTTCTATACCTGTCTTGGATTTATTTTATAAGGTATTTTTGGTATTGCCCAGCTATCCTCCAATTTCAGCATAACTAAAATAGGCCCTTCCCTCTTTTCCTTCCCTAAATATCTTTCCATTAGTTCAGTCTCAGATTCAGGACAACCCTAACTTCCCTCCCACTCAGTATACAACTTGTAATTATTTTTTAGTTTGTCCACCCATGTAATCCCACACAATATCATCTAGATCTGAAGGTTCCTCAGGCACAAGATATTTAAGAACTTGGGGTGTCTGGAAAGAGAGGAGAAACAGGTTTTCATCCAAGCCTTCATGCTGCTGTGTCTCAGCTACTGCAGTTTCCACCCCTCTGGCCTAAATACCATGTGTCTTAACTTCTCTCTGTTCAATTTTTTTCTGCCAGAATAACTCTTCTGGCTCATACATTTCTGGCACCATCTCCCTCATTCATCTCTACAAATTTCTTCCTGAGTATAAGGCATTTTATGAGTTAGCCATTTTATACCTACTATCACCAACGCTATTGCTGCTGAAGGTAGGATGGTTTAAGTGACTATTTGAATATTGTCAAGGAGAACAGCAGTACCAGCTTTTAAAGCATACAATTATATTCAGAATTCCTACTTCTGTTTTGCTCAGAATCAAGATGCAGCTGCTGGTGAGTCAGCAGTTCTCCACTGCTTTATGCTCTTTTGCCTCATCAGACCTGTGAAAACGTCGCAGGTATAAAACAATTTATACGCTATCAACATGGGCTAAAATATTTTTCCAGAATTATTTCACTCCCACCTTATTCTTACTTACTTTGATGTGTCAGTTATCTCTCATTGTATCTAGATTGGATGATCTGCAGGATGGAAATTATTTTCTTTCTATCCTTTGTATACAGAACATGATGCAGCTGTAAAGCTTGAATCCTGAGATTCTACTACAAGGTAAATAGCCATCTCTAACAGAGAATGGGCATATTTGCATATTTGCAGCACATTGAACTCGTGCTAGGGAAACAGCTCAGAGTCAGACTAATGTAGGTCTTCACAGGTGGATCCTGCAAGACAAAATGCTGGATCATTTATTCTGTTGCTCCTTGGTGTTCCACTGATCACAGAAAAACTGTTGGTTTTTAACTGATGTTGTAATTGTCTGCGGTTCATTCTTTTTTTTTTTTTTTTCTATATATATTTTATTTCCTTGGTGAGAACAAGGAATCATGGCCAGGAAGACATATCCTGCTTTTTAACCCATTTATAATACAACAGTTGGAAACAAAAAAAAAAAAAGGGGGGGGGGGAGACAGAAAGAAAAAATACTTAGAGTGACAGAAGAGTACAGGAACAGTGGATCGTAAATATTCTATTTTTTCATAATATGTTACATTCAAGCTTATACTGGAGCTCTGCAATACTGCTTGGGGCTTTCAGTATTAAGTGATGTTTTATGTGATTGCATTAGGTTGGTTTGGTTTTTTTTAAAGTTTAATATATTTCTGTTAGTGTACCGTCAGATAGCTAATAAGGTATAAAAAAAGTCATTAGCTTAACCTCAGAAAGATATCCTAACTAGTGAACTATAAAACGCTGAGCTCTGTTAAGCATCACCTGGAGAACTGGGAGGCATCTTCCATCTCTTTAATTCAAAAATCTGAAATTGAATATCCTGTTATACTTGAATAAGCAAATAATAAGTGCTGCTTATGTAGTTAGCTCACAGATGTGGTCACTGTGAGAAAGGGCAAGAAAGCAGAAGCACATGTGACCAAAAAACTGAAAAAATACTAATGAGATTTCAAATGCAAAGTGAAAATCTGAAGCCATCATACACTTAAAAGATACTGAAACTAAAGAGCTGGATTTTTTCAGACAAATACAAGAAGTAGAAAAGTCATCTAAAGATGACTTTATCTAAAGAACTGTGTCATCTCATTAAATAACCCCAGTCGAGCAATTTGATCTGCAGAGCTGAACATGTATATCCAAAGAGAATTCCAAGGAAGCCCACGGGATTCTGCATGGGTTGCAAGAAGAAAGTTACAGGATAAATTAAGTTTTTTGTAATATTCTGTATAACTTTATAATTGGCATTGTTTACATAGCTATATCTCTCTGTATAGATACACATACACACAGCTAAAAGCTGGTCATTTGCAATGGCCTGTTGTTAAATATTGAAAAATCAAATGTTAACAGCAAGCACAGAGTTATAGTTCATTGAACGTGGCCCATTTTAAACAGAAGAAACTTCCTCAGAAAAAACCTGAATAATGGATTCAAATCAAGATTCCATGATTTGCAGTCCAACTTAGTCTCCTTTGTTTAGTCTGGAAACCTACCAAACATACAGGGTAGCGAAGGCTAGCCAGTGGCTGAACAATGTATTGCAGGTTAATATACATTTAGATGTAGCTGTCATTAAAACACAGAGTAACAATGTAATTTAAAAACTTTTAAATAGAGATCTAGTAGATCAGAACTGCAAATTTATTAAAAGGTATGGAATAAGTTATTCCAGATCTGTATTAATATTTGCTTGAGTTTGAACCCATGATTTTATAACTCAAACCCTTCCTCATATTCCATCTCTACTATTTACAACAATTCTTTTTTCATTACCAAGGCAAAGATATATCAGAAATAGGGGAAAAAATAGACAAAATTTCTCACCTTTACTACAACAAACCTTTATCATATTTTACAGTCCTTCCTCTGTTCTTAAATACTCCACTGCTTGCTTGTCCATTTTACCATTACATCACAGATGAAATCTCAACTTATTTTTCATGCTCCCAACACATTTTTTGCCATTGCAATTATCTCTGTAAGTTTATTATAGGTATAAATAAAGCATTTGGGGAGTGAATTCTTATGAAAAGATTATACAACAAAAAAAGCGCATGCTTTAGTATATAAGCCGGATTCTCCACACCTATATCTATAACAAAGTAATAGAAATGCTGCACAACTGGCAGCATAGCGTAATCTCATGTAAAACCAGGATTTCTTCCACCCCCCGCCCCCCTTTGTTTTCTTCAACAGAACCACCAGCAAGGAGAAAATAATATAGCTAGATTTTATGATTATTTTTTTTTAAACTGAATAAATCATTAAAATAAGCTACTGTTTCTCAGAAAGAGCCTGTCTCTCTGTGAATGAATACAGTTAAACAGGATTTATTCCTACTTCTGCCTTTGGATGTATTCACACATGTAATGCCTTCCTTGCTATCTGGTCATAGGTACAAAATTACTTCAAAGGAAGGATGTGTTTTAATTTTGTGCCTTCAAAGCACTAGGGTGCATGTCAGAATGTATGCAGACAGCCCCAGTCCCACAACTGTTGCCTTTTCTGCTTTTCATAGGTTTACATTAGCTGACCAATACAGCTCAATAGCCTGCATTTCAGTTTCTTGAATCTCAGACCATTAAGGATCATCTTTCTTATTTCTGGAAGCTGCACTTAGTATTTGAATAGCTTGAGATCAATGCATTTAGTGCTGACAGCTGTTTATCGCACCAAGCTAAGAAAAAGTTCAGCTGAAAAAACCCTTCTGCTGTAAGAAGAGCTGTTATGTATCCTAATTGATACAAAAAACCCTAAATACCTCTACTCTCTATAGTAAGGACTAACAGGTTGCCACGTCAACAAGGTGGAAAAGAAGAAATAAAAACCTGCTGTTCATAAAAGATTATGGGACTCCACTCTTCAGTCTTTGACAGAAGTATCCTGGAGTGAGTTTGTTGTGCTTGGATGGTGAGAACTTGGCTGTACCATCTGTTTTAGAACAGAGTTTAGTTAAACACAGACACATGCAGGTGCTGAATATAAGCAACCTGATCCATCCAGCCACAGTGAGTTGAGCAGCAAAGACATCTGTTGGGAGTTCAGCTAAAGATTTAGATGCCTGCACCTACCACGTGGCTTGTGGTTTTTCCCCACAGGGCAAGCATCACCTCTCTTGAACTGTTGTGGATGCTCTGCCTAATGCAACCCAGGAAGCTGTCGGCTGCCTTTGCTGCAAGAGTGCATCTTCAGGCCATGGCCATGGCCCAGCAGAGACCCCAGGTAATTTTCAGACCACCTGCTTTTCAGCCAGTCAACCCATGCCAGTGTATGAGGTTATTCTTTTCCAGGTGCAGGACTTTGCATTTCCTTTTGTTTGAATTTTTCTCCAAACCGCTTCACTATTAACTATAAAATTAATTTGTACAACAAAGACTGTGCACAAATTATGAACTGAGCCTAAGAAACAGTATCACAACAAATGGAGTTAGAGGGGATAAAAAAAAAAGTTTGGAGTAACCTTGCAGGATGACGGAATAAGTTGTTAATGGTACTCCAAAACAATGATAGCATTTTCTTAATTCAGCTTGTAAACTTCTGTAATAAAACTATGTATGTGCCAAAGGAATTGCAGGACACATGCCTGAAATATTCCTTTTCCTTTGCAAACTTCATCCTAGATATGTTCTTAGGTTTTAAAAAACATCAAGTACTTATAAAATGTTCACCTTCACAAACTAAGTTTTCATTCAAATATTCCATGTATTATAAGCAGAGCTGACAACTACAGCTGTAAGTAGAGGCTACTAGCCACTTTCCATGGCAGGACTCTTCAATTGACTATAGTTATATACCTTGTTGTTCCAAGGCTGAATTTTTTTTCTGCCTTTTTATTTTTTTTTCCCCTAAATGTCATTTAACATATTTCTGCTTCTTCCAAGAAATAAATTTTTTACTGAAGGGATCATCCTGATAAGAGAACATTCAAATTGTTCTCCCAACTGAATATCCTCCTATTCCTCTAAGTCAAAAGCTTCCAAGAATCTTCAGGAATGACGTATCCTTTGCTACAGAGCCTCAGAAGTGAGAACAAAGACACTGGCAACACAGAAGAGAGAATGGTACCATTTTCTAGTTTATAGCACAGCAAACCCATACATTCAAATGTCATTCCTCCCTACACCATCCCTTAGAATAATCATGCAAACTGAAAGAGTCCCCTTCCCCTATTCATACTGGAATTAAGCTGATAAAAGGTATCTGCAGTCATCAAAGAAGTATTTTTGCACATTCACTGTGGACAATCATTTCACATCTTTGGGCATTTAAGTATATGCTGGGATAAATCAAAATGAGCTTTGACTGAGACCTAGCTCTACAGAGTAAGGTGCATTTCAGGAGAAACAGAATTCCATATTGTCTTCAGATGCAAAAGTAGAGCCATCAACAATTGGTTGCAGCTGGTATATAACAAAGATATCCAGAAATTCAATATAGAAGCACCAAATGCTGCCAAGCCAATATGCAAATATAATGTGCAAATATATATAGAAACACATAGGGATATAAAAAAAAGGAAATAAAAATAACCAAGCATTTGCAAATTCTCTTCTGAATACCTACAAAACATTTACCCCTAAGGACGTTTCAGTCCTAAGCACTTAAAGATTTTGGCCCGTGCTGGGTTCTAGTTAGCACTGAATTTCTTAATAGACCAAAGCTAGCAACAGAGTCACATTGAGCAGTTCATCCCACTGACAAGCTGTAAGGAGACAAAGAACTACAGCAAATTCAGTACTTTTGCCCTTGGAAGCAATTCCACTAATTACAAGACAATAAAATAGATGAGACGTAATTACAGTTGGATGCATATGAGTTTGCAGTTTTAGTACCACCTGGCTTAAAAAAAAAAAATCCAAAATTCCACAAAAAAAATATATTAAAGGTCTAATGTGTGCAACTGAAAAAAAAAGCAGGTAGTAACTATGTATCTGAATGGCCAAGTGCCCGTTACCACAACTATCTGTAGGTGAGTTCACATTGCAAGCTTCTACCTAAAAAGTAGAACTTGCTCTCTAAATCACTTTGAGTTTCACATGACACACGGTAACATAGTCAATATACATAAATATATCTCCTGGAGATGATTTGAAAAAGAATGCAGCATGTACTTCAGGGCATGCACACACGCACACACACAAAAAAATCTAAAGTGAAGTACTCTAACCAGTAGCCCCTTGCATTTCTCAAAAAACTCGATACAGCTATACATATTAAATATTTAGGCTGTTACTGGCTCAAAGCACCTGAGGAAATGATGGCGTATGTCTTAATCGGTATAATTATCTATCAACCAAAGCAAAAGAAAATTATCAGATATAAAATATCAATCAGTAGGGAAGAAGCCATATATTTAAATACTGGCATTAAGATTTTTAAAGAAACAGGAGAACAGTAATGAAAACAAATCAGAACCGAAGAATAAGTCAATTGATTTTTGTTATTTACTTTGCCATTCCTTCCATCTTCTTCAGCTTAGTTTTCCTATCAACTGTTTTGCCAATCAATCATAATAAATGTTCCATCTGGCACAGATTAAATAATAGTTCACCTATAAGACAGGGAATGCACATAGGTTTTCCAGGAATACTTCTACTATGTTCAGTGAATCCATTCCCTATGTTTTCTTTTCTTACTTTTCAATTAATTTTTAGTCCAAAAATTTCCAGGGCAACATAATTTTGAAGTTTTATGAATTAATATAGAAAGAAGTTTCTTGTTAGAGCTCTTTTCAAAGCACTACAGTTGTGAAGAACAAAACACCATCTGAATTGAGACAAGGTATGTGGCTGAAATCAGTTTCCAGCCTCAGAAAGAAAAAACATATTAAACAGTGAAATGTAAGAAATAGTTAGAATACAATAAATAATAATAAAAAATTCCTTTTCACTTTAGTGTATATCCAGGCGCAATCTCCATATAAATGCATCTGGATACCTAATACAACTGAGGCGACTGGAAAAATGTTTTTACTGAGAAGGCAAACAAATTTTCTGGTAAGAATGTCTCATATAATGGACAGCAACAGTTTATCTTCAGAAACAGTTAATGGAACAGAGAAATATTTGATCAGTGCTAAAGCCCGTGTTATGACTTCTCTAATGTGAGTATACTGGGGACAAGCAAAGGCAAGGATCTGTTCCTAGGAAAGACTGGTTGACAAGGCCCTCGGAGTGCATCATGTTGTATAGCTGACCATTGACACGACAGGGTAAGCAGAATAAGGCTAGGGACTAACTCCTTCTTAGTACCTGGAAGTGGGAATTAAGGGGAGCCAAGCATCACAGACCATGGTAGAAATAGCAAAATAAATATAGTTATATTTAGGCACTCATTCCAATGCCCTAAGGGCTTAGTTAATAAGTTCTGCAGTGCCAAGAACCTCATGGACTACTGCAGCGCAGGAAGTTAATGTTTCCAAATTCATAGGAACGTTCTTAAATTTCTAGGAAAATCCTACAGTTTCAGAGCTGACCTCTGAGGAACTGTAAATACACATAAGGGAGACGAGGGCAGAGGAAGCTTTTTTTTTAAAATTACTGAATTTCCCCACAAAGATCAAAATCAAGAAGAGATAAATGTATGAATGAGTTAAAAGGTACATCCACTGTATGTATGTATGTATATTTTGTTGTATTCAACAATGTATTTATAAGTGATAGTCTTTGCCACATTAAAGGTACAACCTCAGCTTAGTGGGACAGAAATCATACAGGATAAAGTCCTCAGATCCACTGTAATCAAGGAGAGCTTTACTTTTGTTTATTCATGGCCAGAATTTCACTCACAGGGCTTGTAAGGAGGAATTTCCCCACATGCACAGGTGTAGTGCATCTAAGTCAGGCAGCCACATCTTTTCAGGTCCCTGCCTCTCATTTCTTACATTATCACTGATATTTCCACTAAAAGTTTTCCTGAATCAAAGTTTCCTATAACAACATGACCCTCCTTCAGTATGAAACACATCTAAATAAGATGACATATTTAGATGGTAGGTAAATCCTTAATGCCAACACAAACAGCTTCAGAGGAAGGAAAATGTTGTTTCGTTCTTAAAAGGAGATAAAAATACCAGCTGATAAAATGGTCAAACAGGGCTTGATCACAATTTATTTCTGACCTTTTAGTGTCTTCTGTTCTCAATGATTTTCTGTCATTTCTGCCTAGCTTGGACCCGAGACCTGTCCCAGATGTATTTAGCTTTATGCTGCTACTTAACTTTCAACCTCCATTTTCAGGATTGGAAGATAAGTAACTAATTGTCACCGAGATATCCAAGGGTTTATCAGCTGTCCAGATCTACCAAGCTGGAAAAAGCCCTACACCTGGAAACTTTTTCATACTCGTTCTGCATGAAAGATAGTTTTATATAATAACTCGGTTACAGCCTACTCCTGTCAGTGTCATTATCTGAGACCACGATGATTACCTGCCTGCTGTTCTGCTAGGCAGCAATTACTTTCATTTTAAACTTATCACTTCTATCTTGATGGGAAACTGAATACACTCATGTAAATATACTAAAATCCACTAAATATAAACAAACACGCACCTCTGTATTACAACCTTCCTCTTTAAGCGTTAAGTTATCCTCTTGGGATAACTGCTTGTTATGTAAAGAAACATATTCTGTTTCTGTTTATAGGTGCCCACCTAGTACACACAAAATGCTGGTAGCGTATGGAAAATTTCTCCACTGGTGTTTATACTGCCATGAGTTTTATCTGGCATCACCTTTCTTTTTATTTTTGCATATAACATCCGAGTAGCTGACAAGACACAGATGTTGCAGGAAGGTAAAAAGAACGATTTGAAACACAATTCTGCATTTTGCTCTGCTTTAAAACAGCCCTTTCTGGGGAAGTATTAAACACTGTTGAGAAAAATGACTCTTCAGAAGGCAGGCAGACACTAGCCCATACAGGTACATATGTGTACACAGATTACATCAAGATAACAACAGCAAAACGCTTAAACTATATGCTCATATTTTAGAAGAAGGGAAAAAAAAGCCACATATCCATCAAGTCTGTTGTTTATCCAAAGCAGTTATTGCCCTTGAGTTACATTTCTAGACCTTATTGAAGAACAAGCGATACATTGTTAACGTTTAGATCAATAAACAATTATTGTTCTTTGTGAGGTGCTGAAAGGGGATTTAGAGAGTTTACAGGTAAGAGGCATAATTTACCAGCAGCTGTCAAACAACTGCAACACATTCTTTCTCTGCGCACCCCCCACCCCCGCCTTTCCCTTTGTGCAGGCTTCAGCAGAGACCGCGTCTGCCATTAGCCAGCTCGCTGCCCCATGGCGCGACACAGACTCACCGTGGGACCAGCAGGCTCCCTCCGTTCCTTTCAGTAGCAAGTGTGGCTCCGGCAGGGGTTTTGAAATGCTTCTTATCTGAGGCTCCCCAACAGCTATTATTCACCTGAACTACTGCTTCATCAACTTGTAATGATGTTAGCTTTTAAATAAAATAAGGAGATCAACTGACAAGTTTGCATGCTTGCAAACACATAAATAATGCTACATAAAGAGCTTTCTCTGAACCGAAAAACAAAACAACCCCTCCATTTTCTTTAGAAGTAATTAACGTTGCCAGCCACAAGCATTTTGTAAGTAATGAATGGCCTGAAATCTCAAACACTGTGTGTTTCCCCTTATTCATACCCACAAGCTCCAGTTTTTACACTTGCCCACTTATAATGATGTTTGTACAAAAAACTCCTGGAGTGGGAAATTTTAGTCTTTTCTAATAATAAGGTTATCGATCAGCTTGGTTTACTAACACCAGTATAGTGTCATCCTGTTTCTTTCCCTTTATTTTCTCGCTTGCTTAAAGAGTATTTCTTCTAAAAAGCATCCCCTTCCTCTGCCTTGTTACTGCCTTCACAAGGCTTAGTTTGATCAATTGCATCAAGAATGAAGTTTAGATCCATGAGCATGGCAGGATCTATAAAAAAGATCATAAATTGTTTCTGAAAGAGCTTAGTAATGGTAGTTTGCAAACACCTGCAACTACTAAATACTCTCTCTTCTGATTTTTAGAACCACAAGAACAACTAAATCCCAGAAAACCCTAATAACAATGTGTCACCAAAAACAGTTATTGTGAAGTGAGTAGAATAGGAGCCTACCTGATGTTCTCTACAGGTCACTGGTGTTATTAAAATAGCAGCTAGTGCCCTCAGACCAGATTCTCCTTTCCCTTGTTCCAATACATCTCTGTGGTCGTACTCAGGTGCCCCAGGGCCATTTCATGGCAACAAATCAGTACCTTGTAAACACGAAGCAACTTTCACTCAGAACACTGATCTCGAAGTGCTATACAAGCATTAGAAGTCCAGATAATGCTATTATGTTTTGTGGATAAAGGAACAGAGTAAGACGCTCATGTTTGGCTGTTGAAAAAGACTTTGCGAAATCTCTGGGTAAAAGCTCAGGCACCCTAACTAATCCAACCCCAACCTCTGAATACAGACTTGACAACAGCTTCTTACTTCACTGCTAGCTTCACTTACTTCACTTTGCACCAGTCTAAGTACATTAATGTGTTACATCTTGTACCCCACCTAGTGACACCAACTACTTCTTGTATGTGTCGTATATGTGTCTGTAACCTTGTGCTCTTCTCTCCTCAGCTTGTTTCATGGGCAGCAGTGGGGACCTACCAGATAATTTGTCATATCTCTTGTTCTGGTTTTAGCGGAGAAGGGGTTAATTCTCCTCCCTGTGTGTGTGTGTGTGGGGTCGGCTACCTTTCCAGCTTCCCGCTCTCTGCCGCGTGGCGCGGGGGGGGCTGGGAGGGGCGGGGCCATGGCGGGGGCGGCTGACCCCGACTGGCCAATGGCAGGTTCATTCCATACCACGCGACACCATGACCAGTATATTTGGGGGGGGGGGGGGGGGGGGGGGGGGGGGGGGTGCGGTTGTGGCTCGGGGTTGGGTCGGCAGGCGGCTGCGGCACGTTTCAGCGGTTCGTTCCCCCTCTCCCCTCCCTTTCCCCCTTCCCCCCTCCCCCGGGGCTTTGCGCCTCTTGTTGTTCTCCTTTACATTGCATTTCCGTTGTTGTTTCTTTTAATTTTCATTATTAAACTGTTCTTATCCCAACCCACGGGCGTTACCCTTCTGATTCTCTCCCCCATCTACCGGTGGGGGAGCGAGCGAGCGGCTGTGTGGGGCTGAGCTGCCGGCTAAACCACGACATCAATACTTGCTACCTGCCACAGAAATCTACATGTAACAGTGAAGATCAGCACACCCTTTACCATACACACAATAAACTTGCAGTAGGGATTATCTCACATCAATAAATAAATAAGGAACAGCACATCAACAAAATTTCCCACTGTATATACTTTTAAAGTATCGCAGGTTAGCATCATCTTCCCCAGCTCTTTGTCACTGTTGCCCAACAATCGACTAGATGGATCAGATTAAAAAAAAAAACAACAAAAAAAGAGGGATACAATTTTATGTTGGGATTTTAGAACCCTTCCTTGGATTGTTTCAGAAGATCTGAACAAACAATGAGAATTCAGACTACATGATTTTTCAAATGGTCATCAGGGTTCCTCATGAAGTCACTTGATGCAACAAGTGAGGCTTTAAGAAAAAAACTAAAAATATTTTTAGATTTGATAAGTGTTACTAATGCTGTACCAGCGAGTTCTGGCTGAGCAGGCTACAGCCGTTCTCACGTTACTGTAGATAGGAAATAATATTGGTGATGCCTAGACTGCAAGAACTGACTCAGCCTTACTCCTTTGGTAAGCCACGCATCAGAGAGGGAAAAATATATCTAGAAAAATCTGAAGAAACTGCACATTTCCCAAGGCCAGGGTGATGTGCTGACCATGACATGTTACTTCCACTATCCTCTGGTTGCTCCAGGGGAACAATTGCATTCCTCTCCTATTTTCTCCACTTGCCAAAATGGATATAGCAAAAAAGGAACAAGGCCACATCACGTATTTCTACTAACCTGGCAATGCTAATGCAGCTGTAGAGAGAGTGGTCCTCCCTAGTGCTGCGGCATGCACCATGTCCCTCACTTTACATAATTAAATAAATCACATACATCCTTATTGCTTGTGCTCCGTCCTCCTCCCCACCTTAATTTCTCCTTTTCGATCCTGGAGCTTTGGTCCAGGTGGATTTGGGGGCTGAAGCGGGTTGGTGGTTGTCCCAGGACTACTGGTTGACTGCTAGCTGTGTTCTTTTATGAATTTATATGACATTATTTTGAATATCTTTTGTATTGAGAGTTGTGTACACAAAGTAGCATGTATGTCTTCACCAAGGAATGTTGTACATCCTGACATTTCAGATGACGTCACTGTTGAATACCTTCTGTGACTGCATGTCTCACTCTGAAGAAAACAAATGTTGGTAGGGTGCACGACAGGGTCGCTGCACCCCTGCGAGCATGCCAGACACCTAATAGGCTGCGATCAGAGAAAGCAGCTGCGGCTGCACAGGTGCTGCAAGCAGGGGCCAGCAGACCTGCGGAAGTGCAGTCTGGATCATGAGCACATTGGGCAGCGGCTGCACAGCCTGGATGGATGTTCTGACAGAGACGGCAGCTGGCTGAGGAGGCTGAGGACATCAGTGCTAGCACCTTATGGTGCAATGGCTCATTCCCCCCCTCAGTAGTTTTCTGCTTTGACTTTTGATTCAACAACCATTTTTCTCTGGTGGTTCATTTTCTTGCCAGTGCCCTTCACGCTCTCTCTAGGCTATAGATGTTGCTGCACATACCTCGTGCACAACCCTCCGCTCTTGCATCAACCTTCTGTAGGGATGTCTTTCCCTAACAAGAATGCACTACAAAAGAAGGAATCAAAGAGCAGCTGTTGATATTTATTGCTCCCCACTTCAGTTTGCACTGACTGATTTATCAGCTTTCCAATCCACCCCTCTTCTATCTCAGTGAAGAGCCAGAGGCATTTTGGGAATATCCTTTTGGTGGATTCAAATACCAGGAGTAAGGATAAAACAAAGTACCTTCCCTGTGAAGTCTTGAAAAGACAAACAACCTCAGTAGTGGAGTTACTACACACAACTACTCAAATCAACTCAGGGCAGTACTATGGAATCAAGCAAAAGAAAAATATAAAGTTTAAGGTAGAACACAGAGAAGAACTACATGGTATTCTTTAAGGCAGTATGTTTGTACTTCATAATTTACCTACCTAAGAGTTTTAGGTTTTTCTTAAGACAGTTTTTACATTTCTGTAGAAATGCAGAAAATCCTTGCACTTTGTTATCTTACCTTCCCTACTGAAATTTTTCCTTCCTAACTGATCTGCAATAATCACTTAAAGATTACCTTCATGAGTAATAAACTATCACCCAAGCATCAATGCATTTGATATATTACTACCGAGTTTTAAGATGCTTTTTGAAGCACGAGAACACCACAGATCAGCAAGTGATCACCGAGAAACAGATTCAGCTCTGTAGGATATCACATAGGATCTATTTTTCATGGTTCACAGAGAAATTGTTTCCAAACTATACTTAAGTCTGAGGCCTGCAACATCTCCTGTAAGTATTTATATTAATAGGTCTCACAGAACATATACCTCACACTTCTTACTCTTTTTTTTTTTTAGTATTAACACTATAACAGCAAACAGCCTTATGGACTGCATGAAGGTGGTTTATATTCAAAAAAGCACTCTTTTTTGGTGCATACCCTTTAAATAGATATCCATCTAGTAAACCTCCATAATTATTTTGCATTTCCATAGTTGTGACATGCAGTTTCACTTATTTTGGAAAAATCCTTCAATACACTTATATTTCCATGAGCTCATATCACGATCCACTGTTGGGTTGCACAATTTGGCAGCAGTTGAGCCCCCTTGCTTTCTAACCAACCTCAGGTAATTCTGGGTGGCTAGGGGCGGCTGGGCTTAACTTCTGAGTGATGTTCCATTGGATGTGTTACCGTGACCAGGTTTGTTGTATTCTCGGGAACAGAATTAAGACTCAAAACGGAGTCAAGTGCCAACTCACTTTATTTGGCCGCCAACAAGTACACAAGAGAAAAGGAGAGAAAGAAGAAAAAAGGAAAAAGAGAGAGAACGTTACAATAGCTACCACCTCGGATCTGCGATGTCCCGTCAGTCCGATGTGTCTTCAGGCCGGTGGGGGAACGCTCCAACTGGTCTCCGCTGGTTCCGCCGTTTATAGCGTTGTCCCGCTGCACAGCCAGTGAGCCGGTTTGCATGGCCGCACCTCCCGCCCGGCAGCGGGGCGCATGCGCGGTATCGTCACTAGCGGGTGCTCGACGGTTCCAGAGGGTTCCAGGGGGTCCAAGCTCCCCCCCCGTATGTTGTAAGATGACTCTGGGGCCAGGCACATGTGCAGAGGACTGGGCCTATGTGCTCTGAGACAACAAGATATAGATATATATATGTTCCTGTTGGGTAGAACTTCCTCAGTTGCCATCATGGTGAATCCTTGGTAGTCAAGCCATTCTGCTGACAATGTTAAGACAAGTTTCTAGTCCCTTACAGCTCATCAGGCAAAGGATGTTCCTTCCTCTGAGAAATGGAAGTCCTAGCATTCTCACCCTATGCTTTCCAGACATTTACATTTGTCCATACTATCAGAATAATTTAGAAAACAACCAAATTGAAAGACAGCATTTAGTCTGGAAGAGATTAAAGACTGCCTTTTCAGATTTAGGTGTATATTTCACATAAATTTTCTGTGCATCTCGGAATAGATTTAGAAGCTTCTACCAGGTAATCCTTTAAAACTTTAACAGCAACATTTACTGCTGTGACTGCTGTCAAGTATTTGGTTCTCTGTCAGCTAAGCAAAGCATCAAGTCATGTTTCCTTGCTTCACAACACTCTGTATCATTCTTACTCCAGTTAATTTCTTTTCTACCTGTCGATACAATAAGTTGGACAAGAGTGAATCCATGACAGTGTGTGTCTGACTGTTTTGCAATGGGTAATTCAGAGCATCTTAAACATTTTAGGTGCATCAAGTATAATTTGACACACGGTAACATAGGTCACTTAAAAGAGAAATCAGCAACTCAAAGATGTTTCACTAGTGTAAAAAATATCTAAGACTTCTAAATGGTAAACTGTATTTTGGTATGAATGATTTTTGGAAGCATATTCTCCATCCTTTCCTTTCCTTTTTTCCTTTTTAAACAAGCTTAGGAAAGCAAGACTGGTTTATTATGCTTTCTTCACTGCAGGCATAGCTGAAGATAACATTTCCTCCTGTCTCAACAGAATTCCTCTGGTACCAACCTCCTATTTCCATTTTTAGAAAGAATAACTATTTCAAAAGTCAGACTTTGAATTTATGATTCTTTGGTTGCTATGCTGTCTCATTTAATATTAAGCTCTTGAACTGTTGAAAAAATAATCAGAAAATGTTTTTTGCATGTCGCTTCAACATGCAACATTCACTGCAAGTGTTTTTTAATTAAAATTTTTCCTGGCTGTTCACTCTAACTCTTTTCAGGCTCCTTTTGCCTGTGATGTGTAACCAGTAGAGGACAATGGAGAGAGAGAGAGTAAAATGCCAGCTCTGTTGAAATCGCTGCCAAAACTTCCATCAGCTTTAACATCGATATGACATAAGATGATCTCAAACAGCTGTCCCGGGTGCCCTCCTCCCTCTCACAGGCATGTGTAAGGGCACGAACTGTCCTGGAAAAAAAAAACCAAACCACAACCCAAACACTGTTTCAAGTGAGAGTGGGAATATAAGTTTCTGCTGAATGATCTAAGACACTTTGTTTGGAGAGGTCTTTGGTTTGCTACTTGTCCTTTTCATCCTTGTATCTCTGACTTCTTTCTTTGTTACAAGGCTCATTGTAACAAAAACCTGACACCATTACAGCTGCTAAGAGGTTTGTGACATTCCTTTGTCTCTACTGGAAAGCTTCAAGGTCATTTTCAAGATAAACCTGATCTTCCTCTACTTGTCATTAACAGGGATGATAAAATGTTGTGACAGTGAAGTGTCTGTGATAACCTGTTGCAAAACAAAATGCCCGCTATATATTCCCTGACAGTATGACATCACAAAGATATACTTACAATGAAATATGCATTATTAAATTATGTAATTCCCAACTCTACCATCTATTCAGATCAATGCCACAAATTTAAACAGTGTCAGTAGAGGCAGGACAGAAATACTTATAATTATACTTGTAACATATACAGATTGTTCTTCTGTATCAATGTGTCTCATTCTGAAAGGAAAAGTACATTTCATTATGGTTGTGCAAGTATCTACTGTTACTAATGCTGATATTGTGAGAGAGGACAATTGCTCCTGACACTGAAAATTCTGCCATTTTGTTTGCGGTTGTTTCTATTGTAGGTGTATAGTTGTGCATTCACCAGAAGAATCATCGTACTCTTATTTCATGCAGCAGTGAAGACACGCTTCCCTGACATTCAGCTCAATGAAACGGTACATTTTTCCTTGTGAACTAAGATTAGGCAAAAAGATAAGCGAAAAGCATCAAAACGCCTATCGAGTGAGCAAAATACTGAAATAACATTGAGTTCACAACGTCTAGGCCTGTTCTCGTTACACCTCAAATTGATAAAAGGCTTTCAAAGAAATAAGAACTGTTGCCAGAAATATTATTTTTCTCTATAAAAACATAGATAGGAATTCAGACAGGTGCTTTGGCATTTTCTTACAAATCCATGATAGCCTCCTGGACTGGGGGTTTTTTGAGTTACACATTGGCTGAAGTTGTCCGAATGGTAGAAATCTAAATCAAGTGACAGTATGTCCTATGATGACTAATACAAATGTAATGATAGCCTATGCCACAAGTAAGATACATAAAATATTTTTCCACAGGTGAATTAAAAGTTCACTTTTCCCACCCTTTGGGTATCCATATTTGAGTTCTTCACCTGGAATTTCTTTAAAGGAAATTGTAAGGACGAGGGATGTGATTGACCTTGACTTAGGGTAGGCAGCTAAAATAAATCAGACTAATCACAGTCTGCCTCTCTCTAGCATCCAAATAGGCAATCAAGGCAACTAGCTAACAGAATTAGCTGATATATTTCAAGCATCTTGAAATTTTGAAAGTCATTTCACTGAGCCTTGGGAGTACAGCCTTTTCAACTCAATAGTTGTATCAGTCACAGTCTGGGAAGACATTCAAACAACTTCCTAAACTGCTTATACCTGGACACATGAGCAAAAAAATGGAAAATGTTGAGACTAATATATGACTGCGGTTTGAGTCCTTCCTAACAGAATGCAGGCAAAGTGTGCTGAATGATAAATTGAATCTCTGCTGTAAAACACAGAATTACTCTTTGTAACTGAAAAGTTCACAGCTAATTGTAATTTGACATCGTTTTTCAACATCTGCAGACAACCACTAGCAAAACAGCCAGCAGCCATGCACTGGCACACAATATGCAAAGGCTAGGTATATTCTCCCTGACACATGATCACTGACCCTCCATGAGGATGGCAGAGAAGCTGGAAGAGTGAGCCCACAGGTGCTCAGTAGCTGGCTAATGTTGAAACTGAATCTCAGCAAAGATGTCTTTTTGATAGGTGAGGGTAGAGCTCTGAAAAGCTTGCAGAAAGATACATGCCACATTTACTCAGTTTATCCTATATTTATGGAGCAAATTCGGATTTCTCACTGAAACTAAGTCCTCTGAATATTGATACCTTTATTAGCTACTCTGTCCTTCTGTATAGTAGTCTAGATCCCACTTTAACAAAAGAAAAATAGTATCTGACCTCTGGTTTGTTTCATCACAAATTTTTGGTTACATTACAACAGCGTGTGGGTGGGTTTGTTTGTTTATTTTTAAAAATCACCTCTTTGGAAGTTCTAACTGCTGCTGGACACTGTAGTTTATCTTCCCAGTACCACAAGCTAATGAATACACATACTAAATCTCTCTTCCACTCGCCACAGGAGAAGTAACAGAGATGAGGAGAAGGATAATAGCTCCAAATATTTAATGGCCTAAGGTGTGAAAAATAACCTCTAATTCCAGGATGCAAACCAAGGGTTGACAGTCAGGCTCTATTGGATGAGCCAACCTGACTCATGCTAAAAACAGTTTTCTTAGGCCCTGAGACAAGAACTCCTATACAAAGAAAGGACTACTTTCCCCTTGAAGCACGAAGTACATTTTTTATGATCTTGCACACACTAACATAAATACAGAACATGTGTAATTTTAAAAAACCTAAATCCTTATCAAAACAACACCTCGCTGTCCATACTTGTTCCTCTGAGGAGAAAATGAGAGAACACACAGCATCTGACAAATATTTAGTCACATTTCTTAATGTGTAAAGTCCAGCAAAAGTACTGCAGCAAGGGTGGCGTGAAAAAGAACCAGACCGCTATTTCCAGCTTGTTCCCTAAAATGAAGACCCCGGGGAAAAAGCGAGGAGAGGGAAAGTAACTGCTTTCAGTGAAAATTTTGTAAAATTACCTATTTTCTAACAAAATAAAGAATAATAATGCATTTCGATGTGTGGTTAACAATGAACAAATGATTAAATAGCTTTGAAAGTGTTATGCTTTTCCTTAGAGGTCATTCTAACATTATATAAAAGCAAAAGGAAAAAACAAAATCAGAACAACCTCTCCAGTCCACTTCCAGAATTACTTTGCCTTAAATAAAACTTCAGAACTGAAATGCTTTAAAACTTTGACAAGACACTGTCTCTTGCCTTTTTGCTTCTCCATAACTGGAGGAGTAAAGAGGAGGCAAGTTTTTGCTTCTTTACAACTGTTTTTTTTCCCAGAATTACAGTTTGTTAAATACATACAGTTCTGTAAGATGGACAAAAGACCAATGACAAATCAGGCTTTGTTTGGAACTATTTTTATACTTCTGCCTCATTTCTAATTCAGTATTCAGGAAAAACCTAGCCATTTACAGGCACTGATATCAAAGTATACACAATATTAATTGCAAAGAAAAGAACTGAAAAAAGAACTGAAATTTGGTTTCCTCAGCACATATCAGAATTTTCTATGGGGAAAATACATACACCCCAAACGTCAATTTTTTTTTTCAGTTGGAACATTAAATGTCCTTACTCTGTAGTATCTCTGCAGCACAGTTGGGGAAGAATACCTTCGGTGCATGGCTTTCTTCTCTAGTCTGCATTCTCCCTCAATGGATAACTCTTCCATTGCGGGCTGCTGGTGCCCGACTTCCCCGATGCGCAGCTTTCTCCCAGGCAGCACCTCTCAGGCTGCCCTCCCCATCTCAGCCGATTGGGCTGCTCCCAGTGTGGAGCAACTCAGTCTTCTGGCTAAGTCACATCAAAGATTAGCTCCATCCGAGATACTTAAAAAACCTGCCTGCCCAACTTTTTGCTCTTTCAGGGCTTATGCATTCCAGCATTCCAGACTCCTAATCCCTTCTGGACTTGGCAGGCTATCTATAAAATAAATGCTATTGCCTCACATATGACTGAGCTGACCAGACAAGCAGGTAGGGAACTTTGGACAGACATGATTTTTTGCAAGGGAGGGTCCATTAGAGGCCAGCCTTCCTTTGCCCTTGCGATTAGCGCACCTGCTCCGCGCCTGTGGCTGCAGCGGGAACAGGATGCTGTCCCGAAGGACAAGCAGTTCAACCGGATATGCATTTAAGCAGCAGGTGGATGGAGACAGAAAGGTAGAAAGCAAGAGCAATTTGCTTCTCTCTCCTTCCTCATAGGCAATAGGAAAAAATGATTTCTAGCCAGAAGAAAGATCTACAGTTCATGTTATCTCCTCTTACTGGGGTGAAACTTTGTAATGCTGATGAGACTAGTAAAACGCACTGTTTGGAAAGAGATTTCTTTTCCAGGTAAAATAATCTCATTTTTACTGCTAATTGTGAGAGTCATGGTGAACAGCATGAAATTGCCCATCAATATCCAGTTTTCCGCCCACATGGTTTATTTTAGTGCTACTGTGCCGCAGTTTTATTAGCATAATTCTTGTAATAACTGGACACATCGTCACAACATTTTAAGCCTATGTTAAACAAACACACAAAAGGCCTATTGATGCCAAACACAATATAGCCATTAATTTAGTTCTAAGATACAAACTTAAAAAGATAAAACCAGTACCTTATAAAATAATCAGATATTTTTGAGGAGGGACCCATGTTTATTAGCTGCTGTACCTATAACAGGGATGAGGTTCTTGCTTTACAGGGTGAATATCTAAAATAAATGCGTTCAAATTCTGCAGCCTTTGGAATATTTATTTGCACTTTTGATTTTGCAAGGCAAAAGAATTCCTGTGACAAAGTGTCAACATTGAGATACTATATGAAGGAAAGTGACATAGGAAAAGGAACATGGCTGCTGGGGATTATGGCACAGCAATAAGTGTCCTGTTTGACTCAACTGCTTTTAATTAGAAATAGGGGTGTGTGTAATGCCCATGAGTTCATAACTTGTAAAGTTAAAATGCAAAAAAATAAAGGTCAGTTGTTTCTTTAAGGGAGCAGCCTGTAAATCTTTTCCAGTGGTATATTTCATGTTCAGTATAGTGCTATGAAGCAGCTGAACCTAGCAACTTACAGACAGCAGAAGTTATTCTCTTCTTTATTCAGTTTTGTGTTGTTTGTTTTTAAAATAAAAAGACCGTCTATCTAAGTGCTGCTCCTCATTATCATGAGGAAGATAGCTTTTTTAAAAGCAAACAGAAAAAACCCACATGGGCATCTCCCATGTTTATTTAAAATAGCCAAAATATAAAGTATTAGAGTATTAAAGAAATCTCAGTGAGCACCACTAAAACTAAAAGAAGAATCTTAAAAAATTCCAGAGCCAACTGTTTTGGGTTTTTTAAACACTTCAGTTGTGGGGAAGAATTTAGAATATATGATGCACCTGAAGCTCCTTCATTTATGACAACTTTTTCATTCGTGGCATTAAACAGTAATCCATGGAAATACCACCCACATTTGCAGTGATACAGTATATTATGAAAGCATAAACTGATTTTGAAAGTCCATAGTTTTACTTACATAATGGGTATACCAGCTTTTTCCTGACCATGCAGTGTGTCAGAAAGCACAACAGCAACAAAAGAAAATGAAAGAAATTTGTCATGGTGATTGTAAGTCATGCAAGAGTAAAACCTGATGGATGTGAGACAGTCTCTTTGCAATGACCCTTCTTTAGACCTACTGCCACCACTACTGATGTAACTGTATTCTGTCCTAAGATAAATGATTGCCACTGATAAGATGGAATGAATAGACCTGATTGAAATTCCCTCTACTTTTTTATTTTTTTTTAATGGTACTGTTTAATCACTGATTGATTGACTGACTGGCCAATTTGAAAGCAAGGTTAGTTTCTGTCTTTGCTTTGGGTTATCTTCCTGACAATGGGGGCTCAACCATAGCTGGAGGCATCTGAGATCTTCTGACCTGTATTAAGATTTGAGAGTCTTATATTCCTGATTCTCATAATAATGAGCCAGCTAGATACAAACAATGCTCATTTTCTGTACAGATAGATACACTCCACCCTCATTATAAAACTATTTTCAAAAGCCAAGGATATTGAATGTTATAACAATAATGTCAGCTCTCATGATTTAATCATGAGGCACACGAGTTTTTCGTTTAAATTTGATGTTCTCATGATCTCAATATTTTTCATGCAAATCTTGTTATTTCTGCATCCTTTCACACTCTAGCTTAAATTGCTTGTCAATTGCATTGCTCTCCTTGAGTGCAGTGCTTCTGAGATTCACCAGTATGATTTTACACATCTATTTATAACTATTACTTTAGCATTTTATCTCTTAAAGGAGAAGTTATACATCATCCAGAATCTCTTCACTGAGCCAGATGAGTTGGAAGCAATATTTCATTTTCCTTTTGGGGAAGACATGCAGAACAGTTTAATTATCGATACTTAAAGTGGCCCAATGGTAAGGCTGCTCAGAACTAATGAGAGCAAAAAGACAACAGAATGAACAAAAGAATGCTACAACAAACAGGAAGTTAACTGCAGCGTTGTGTTCAAATTTGCTTTTCGGAGAGGAAAAGGCATTTTATCTTTACTACACCACCTCAAAGCAGGAATGTCTCTGGGGCTTAAACTAGCAGCTTGCTTTTGGAGATTCTCCCTCCCTACCCACCCATCCCACTGGCAGTTAGATTTTAGCACCTTAATCCTGAAATGCCAGTCTTTAATTTCTCTGAGAGTAAGACCATTGCTCATATACCTAGGTCACGACAATAAGCTTTTCTTCTCTAAGCGAAGGTTTATTAAAGGACCCTAAGAATCTGCACACGTGTGCGTGTATGCTCAGGTTGAGTCTAACTAAAACCAGCAATGACCAGGATGGCTCCAAAGGCTCATTCTGCCAGGAAAAACTGGCGGGCTGGGAATGCCACATCAAGAAACTTGGGTTTTTATGGATCATGGACTGTGCAGTGAAAGGCCACCAAACCAACTGAATGTGAATATTTGGTAACTGATTGATAATTAAAAGGAAAAGTTATCTATGTGTTCATATGTTACACTGTTCAAGTACAGAGTGAAATTTATAAGCTTCCACAGCTTTGCTACCTGTCACCACTCTCACAACCTAAGGAAATACGTATGACCTTGCCCTCTCTCTGCTGATTTGTCTGTGCTTTTAAGAATAAATAAATAAATAAAAATCAGTCAATGTCAACCAAATGGGCAGAAGAGTAGAGATCTCTAAAGATGTGTAGATTAGACATGTAAACTAGGATGTAAGGCTCCAGTATCCACTCAACACTCAACTGTTCTCTTTGGTCTAACCAGCTGCCGCTCAGCAAATGTACAGTTCAGCGCCTTCTGCAACGCACGTTGTTTCTTGCCTGGTCTGTAATTCAAAAATACAGGAGAGAGCACAGGCTGCTCTGTAGGTTTAGGGATGCAGAAGTCACAGATCAGAGAGATATGGCACAGAAGATGCAGGCAGGGGCTGAGATTATTGTTGTCAGAGAGAGCACATAAGACATGGATCCACAAAAAAATGGTGATTCTTTAGCTTCCCCACTCAGAATATCACCTTAGAGCAACTCCCACTTTGCCTAGTGTGTGATTCTGAGAGGTTTCCACATCATCTGCTGTCACACCATAGCAATCCTTCCTACCACTTCTGGATAGGAGAGGATCTTTTTATTGGTATCTATTTGGAAAAAGTCTGATTAAGAAAATCCACTAGCTCATTTTTCCCTTTAGGAAATATTAAGAATAAAAAAAAACATAAGCTGTGTATTTGTTTATAATTTTAAAGCAGAACCATGCTATTGCACAACGAGTGTAGTTCTAAGTAAAATTATGACTGTATAGAATCATCAGCACAAATCTAGATTAGCAGAAAAAGAATCTTGCTAAAAGAGAAACAGAAGTTTTGTGTATATATACACACACAAATACATACCTACCCCTACCATGAATTGTCCTCTATCATATAGCAAACACAGTTTATTAAAAATCCTCTAAAATCCTCTAAATGAACGAAATGATGAAAAAGAAGGCAGAGCAAAAATAAAAAGTGATAAAACTGCTGAGCACCAGCAAGAGATAAAATATGACTTATTTACATATGGACCAGAATAATTATTCCATAGGCTTCTTTTAGGCTTCTCTAAGCACATTCTCTGCACAGGTAGAGAGAAAGAAAAATAGAATACTCAAAGCACATATCACTAACTCTGTTTGGGGGCAGGGGAGATTCGTGATTAAGTTTGTCCCACCAGATAGGACTAGCAAAAGTAATCCGTTAACTGTGTGGTCTTTCTATTACACTTCTTTACTTGAGTAGACCTGGAAAAATCTGTGCCTTTCACTGCAGTTTTGGAAATAATGAAGGTTAGGAATTATAAACCTAAAAGCAGTTAGAGTTCTGCTCAGTTTGTGCCTGAGGAAGAAAAAAGGCATGAAGTCCGAACATACTATTTTGAATGACTTCCATAAAAATTATCTGTTTGTAATAAAGACACCAACATTCCCTCCCCCACCCCCAAATGACTGCTCGCACAAAGCGGCTCAGGGCTTCTCAGATGTGCAGGCAAAATCGATTTTTACTGTAAGGGCATCCAGAGGGTGCAGCCCAGGCTTGGGGCAGGACACTTCCACCACAAAAAGCAATGACCTAAGGGAAAAGAGAAGGGAACAACAACAAAAAAAAAAATCAGAGGAAAGCCCTCTAAACGTCAAATGTTTTGCTCCTTCCATCACTCGAGCTACACCAGGGCAAGAAGGGTGGTGGCCCCATCTATCCTTTCCTGAATGCCAGTCCTTCTGTCAATGCCAGCAGTACTAGGAGCCCAGGGTGTTGCTGTCCCGCACTGTGTGAATGGCACCTTTGCCGAGGCAGATGGACGACCCTCGCAGCCCTAGGGATGCGTGGCTCTCCCCAGGCTCCACTGGAGGAGAAAGGGAGGTGAAAGCAGAGCTGCCTTCATCATCCAGGAAAGAAATAGGACAAAAGCAGAGCAATGTAGCGTGACAGAAGAGGGGGTGCCTGCTCAGTGAGCTAGGACAATGGCTTGTAGAAATCTGTCAGAAATATCATAAGGAGAAGTATAGAGTTATTACTGTTTCTATAGCCCCTAGGATCCGCTGGTGGCAGAACATTTTCAATGATTGTTTCTGTTTGGTGGAATCAATTATCTCCTGATAGATTCTCCTTCCAAGTTTAAGACTGCATTTAAAAACTCATCTGCTTTCTGAATTCTAATTGGGTATGTTTTGAACTGTAGATTTTTTGGGTTGAATATTTCATTTATGAATCTCTTTATATTTCAAAGTACTTGCCAAACCCATTTATGTGTCTGCATGGTATAAACTGTTCTACATGCAGTATACAATTTCACTTGGATATCTGATTTATTAAGAATGGTTTGATATGCTATCAAAGTGAGAAACAAAAAGACAAAGCTGAGAAAAATGAAGCTCATTAATGTTTATGTATTTTTAAAACCTCACTTGTGCCTTGGAAGCTTGATTTATTATTTCAATAGACATTCAGACATGCTAGAAACAGTCTTCTTATTAATTTTATTCCAGACAACAAAGTGAAAATAGGGGAAAAAAGGGCAATAAAGGATAAAATTGCCCTTTTTATTTGTTCATTGTTGAATCAAGCAGCCTTATGTGTAACTGATATTATATGTGCATAATACAATTCCTTCTGAAGGATTCTTAAATGCTTCATAAAATATGAATAAATCCTGAATGACACACTAATGCCTTCGTTACTCAAGGAAATCACTTGGAAAGTTAGTGGGCATTTGTGTGGTTAATTAGAAAAAAAAGCTGATCAGGACCTCATTCTGGATGAGGCTATCAGACTTGTTCTGTTTGTGTAAATGCATGGTTCACAGGAGATGCTGTCACACTCCACCTCAGCAGTGCCTGTCCTTGTCAAAGAGCTCTAGCTGAGAGGCAATTTGGAGCCCAGGTGCGCATTGCAATTACGGACAAAGCCTTCCCACCATCTTCAAACAAAAAGATAGCTGATCACCTTTCTCAGCTCTGTGCCTTGCTCTTGTCATCTATGGCTCTGCTAACTCCCAGGGAATAACAACAGGTGCATTTGTATGAGTCAGCTTTTGAAGACCATCTTGAAGCTAGAGTGGATGTAAGCTGAAGCATTCAGACAGCCTATAGGCATCAGCTGCAGGGAATATATTACGTGGCACACTCTATCCATAATTAATGCTGTATGTGCATTTATTTTAGAGCAAGGACCGAGGTACTTTCAAGTATGGATAACGTAGAAGAGAAAGAATAATGTGAGGATGAAATGCAGGCTTGGGGGTTACAGTGGGTGGCTGAGGACATTGTTGGGCCTTAATTTTTCCAGTTTTGTTGATAAAATTGTCCCCTGGGCCATCTGAGCTCATTTTTTCTATGATGTATTATTAGGAAGGCTTTGATGAGTTTCAGAAAGATCTGCCCTAGTTGCAATCACTGTTCTGTATAATTAATGGCACTGGTACCAATTCTGCTTTCAGATCTTTCCCCACTGGCACTTACATAATGTTGCCTGTTTCCAGAAAACCCCATCTGTCTTAAAGGACTACAGCCTGCACTCATGCTCCTCCAGGGAGCCTCTACCCTCACGCAGGCTGAATTGATGTGGGCAAACTCATTCGTACATGGGAAAACTGCTCCATATTGTGTAAACTCTAGGAAGACCCACTGCATCTATCTCAGTAGGACCACGCTCCACCATCACGGCCCTCAGGTGCTACTGCAACACACACGTATAGGTAGGAGTGCAACAGAAGATGCGTTTAGCATTTTAAAAATTAATTTGCTGTTGAAGTTAAATGAAAAGATCTGTAGTCACTGTATTTAGAAATTATCTTCCTTTGCAAACGTTTTTTGGTGGATAACATTCCTCCATGAGAGTATTTAGCTGTGGGTGGCAGATTATTTGCCAAAAAACAAATACAAAAGGGAAGAAGTCACAGCTAAAGCAAATTATATAACTTTTCTCTGCAATAGCATGCTGTTTGTCTTTCTAATACCTCTCTCTTATAGAAGCCTTTCCACAGTCCATACTAAGAAAGTTATGGCATAACACAATCATTGCAACACCTCCTTAAGGGATAGGGTGTTTGTTTGTTTTTTGAAATCTGGGATTTGAATCAGAAGGTATGTTCCCAGATTATCCAATTTCCATAAGCGAAGTACACTTACTATAACTCCTAGAAACCAATGGAAGTTTTAACTTTAAGAACCAAACTGATGCCACAGGAAAAGTCAAGGACCTATCTTTAGCAATGTTAGGCACTTGTAAACTGAGAACACATCTGAAAAACATCAGGCCCTAGGAACTCCAGAAACCCCACACTTACAGGTCCCGGCTATTGCATTCTGCTAATTAGTGTGCTGTTTTTCAAGAATACTTCTTATTTTGAATCCTAATTTGCTCTTATTTACTCATCTATAGTTGATTATGTGCTATGCCCATTATACAGTACTTAATCTCAAAATAACAAATGGCTTTGATGACACTTCTGTTAGCAGACATCTGGTGAAGGAAAAACAATAATTCTTTTCATGCAACCGAGCACAATAATGTTTCTGACTCAAAAATTTCATTTAGAATAAATGTTCAAAAAAACCCAAACAAATCCATACCCCAAGGATATCAAAAGGTCAGAAAATGCTATTGCTATTTGAATTTAACATTGTCCCTGCTGCCTGATGTACCCAGCCCCTCAGCTCCTGGGACAGATACCCTCACTACTCCCTGGCTCCGCTCAAGACCAAACTGCACCTAAAGGATCTGACAGTACAGCTGTTTGCCCATTACAAGGCACTCTGGCACATCTTGAGAGGAGATGAAAATCTTCCAGTCAGCTTCACTATAGTATTTATTATTTCCCAGGCCTTTCCTCTATAGCATAATGAGAATAAAAGCTTCTGAGATTCACAGATCTTACCTAAAGTACTATAATGCATAGAAAACAGCATCTCTTTCTTCAAGAAAGAGCCCAAAGATTTTACAAGAGGCAAGGGAAAAGGAGCTAATATGAGACAAAGGAAGCCATTTTCCTTGATAAAAAAAAAAAAAAAAATCTGAATTTGTGTCCTCAAGAGATTTCAGGCTTGAAAAATACATACATCTATGCTGAGACATGGAACCTCTAGGGTGCTTCATTATTGGCACTTAAAGCTACTTTCAAGAAACACCTGGACTTGAGTAAGCAGTGTGATCAGACAATGTCAGCAGGGGTGGGCATGTTTAGAGAAGTGTTACACATTCAAAAGCCATTTTCAAACTGAAAACTGCATTATCAGCAAGCCATTTACAATAACTTAAGTACCCCAAAGTACATTATTATTATTAATGCTGTGGGACTTCTATAGGTGATTCAATGCTCATCCAGAGCGATTCCTCTCAGAAAGATATACTTCTGTTCTTTAATTATCACAATATTATTAGCAGCTTTAACATTCATGAGTCCAAATACTCTTTTCTATATGCCTTCTGTGTCTTACAATATCTTCACAAATGCCTATAGCAACACTTGCTAAAAATCAGCTTTCTCCTACCCAGTAGTATGATTCCCAGTACGCAGTCATTTGTCTTTTGCATTAAGTTTGAGGATGAAGGAGAAAGTGATTGGTGGTCACTGCTTTGTTTGCATTCCCACTGGATTACCGTTTGAAAAGCTTGAGCTTTCTGCAGTTACTGAGACTGTGAAGTAATTGACAAAACTCAAAGAACCTGTAAGCTTTTCTGTTTTCCATTTAGCCAAAAATACCTGATAAGCCATTTATGCGTATATGGCTGTCATTACGCCCAGGAAAAACTTGCACTGTTCTAATTAATAACATTGCTTCCAGATAGCAATGCTTAACCAGAGATTAAAATTGATTAAAGATGATTATGAACACTATTTCACAGGTGGGGGGGTGATTTGATGAATTGGTTTGCATAAGACTTCACAAAGAGAAGGAAAGAGCAAATTTTTCTGAATCAGATCCCAGTCATTTTTATATTACTGTCATATTCTTGCCTGTAAACATATCTTTACATATGTATTACATACATATCTATGTGTCCCAGTATAATATGGTTCTTAGAGGAACTAATATTCATATATTTCTCTTGTGCCTCAAACTGTGGGAATAACAAGTGTTATTTTGGAATCTAAATATCTCATGGCAAAAGTGAAATGCAGTCACCTGAGCATGTAACGTGCTCCCCCACACCTCCCTTTCCGTCAGCCCCGGCTTCCCGTCATGCACCATATATTCAGACTGTGTTTTCAAATACAGGTACCAGGAGAAGAGAAGAAAAAGGCACAGCCCAAAGTTACCTTTTTCTAAGTTGGAAAATTGAAAGGCATCCTCAGGACAGTGATAAATTCCTCCAGAATGTAGGAGGAGAGAGCATGTGGTTTTGTACACACAAACACGTATTTCTGCGTGAGTGATGGAGGAGACAGTTTACTCATATTGGCATGCCCATATTGGTAGCAGGAATAACCTATTAATTGTTTTCATGTATTATAGAATCTTAGAAGAGTAACAGTCTTCAGTGTATCCCATGTTGTTGCAAAAAGCTTAAAAAAAACCCAAACACACACACACATTTTGGGACCTTTTCCAATCCAACCAGAAGACAGGGATAGGGACAGTTTGTGCAAACCTCTGACCCAGTTCAAGAATATTTGCATTTAGAAATAATTAGAATATCTAAGAAAGACAAAGGCAAAACAAAACAAACATACAAAAAAATCCTGACTAGCTCCAGGAATGGATTTAATTTCCCATCTACGCGGTTGCTGAACTGATTCATCCTTTACTCTCACATAAATGTTTGTTTGCCCGTAGCTTCCAAACACCACTTCATTTATTGAGTCAATTCGTCAACTTGGGTCGGGTTCAGAAATAAATCTGTGTCCTATATCCACACTGCTAATATGCTTAAAAGAAAGTAATGAATGTTGCACTTCCAGATAATTATAATAAATACCAAACCTCACAGAACAGCTGGATGCATGTGTACTTGACGAGAAAGAACAATGCTCTGAGACACAATAATCTTTCCTGTTGGTAAATTATTCCACAAGCTTATCAAATTTTGAGTTGTATTTATATTTCAGTATCTTCTCATGTGTAATGCACAAAAACTTGATTTCCAGATGGACATCCAAATCAACTGATATTTTTAAGCCATAATTTTGGATTTCTTAAACAAACTGTTCCACATGATGAATCTTTTTACAACATTAATCATAGCCTTGCAATAAACTTGAGGCCATATTTTCTAAATTCAGAATTTAAGATGATCTCACACAGCATCCCTGTAAAACTTAGCATACACAAAGTAAATTTGTGCATAGAATAGACCAATGCGCAAATAATAATTTTTTTAAAATATAAATGCATATTTTGGACAAATCATTTGTCCACATTTTGCCGGGGAAGTTTCAGATACCGAGTTAAAAATTTACTAATTTACTTAATTGCATCCTGTTCTTCAGTTAATGAATCATAACCTCTATTATCCCTGTCCATTAAAAGGAGTCAATATTGTCCTGAAGGCACACATGAAGCAAGAACGGGCATAACTCAATGTATTAACATATTTGTAACACTACATTATAACCATCATGTTTCTGCCCATCAAAAAGCTTTCTGATTTAGGGCTCAAACTGGACTACACGCTACTGGTGTCTAATTCAACCATCCTCTTCCCAGATCATGCAGGCACCCAGACCCTGGCAATGCCCATTGGAAAGCCATCAAAATAACGCTGCTGAAGTGCAGTATCACATTACTTGCAAGATGCACACCAGGCACCTAAGAGGGAGGTCTGCCTATAGTCTTTTGTCTAGTTTTAGCAGAACTATTTGATGCAGTGGAGTATTGAGCTAGAGGAATTATGACTTTCAAATGAAAGTGTCCTACCTTAAGAAGAGAAGGCAGAGAAATGGGGTTGGGAGATCTACCTTCTGCTAAGCAAAATAGGCCTTTGAGAACCCTCTGCAACGTGTAGTCTGTTCTGGTTTTCATGTTCCCAATTTGACATGAAAGAGAGGCTCAGACCTTCCCAAATTCTGCTGCTTTTGTTGTCATCAGAACGACACATTAAAGAGTTTTGCTGCCTGTGAAGGAGGAGTTCAGTTTTGTCCCTATGGATCTTCAACCCTTTTGCACTCTAATACCATATGTAGTGAACTGGAACCTATACCAGTTTCAACAGATGCTGCAGAGCACGACTGAGCAAGAAGAAACGTTTGCAGCCACCAGGGAATTAGATAGAAGGCTAACTACTACACTGGGCTGAGACTGCAAGTTTTAACAAAAAATATCAGAGATAAATCATGGTTTTGGGTCTTCAGAACACAAATTGAACACCAAGGGACAAGATTAAAAAAAAAAAAAAGCGCAACTTTTTTTTTTCTCCAGTCTTGTTTTAAATGGAGAAACAAGGAAGTCCTGATGTGGCATTTACTCTTTGGCCTGAGTCATAAATAACTTGGAGTTTTAGCCTGAAATAATACCTTTGCTACACTTTGGAGCAAACATGTTTCCCAAAAAGCTGCCTTGTGGTTTGTTTCATGCATCTCTAGAATGCAAAAATGATGCAAATCTTTACTTCATTCAGATTTACTTTCCCTATCTTTTACTTTAGCATTCTCTTCTAACACACATTCTCTTCATCTTCCAATTAAATGCATCCCTTCCTAACACAAATGCACAGAAAAAGCACAACAACCAACTATAAAAGTACTGTCAGGAACTGAAACTCATTGTTCACTTTGCTCCTACACACCCTGTCTCTTTATCATTCCTCTCCCACCTAACTTCAAACTCCTGTCCACCTCTTGATGAAGTTGGTTTCAATTCCTCCTTTTGCACTGATATTATAATCTACTTGCTGAAAGATCTGCAAACTCACTCTCCATAACAAAAGTCAAAGATCCAGTCACTAGTCTTCTATATTGCAACCCTTCATGTTTCTGCATCTAGAGACAGTGTGTTGCCCCTTTCCACTTTATGAGTCCTTCATGTTTTCAAGTAGAGGACAGAAAGTCAATGTCATTGCTGCCTTGGTCTTTTCACTTAACAGCACGCAGAAATTATTTCTGCTGCTGGTACCCACATATAAACTTCTGAGGAGACCTACAGCTGCTGAAGAATCTGGATGGGTCTCAGAGAAAGCACACCACATATATATACATACCCCGAAATAGCTTTAGATTAGTATGTAAATTTCTGATAGAAGACTTGTGTAACTGACGTAATACACTTTTCAGAAAAGCATCCACGGGTTTTTTGTCCTTTGCTGCTTAACTATCTAGAGTTTTGCTTCAAACATTACAATAAAATACTGAATGGTCTGTTAACTGTGCAGAAGTCCGCTAGCACCAAGTGACAGCAGTAGCTGCAGAAATTCAAACAGAAGTGACACTGTGGCATACAATCTTCATTTCAGTGGCTATTTTGAAAAAGGCACTCGTGAAATGTTTAATATATACACAAAGGCTCTACAAAACAAAACCAAACTAGACTCAAGTTCTCAGACAGTAAGGTGGGCTGTTGAAGTCTTGTTGTGCACGTCAGTTAAAATTAGGATGTCAGGTGGTTATCAGACTGATCTACGAACTAGAATGGAAACGGCTTGGTCTGATCGCGTTTGTGTCTTGTGCTGTTAAAAACATCTATTACAGAACGGCATTAGAGTTTCCATACTCGTGTTAAGGCTGCAGAGTATAAGGAAACTTTTCATTGCATCACCTGTACCCATACAACAACATTCACAATCTGACCATCATTCTATGATCCACCTGTACTGCCTAATTAACTATGTATACACACTGCCATAGCTGTGTTTGGAGTTTCAGGGACAAATGTTATAGTTCTTAGTTACCTTTTCTACCCAGACAATCTGTGCAAAACAGCTGCAAAGCATTTTCAAAATGGAATGGTATACAGCTAGCCTTGCTATAAGAAATGGGAAGATATAAAGCTTTGGAACATTCAACACAATTTTGTTTTTCTGCTCTGGAAAACACCAACACTTTCAAAGTCAGCAACATGCTGAGTGGCAACAGAGAAACTGGGCTGGAAGAGGGGGCTCTTTGTGTTTATTCTGATTATAACATTAATTAGAATTCCTTATTACGCGTTTACATTGATTAGTTATGCACATCTATTATAGGCAACAAAGATTTTCTAATTGTTTTGAGTAGCGTGCAAGCATTTACTGACTAAAGAAAACTTTAAAAGACAGTCAAGTTGGACAATAAAGAACTATTTTGCTGGGACAAGAGAAAAATGTGGAAGACGCCAAAGGCATCAAGAAAAAGCATAAGAGGTACATGATGGAGAGGGAACAAAAGAGTTATGGCAGCTGGAAGGGAGCAGGAAGCAAACAGCAAGCAGAATCAGAATGAGAGGGAGGGATGGGAAGAGCAAGTACAGAAGTTTTTCTCAGCGCTAGGAGAGAAATGGCAAAAGAACGGGACATCTACACATTTGAGCTGACCACTTTCAGTCAGAAGCCTCCTTTTTCCTCAGTGGCTCTAGGGTCACGGGAGACTTAAAAGCCATGCCCAGAGGAACTTAATGCCAGAGCATTAAGAAAGTGTAAAAATGGGCCACTGCTCCAGAACAGGACCCCTGCAAAACAAGCAACCACCTGGCTACAACAGTTCTGCTGACTGAGCCAGTGCACCCAAATTACAATAAAAAAAACCATATTTTTTTAAAATCCATTATTACATTTTGACAAAACAACAACAACAACAAAAAAACCCTATGGATTTAAGAGTCTTATTTCATTTCCTTCTCTTATTAAGGTGAAGTCTTAAATTTTCTTGGTAAAGTAACTCACAACTAAATGGTGCCACGCTCTTTTCTCCCCAAATGCTACTCTAACATTACAAATGCTCTCTCCTGCTCTAGATGCAGTGATGAAGCAGCATCCCAAATGCCTTTTGTGTTTTTAAAGGGTATCCCCAAAATAACACTCAGCTGGTTTAAACATCTTCACATGTCAAGTCTTTAAATTACATCTCTTTTTTGAGAAACGTAGTAAGAACAGAGGTCTCTGTTTAAACATTTGCTGCATCCCACCTAAGTATACTGGTGATGCCATGCAAAACTAATTTTCCCTCCAAAGTTTCCCTTGCCATTATCAGACCAATTATGTCCTTCCTTTTACCCTTCCCCAGAAGATTACCAGATTATTCAACCCTTGACAAGTTTGCAGTAAGTGCAGGCATACAAATAATTCAGTCACCAGAGAAGGCACTGTAACATTTTAGTTATTCTTTGGGAAGTGACTGGTCCACATCAACCACAGAATAACCAAAATATGCCCACAAGCCAGCATGGCTTTGCCCTAGAAAACTGAAGAAATTATCTCAGGGTGTTGTACAGTTGTGACTTCACACATCATGCACTCATGATCATCTAATCTAAGAAAGAAAGGTAAGATTTTGCAAGCTGAGTTGCTGTCTAAGCTGCATTTCTCAAGCAACTGGCTATATTTAATGTTTCCAAAGGCTGAGCTGAAGATAGTAGTATATTCTCGCAAATGTTCCTAGACTCCAGTTCCAGTTTATGTTACAGATACACGAGCAGCTCCTCTTCTCTTCATGTTATTTACACTTCAGTTTTCAAACAAGACCTAACCCAAAGAAAAGCTGTTTGCTTCTAGGACTGGACGCTTCACATAAGTTCTTATTGTGACCTAATCTAAGGAACATAACAGGGACAACTTTGCGGAATGAGAGTTACAAAAGAAAGTCAGGAAAACAGGAGATGGATATGTTAAATCAGAAAACAAACATGACAAAAAAAACTACAGACAGGATTACTAGCAGCTTTCTCTTCACAGCCTTGAAAGTATTGTCATGTTGCAAAACATACAGTCACGGTATGTTATGTACAGATGCTTTGGAGATAAGAAAAAAGAAAATCCATAAATACTATCCCCCCCAGATTGCTCATAGTTGCAGAAACACCTCTGGAATATAAAGTGTTAAAAAATATTTCCCAATAATACATATATTCATGACTAGCATGCCTGTCTTTATTTTCATATATCACTGCCACCTCTCCTCTATTGGTAATTATCAGTAAGGTTACCTGATATTTATTCGGCAAGTTTGTCAGCTATTTATCCTTCTACATTTTTGAGGGTATCAGATGTATTAGCCTGGCTTCCCTCCCCAGTCCTTCCTTCTAAGGACTAGCACACATGCTCTTCCCATCAAACACTAAGCAGCCACCCCCAAGTTACATAAGAGTTTTAAAACACCTTACACATGTTAATTCATGAATTAACATATGGAGAAAAGCTATGCATAACTGCTACTTAAGACAACCCCCCCACCACACCCCTTTGGTTTCAACAGACAGAAATTCCCCGCCAGCCACTCCCCCCATCTGATAAATTTTCTATTATTTAAGGGTACAAATTATTTGTTCCACCAGCAGCACCATAATCACAGAGCCCATCCTTCTGTTAGGGCAGTGGCACACATGCCTTGCCACCCTCTGCTCTGCCCTGCCAGCTGACAAGCCGCTGACTGAGTATCTTAGTAAGAGCACTGCCTTCACCCATATTGCCTCAGAAGAAGCCTTTCCTCAAATACTCTCCCCATTGCCATCACTCTCCTATTACTAAGTTTAGGGGCACACTTTGATAGCAGATTGGTTACTCCTGTCTTTACTGAAAATAGTAGGAGTAGTGCTGTTACTAAGCTGGCTACGAGTTAGAGAGGCAGAAAGAAACCCTTAATATTAACAGTTTATTGACTGATATTCCACCAGGGATGCCTTACATGCAACATCAGTATGTAGGGCCACTACAAGGACAAGCTCACAATCCCATTAAATATAGCAGTGGTAAAACATGCACAGGGAATAGAAGACAGAAAGAAGACAAGAGAGTTTATTGTATAGGGATGACTGTGTGCACCTTAACCTTGCAGACTGCTCCACATGGGGAGAATTCTGCCTTTTTAAAGTCACATCACTGGTATGATTTCTCAAATATGTGTCCCTGCAAGATAAAGTTTAACAAAATTATTTAACTAGTCCTGAGAGTATTTATTGATGGCTTTAGAGAATTGCAGGGGTAACTCTTTCTTTCTTTCCCTCAAGGTCCATTGTGCCAGGAAAGCAATACATTCCAATTTAAACCACCTGGTTACGTAGCAAAAAAAAAAAAAGGATGACACACTGCAACATTTATCACTGTTGTAGTAGATTCGGCTGTGAAGTACCCATTGCAAAAATGTATAAAAGCCAACCGCAACCTCTTCTTTTATGTTTGAGTTCATTGCTATAAGCCCGCTTTACACTAATGGGGACTTCTACAAATGAGTAGATTCTCTGAATTCAAGAGTAATTGAGCTAATGGGACTACCAGCACTCGTAGAACAGAAGTAATACAAGAATTGCACATAAACTGTACATTTCCACACCATTCCATGAGTTACTTGTACCCAAATGAAAACTGTTGGTAGTCTGTGTTTGTTTATGTTTTGAAGTAGATCATAGTTTGTTTCATTTCTGATACAAAAGCTTCCCTGAAAGCAAAAACATGTATTTATTTTAATTGACCCTGCCTTGAAATCATCATGGGATTTTTTTGTTCGCCAAAAACATTTCAACAATGCTTGTGATTACAGAGCTAGCTGAAAGCACAGATCTGGGAGTTTTTTCCCCCCAAGGAAACTGTTTTTTATTTTTAGAAACAAACTCCGGTCCCTAATCTTCCAAGGCCCAATTCTTTGAAAATCTAATTTGTCATTGCCTTCAATGGACCTGTTCAACCGGGCCCCAAAATTGCAACTAAAAGCAAACTCTCTACTTCATGGCCCACGCAATAGTTTTCTGATACTAACAGTTATGCCATTCACATGAAGAGTACATGTGTACCACAGGGTACAGGTAAGGAGGAAAACCACCCCATCCAAGAAAAAAACCACATCAAATCCACCAAATAGACTCATCACTTCTAACTGGCTCTGCTGTACACATAGCAAGCATTGCAACAGTGTGCTATTGCTCTATAAAGGCTAGTTATATACTGTGACACAGTGAAATACTCTGCCGGAAAGAGTGTCTAAACCAGCAAAGCTCAGTCTCACAAGTCAGGTCTTGTCTGGCTTTGTTAGCATCAGGAAAGTCTAAGAAGGACCGACACTTCTATGTGATACAAAGAATCAAGATCAAAGCAATCTTTCCGCGATCTGACATTGTTTTACATTCTGAAGTACATTGACCCTTTTAAATTTGTTTACTATTTTGACCTTTCTAAATTAAGCCCTTGCTATTTTTTTCCTGTAGACAGTAAAACACAGCCAAAACTGTGAGCTAGGGGTAAACTGATCAAAGAGTCATTAAGAACAAGACAAATAGCATATCAAGTTAAATGTACTACACCATTAGATGGTTTAAACACTTGCTTCAGTAAATTGAACCTCACACTGCATAAGTAAGACTTAATAGATAGAACCACCTGCCTAAGAAGTCAGAGCAAGTCAGGTTTTATATAGCTGATACTTCTATATTTGAGACATTTCCTGCTGATATAATGCATTAATATCTAATACACACATTACAGCTATGAGAACAGGAAAAAAAAAAAAGATGAAGAACGAGACACTTGCTTAAAAGAGTTAATGCAAGTCAAGGCTTCAGAGGAATTTAATACTGCTACTAATCACCATATCATTCATGTAAAATACATAGATGTAAAGTCACAGTTTGGCAATAAGGTAGCCACAATACAGTCAGTGGAGATCAGAAAAAGAGGGCTGTTATCTACCATATTTCTCCTGTTCTAGGAAATGAGGAGCCAGGTGCTAGCGTTAGCTTCCTGCAGTCAGTACGCATACATGGAAGCGGGCAGGAATCAGATTAGAATTCCTGACAGTTAATTTAAGAAGCAAAAAGAATGTAGGGTCCAAGGAGAATCCCACCATCTGTATGCTGACGCAAAGCAGTAGTCCTATTCAGCAGTAGTCACTGTCTCAATATCTTTGTTGCCAAACCCCTCTTCCAAGACTTAAACAGCAAGACTGTGACATGCCCAGTAAGGGATATCCGCATCAGACAAACCAATACAGAGCACACATTCCCCAAGTCACCATTTTTTGAAATACAGACAAGGAGTTGCAAAATTCAATGAGATAGAACCATTTTGAGTACTGTTCCAGACCCCTAAAAATTAAATCAGTCTGAGAGTTTATAATGGATATATAAGGTCATGGTCAGCCATCCATCTAAACTGGCTCTGCTTTGAGTATAGGATTGGTCCAGATGAACTCCAAAGGTCCATCCTGTCTAAATTATTCTATGTATCACACGTTTATGCCTTGCCCAACACCGCAAAGCAAACAGAGCAGCAGTCCTCCTCCCTTCTCCTATGACACGTCTAGACTTTACCAGCTACATTTGCTCTCAGTACCGGTTTAAATATTAAGTTCATCTTTGAAAATGTTTTCACAAGCTTCCCAATTTCCCTTCCAAAATTCAAAATGCAGTAAAGCAGCAATTGTTGCGTGAAACTTTGGCAGACATTTTGGAAAAAAATATGTCTTCACAATACTTAAATCCTGAGAGTTTCTAACAGAAACAGCACTTCAAAGGGCTTTGCATTCATGAGGTGATGATTATGGAACGTCCTAGACTTCTGTCAAGTCCAGCAAGTTTTCTTTGATTGCTCTTATTTTTATCAATGCAACTTGTCCTCATGACTTTGTGCAGGAACGATTACAATTTGGAGACAAACAGGCTTAAAAAAGGAGGGTCATGCTGCTTTCCTCCCTGCCAGTACAACCTCAAAAAGAATCTTGCACTTTGCTTATGCTGTGCTGTATTTGCCTGCAGAGACATTATGCTCACTAGCATTTTCTGTCATCAGCTTCTTTGGTTACTGATGTGCTGACTGCCAGCATACCCTTCATGATCACGACTTCCACAGTGTAGAACATTTTCAGAAGCATTTTAGACTCAGGATCCCCAGGCCCCAAAGGCATAACCATGCTGTAAGTGCATAGACTGTGCGTCTGAGCAGTCATACAGTACAGCATGATGCTGAAATTGCCTGTGGCTGAGATACTTGCAGGACTGGAAGCAGAAAGCCCTGCTCAGAAGTAGAGCTTACTGAGTTAGGTGCAATGCCATATTAACGTGGTTATCATACTTCCTGGACTGGAGCAGGTATTGCCACATACTCCTGTGTATTAACAGTACAGGCATGTGTATATAAGGGTATGGGCATACACACGCTTGCACCAAACCCTTGGAACTAACCCAAGGTTTCTTTGCAGTTCTTTGGTACACACTGTAAAACTGCTGTAAGCCACTTCAGAAAACGTAATTTTTCAAGGTGTTACCTTTTATTTTTTAAATATAATTCAGTCATAGCAAAATATCAGAATGCGTGACATATCACTAGAATAAATTAAAATATTATGAAAGAAGGCGTTGTTGTTTTAGGAGATGACTGTCAGGAAAAAATGCTTGACAAGCATGTGGCTCAAATTCTTTTGAATTAAGTGCTGTTAACTATATTGATATCAACATTTCTCTAACCAGGAAGTAAGGATTCACATTACAGAGACAGACAACCCGACTGAAGACCACAGTCGTCCTAGATTTATGAAGTTACAAGATCAACACTAATGGAAGATAAAGGGCTTCTGTGGTAACATCACTCAGAGTGAGGCTTTTAGAAAAATAATGTCCAGCAAGAGATAACAACTGCAGACAGATCAGAGGGAACGAAAAAAAAAAAAAAGAAATTAAGAAGAAATCTGACCAGAGTGAATAAGACAGAACAAGAGAAGATTTGTGGAGATATTTTTAAAAGAGGAGGATCTCTTACAGTTTCATAATCTTCTAGCTCCATTATGATCAGTCACCAATAGAATCTCTTTACCTACTTTTCCAATGACGGGGGTAGTTTTTGTGGACATGCAAGTAATGGCAGAACAAATGGTAGGATAGTCATGTATAATTTTAAGAAAAGAACTGCCAAATGGTACTTTTTTCTCATGTGTGCATTCACAAAATGCATATTGCCTTTGCACCCACTCAGTACTCTTTAAAGTCTGTTTTAAGACTTTATTAGTATTTTAAACCCTTGTATTTTGGGAGACTGTTTTCAAAAGGCAGTGGTAAACTTGTAACCTCAGGTTGATAGTAAAAGGGCACGCTAGCTTTTCAATGCACCTCATAGAAGCACTAGAAACTTTACTGAACCATGGGAAAAGAAGAACAAACATCGGCTGCATGACTCTGAAGCTAGTATAGCAAAAAAAAAAAAAAAAAAAATCTACAAATGCTTACTTTCAGTTGTTCCAAAACTGGCTTTATTTTGTCACCTGATCAGACGTTGCTTTATGCACATTTAGTCAAGGATGTGAAACATTTAATGTAGCATGCATACATGTGTACTGCCTTACTTCAAAAAGATGTCTACAAAAATAAAAAAAACCAAGTTAAATCAAACATCAGTATTTAAGGATTGACAATATTAACAGCCCACCTATTGAAGCAAATGAGGGAAAGAACAACAATGAAGAATGCTAAAGCAGTAAAAAAAGCCCCCAAGCTTTTCTTTCCTTTAATGGATGCAAGGAAAATACTAAATGTACAAACTGATCAGATTGTGCCAAATGCTTCTCAGATAACAGCATGGATTCAGCGTACTTCGTTTGACACCGGTTGTGTGACACCCTATTCACTGCTGCTGGGCTGAGAATTTGCAGCTTCTGCAGGAACCTGCAGCTTGAGCCATCAGAAATGCAGGCTTGGGAAGGTTCATAAAGTCCTGGGAACAGTGAAAAAATTCAGCTGGCGTATTTCTGATTGGCAACGAACGTTTAGAATGAAGCACCCAGAATATCCCACACTACTCCTTGGTGCCAGTTCAGCATCTATTTAGAGGTGAATTTCAAGAAAAAGGGAGTTGTCTATAGCTGACAGCAAAATCCACATCCCCCAGATGAGCATGCAAACCTGATATGAATATCAAATACGGCTTCTATTAATTTTGCACAGACAAAACACTAGCAAGAGAAAAACCTGCAATCACTGCCATCTCCCATCGCTGACTATCATGTGTGCCCTGACATAAGCTACTTCCAGCCCCTGTATTGTGATTGTAACAGCACCCCCCAACCATGTGTGGGGTCAAGCAACATGTTGGGATGGAAATCCTTACGAGTCAATATACCCGAGATTTTATTTGTTATGAGAAACATTTATTCTTCATTGTGATGTTAGGGTTACATCACTACATGAGGAGCAAATCCTCAGTCATTATTTGATTTTGATCCTTTGAAATGCACCTGAAGGGAGACTTACTCTTAGAATTGCAGTCGTTTCTCTGTAGTAAACACTGCAAGAATTGTCATGATCTTGGCTCATATTTTGTCAGCAAGGGCAAATTTCCTTTAAAGAAAGAGCTAATTACTTCTGTTTCAGATCTCCAAACTCCCTCAAGGTTGCATTGTAATTAGATTCAAAAGACTCGCCAGAACTGTGTTGAAAGCACATTTGGCATTTTAAAATATGCATTCAGATATAGTTGATAAATCTGTTGATAAGCTCTTATCTATCACTCTGTACGATACCCTGACATCTTACGCTCTACACAAAATCTGCCATCAAACATGCTGCACCTTTAGTAGAAAAATGTAATGCATTCATCAGGGACTAACAATACAAGAGTATGGAGAAGAGAAAAAAAAGACAGCAAATAAGAAGTCAAATGAAAATGCAAAAGAGGCAAGAAGTAATGACTTCCATCTTACATGATTGAAACCTCACCTATCTGCATGACAGAATTAAAAGCTAGGTTTAAAAGAAGGAAAAAAAAGAAAGACAAACATTCTTAGAGAAGCTTTGAGGCTATCTTGATTGTACAAATATGTATTTCTATACTGAAAGCCGTCTTTGTGGCAATGGCATCTTTAAATTCAAAGGATTACATTGCCATTCATATCACACAGTGTTTTACTAGATTTTGTTCTCATTAGCTCTGTGCAAACAACTGAACTGAGAGTGAGGATGTTGAATCCTATTCTTTCTTGAGCATTGTTTACCAGATCCCTCACTAACTCCCAATCAGTTCCACCTCTGCAACTTTATTGAAGGCAATGAGTTTCCACAGGTATTGTCATACACCATAATTAGAAAGCAGTTTCAGTTCAGTGAGGCTTTATTGGCTTGATAAACTGTACAGGGCTTGTAAGTGTGTAAGAAGGGAGAGAACATTGCCAGCTCTGTCAAAAATCAAGTATCATCCATCTAGGAGGAAGTGACTTTTCAAGTCTGAGCTTTGATATCCTGCCCTGTCTGTCAGCATTTGCAGCACATGGGAACAGGAGAACCTCCCTTAGTATGTCTGCAAGCACTTAGCATGCTTCATGTTCGAGATCCCAGCTAGAAGCCCTGCAATATGAGTGCTAGTTTCATATTTCTTAAGCACATTTATTTCATGTCTTGTTTTTTGTAAGTAACAGTGTGTATTCTATTCTGTCACTCCTCTGTTGCTTTGTAATAACCCTTATGAGTAGTGATAACACACACACAAAAATTGTTGTTCTGCCTCTGTATTTTGGTTAGCAAAGCAGATCATCTTAGCAACCTGACCGAAGGTTTGCTGTTGCACTCCAGTACTCCCCTAATGTCAATGACAAGCCTAAGGCTCTTGAAAGGGAAATTAACATCTCAGCTAGGCTGTCTGTAGGGATTTTCTAGGAGTAGCATGCTTTTCAATACCAGGTATCTCTTTCCTATGAATGGAAACCATGGATGGGCACATGCAAAAGTTACCACGCTGTGTAAAACACCGTCTTCCAAGTATCAGTCAGGCCTTCAGAAAAATTATTCTACCTGACTGAACACAGGTCTTCACTCTCCAAGTTTCTAAAACCTGCTTTTCATTCTCCATTTTACACAAGGCTTTTACGAAATATTTTTAAAGGTTACTAAAGATATAATCTCCCCTCTTGCCTGCCTTATGCACTCTGTTAATAAGCATACCGAGTAATTGTTATGCTTCATAGACCTGTGATACATCCACTCACTCGCTAAGAACTTTAAGCATTCAAATGCTCCAGTAACCAGGTACATTCAGTACTGCTTCATTCATATTGAGTAGCCACAAGTATGGTATCCCTCATCAGACTCATATCTAACTGAAGTCCTGCCTTTACTATTTAAGTTGCCCCACATAGTTTTTGGGCTGATTTGGATCTTTCAGAGAACATGGATTTTCCCCAGTGGTTCGTTGATGAGACTTGGCAATTGCATTAGTATGAGTCAGGTTGTCACTTAAATCCTCATTTTACACTCTTGCTTTTGACATATGTCCCTCTCTATCAACCTTCCATATGAAATAAACCTAGATTTGAGTAATTCTAGTCCCATATTTCTTAGCTCATTGAATCAACCAAACCAAGTATTCTCTACATCATAATTAACATCATATAATATAATAGATTATTATCTTCCAGTTCTGTCCTTGTTGTCCCACTGAAGTCTTTACCTCCTGGGCAATCTTGTAGACAGTTGCCTTCTAAATCCATTAAGTAATCCAGCTACTCCTTCCCGTAGGTACTTCTGACCTTGTAATCAAATGCTGGGACAATTATCTCCTTTCTCCTGGTTGTCCACTCAGCTGCCTCAGACAAGGTTCTTTTGTAAATTTACTCCTACAGGATAATTGTCCCACAAAGTCTCTCTGCCCCCATTCTTCTCTCTAAATGAGTCTGTTACCAGTGTTTTCACCTTTGCTGCTGCCTTTACAACTTCTTCATTTTTTTCTTTTTTTTTTTCCCCAGCTACAATAACCTTCAGACCATTAGATTTAGCTAAAGCCCTTTCAGAAGGTAGATCTTACTAGTGTTATCTGCATTTATTACATTCATTTACATTCACTTACAAATATTTAAATACATATGTATTTAAACCCTGGACACTTGCTTTTGAGAAAGCAGGCTATGCCAATACCAGAGACACTACGGTTCTGCATCAAAATATAGGCAGAGAGACCTTCACTAGGTTTCAGAGAGCTTAATTTTCCTAGAGTCATATTCAGTTGGGTTAAATCGTTGTAATATTATAGCCTTTGTCAATGGAGGAAGAGGATACTGGCTTTCAGCAAGGTAAACTTTATTTTTAGAGTTAGGTAGAGCTGGAATAGTTTCTGGTTCAGTGCTCATGAATTCAAATGCAGATTCCAATAGTTGCCTCTCTAAAGGCCTAGAAAAGTAATTTTACCTGTTTATTTCTTCATAAGACTGTTACTGCATTTTTTGTACTGAAAGAATTAGGTGTTTTAAAGCATACACCATCATTTTCTAAAATTAAGACATTTCCATGGTAAAGGTAACCTCTCTCACCTCTTTCTTCTTCTCCCCCTTTCCCAAAATCCCCAAACCCCATATGCCATCTAAATGCAGGAGAAAAGGGAACGAGCGTGCAGGGAGAGATTTAGAAGTCTATCCAAACAGAAGTCAAGAAGGAAATAGCTGAGTAGATAAGTTACCCTTACAGTTAAAAAAACCCAACCAATCAACCACAAAAATTGCACTCATGAATAATTCAAGGAAAAAAAGTTTCCCTTTCCATAGAGAATGTATTCATGAACCTCTTTAAAAAAACCCCAAAGTTTTGAGCTACAAATGCACCTTTGTAGCAAAAATAATCAGGAAAAAAAATGATAGCTTACTGATAACATAACTCAAGAAAACAAATCCAGACAACCTCACCTCCTTCCACTTGCAGAGTTCCTGACCCAGCCAGCTGCCAACCCACTCCGAACACCCAGAGCTATGGGGCCCTTCTGCGCCCCAGGCAGCAGATGAAACCCAGCTGCTCTGAGGGAAGCAGACTCTAGAACACCCTTTCCCACTTCAACAGCTGCTGCCAGTTATCACAAGCATGTGAGGAATAGAAAGTATCGGCAAAATATGCCACTTAGAGACTGATAGGGTGTATAAAGTCCTCAGTAAACAATTATTTTCTCACTATTATTTCTCAGAAAATTTTAAACATCTCTTCCAAATTAAATGACACATAGGATTTAAAAAGAATAAAAATCATACTTGGTCAAATGTATAAAAGCAATGAACAAAACACTGGTGTTTCTTTCATGAACAGATAGAAAGCTGATACCGTTCTTCTAGATCTCATTTTTTATTTTTTCCCTTTAAAGTGGAGCAGAGATGCAAAAATACCAAAAAATGATGCAACACAAGAAGGAGAGAAATTCTTCCCACAAACAGCTAAAATTTCCTGCTATCTTCCCACTTAAGAACCTGAGCACGTTTTATAAATAAATTTTATGTCCTCAAAATACCATTTTCTCATTATAAAACTCAAACACTTCTCTAAAGAAAAATATGATTAGGTACTCCAGATTACTGTGAAAAGTAACATTGAGTAAACCAATATATTAAAATACTTAGCTAGATTTTTCTGTTGAAATTTAGATATCAGATATTATTGGCAACCCGCAAACACTTAGACTTATATTCTGAAGTCCCACATTTAGGAGTAATTCAGATCTAGGATTTTAAATTTCTATCCCTCATTAAGTTTCCTGTGTGTTGAAAGATGACCTGTTATGCACTAATCCTGGAAATAATGATGCACATGCTAAATTTAACGTGCTGTAAGTAATCATTGCAATGACCTTTAAAGCATATAAAATTAAGTGGGCATGTATATCCTAGCAAGTTTTAGGCCATAGTTTATCACACAATTTCTTTTTTACTCACTTTGTTTAGATTAGTAACCAAAAAAAACAAGACAGGCCTTTGTGAAATTGCTTAAAGAAATCAGAGACAAGAACAAATAGTGCGAGTCATCAGTTTTGACCTGCCTCTTTCTACAAGTATGTATGGGCAAATACTAATTATTAACATTTTTTTCCATTTCTAAATGAGTGGTCATAATGGTCAAAAATGCACTAAGAAAAGCCTCTGGTCATCTATTCACCAAAACAATTCTCCAGGTAATGTCCCTTGTGCTTCAGCACCTCTACTACCTGCCCCTTCTGGGAAGCCCACTGGGCTCCTGAGCTGTTCCGGTTCACCTCTCCCTTCCCTTTGTTTTCACCCCACATGCTGGGTTAGAGTGGAAAGATCCTCAGGTGTCTACATACCTCTTTGCCCAGTCATTCTCTTCAGCTCCTCTTTCAGGAATAAGGCAATGTCTGCTGCTGCTCCTCTTTGCTGGGAATGATGAATACCTCCCCTCTCAACACTGCTGTGTTCCCCTTGTGATTTCTTCCCCCAGAAGTGCCATGTACCCCAGGTGTCTGATTGGTTTGTTGACACGCATTATTTACGGATTGCTTTGGGCACTTCGAACATGAAAGGAGGGATTTTGACTAAGCTGCTAAAGAGAGGGCAGGCACTGCTATGGCTCTGTAACGCCCTTTGTAGCTTCACCTCGTGCCTTCTTGGACGATGTTGCAGGGATAGCCAAGCATCTTCTGTAACAGTGACAAAGCAATTTTAAAGAGTTTTTATGCTGTCCTACATGACCACTCATGGCACTAGTGTTATTTATTCTAATAAGCTGGACTTATATTTAATGCCAAGCAGAAATAGAGTCTGCATTTTGAAACCCTTGGGATGATCTCTTATTTCCTAGTCAGTACTGGAAAGTGCTACAGTAATAACAATTTGTCGTTTCTAAAGAGAAGACGTTTCTAACCCTAGTTGTCCTGGCATCCAGGTTGACCAGACTTACCTGTGCCCATGCTCCCCCTGGGAGACAAGCATTTCTAGCAGTTCCCATGGTATGACCTGTCTGTGCAGACTTCTGCAAACTTGCTCCTTGTGCCTCATCCCTGAGACCCTGCACTGGAGACCTAGGAAGAAGGATTTGCACTCAGCTGTTAACATTGCTTCTCACATTTTTAACCTGAAGTAAATACTTAATGATATATGAAAGGAATACAAGAGCAACTGCAGGTTAATGCAGAATTAATTTGTCTAAAGAGGATAGAGATGTCAGGCTCAACTATGAGGTTAGCCGTGGAAAAGATAGTTTCAAAATAAAAGAAGTTAAGACAGAATAAAGAGGTATATAGGAGAAGGAGGAAATCAGGTAAGAAAGAAAAAAGGGGGAGGCATATTTTTCTGGAGTAGTCTTTTCTCTGTTTCTATGATTTCTCATGCTCTTGTGTTCTAAGCCAAGATCAATTGGGATTAATCAGTTGTATAGAAACCATTGTGAACTCACTGCAGGCTTTTAGAGTTTAAATTTGTTTATTGAGCACAATTTGGTTAGCATCAGGTGCTGAAGTTACAGACACCAACACTAGCATAGAAATTACTTTATTTAGCTCCCAGTTGTAAGTTTCTATAGCAACTGGGTCCTATAACAGGAAGCTGAGTTTCTGGCACATGAATGCTGCTGCTGCTGCTAGAGGTTGTTAATACTGTATTTTTGGAGCACTCAGCTGTTCCTTAATTCTTTCTAAGCCCAACCCCCTCGCCCCTTTTCTTTTTTCCTGAGGTTTTTCTTCAGTATAAATCTGCCTGTGTCATGGTTTAACCCCAGCCGGCAACCAAGCACCACACAGCTGCTTAATCACTCCCCTCAGTGGGATGGGGGAGAGAATCAGAAAAGTAAAAACGAGAAAACTCATGGGTTGAGATAAAGACTATTTAATAGGGAAAGCAAAAGCCACATGTGCAGGGAAAGCAAACCAAGGAATCATTCACTGCTTCCCATGGGCAGGCAGGTGTTCAGCCATGTCCAGGAAAAAAACAGGGCTCCATCATGTGTAGCAGTGACTTGGGAAGACAAAACACCATCACTCCAGACATCCCCCCATTCCTCCTTCTCCCCCAGCTCTATATGCTGAGCATGATGTCGTATGGTGTGGGACATCCCTTTAGTCAGCTGGGGTCAGGTGTTCCATCTGTGTCCCCTCCCAAACTCTTGTGCACCCCCAGCCTGCTCGCTGGTGGGGTGGGGTGAGAGGCAGAAAAGGCTTTGATTCTGTGCAAGCGCTGCTCAGCAATAGGTGAAACACGCCTGTATTATCATCAGTTTTTTCACCACAAATCCAACACATAGCCACATGCTAGCTACTGTGAAGAAAGTCAACTGCATCCCAGATGAGATGGTCAGCCTGCTTAGTCAGACTTGCAATTGTACCTTTTGTTATTAATCATCCTTCCTTTATCAAAACTTAAAGTAACTATTTCCATAAAGGTTCAGTTTCCCTGGAAATGTTTGTAGGATGCCCTGTGTTACATTCTCGTATTGTTCAAAGTGGCAAAGCTGCAGGGAGAGGAGCAGGAGGCTGAAGCTGTCTGGAGTGTCTGGAATGAGATGTTTCTCCTGGACCTACTACTCCTTGTGACTTTAAACCTGGGGCTGTTTCTGTGGATGCTACTTGTGTCCCAGATTCAGAAGAGAATCATACCCCAACCTGAAATAAGCTCATGTGCTTTTAGGTGAGGCCAAGAATAAAGCTGCGGCACTGACTTTCAAACATTAGAGGCTTCATTGCAGTTTCTGTGTGTATTGGAAACTCATGGCTGAGTACCACCTTTAGACATTGGATTTCACCAGTCAAACTCCTCGAGGCACTTTAAGTCTTATCCCTACATTACTGAGCTCTGTTTAAAGGCTCCAGGAGTGCTCCATAAAGAGAATTGTATTATTGCAGAGTGAACAGATGTCTCTTTTACCTATAAGAATTGTTTATTTATTTATCTTTCACAACCGTGAATCAATAGTCTTTGTTTGCATCCAGGTTTATTTTGGGGGCACATTCAAATGCTTGTATGAGGTGCATTATGGAGGTACAAACCATTGTTATGACAACAGAACACAGTCATATAAGTAGGTGCTTGGGTGGCTGAGCAGTTAGCAGGCATTTTGAGATTCCTTTTTTTTGGTGTGTGAGTTGTGGTTTGTTTGTTTTTTTTTTTTTAATTACATTGCATGTTGTCATTTATGGGTAAAAATGGTAGTTTGAATCACTAGATGTTTATACTCTCTAGTATGGTTTTTAACTTGTCTGGTTCATTTCCTTCCTCATCAAAGAGAAATGTGTTATTCTACTCAAAACGCTCTGGGGACGTCCCTTCTGCTGTCCTGGAGCCCTCTGTCCCATGAGAAAGAGTACCGGCTATCTCAAAGCCACAGAAAACAAATTCTGATATCAGTGAAATACAAATTTATATTTGGTGACTCAGGCACAGCATAGAACATATGTTTTGAATAACAACAGCTTCAAGTATCCCTAGGTAGGCTGGTCACTGCAACCAGAATTAATACTTGTGATTCTTCACACATGAAAGGAAAAGCTGTTGTAGGATCTCACTTTAAACACTTTATAGCTGAAGCAGCAGCTCCAAAAGGACAGAGACTAGTGAACACCGTGAGATCACCTGGCTGTGCATTCTAAGGAAGCGGTAAGAGCACTGAGATTTGTGCGCGCTTCTGGTTTTTTGTTGCAGAAAAGCTTCCAGGAAGAAATATACTAAACCTACAGTTAATTACTCACAGGTCCAGCCTCAGTCTGTGTTGAGAAAGTCTAGATGGCTTGGATATTGGCTGTTTGCTTCTATTGTTGTCTTTCCAATACTATCCACTTTAGGTGTCGCTTATCACTTCTAATAGGGGCTTTTGCTTTTCCATCTGACCTTAATAAAATGGGATCATCCTTGCTCAGGTTTCTAAGATTGCTATTTTAAGTGGTGTCAGTTTAAGAATATCTATCTGTAGAAGTCATTTCCTTTCCCAGAGCCCTTTTTTTTTTTACCCAGTCCTGAGGTAGTTTCCCTGTCCTAGAATATTGAGCTGGGGTGATGTGTAGGGTGCTGCAGCCTGGAAGGGACATCCTGTCTGTCCAGCCACATTCTGTCTCCAACAGCCACAGTCATTTCATCTCTCTCGTGGCAGATGCCTTCCAGGCAACTTACGGCTTGTTCTCTATATTCTTAATATCTAACTACTGAGTTGCTGGGAGGCCCTGTTTTGGAAAAGGGAAGCAGAGCCCCAGAGCAAACTGTGTTCCTACATGGTGCTGAAGGCAACAGGAGTCTTTGGGAGACTGATAGGAAGATTAAGATGCTGGAATCTGTTGCCTTAAAATAATTCTTCTGCTCTCCAGTGAGTCATCCAGCATCACAAGCAAGCTCAGCAGGACCTTCTGCCACTACTGCTCCTTGCGCATAGAGAGCCCGCACAAACCCAGTAGAGGATATGTTGCCGCCATCTTTTGGCAAAACACTTCTACCTGCAGCACAAAAGGTTTTCATTTTCTTCTGTTTCACAGTTCCAGGTTTCTGGCTTCTCTCTTAGCAAGCTTTGAAGAGCTTTTTCAAAATGGCAGCTGCAAAGGTCATATCTTTCTCTGTTTGTTTCTTGCTTGGAGACAGGAATCATGCTTTAGAATAGAGATGTAAGGCAGCTTTCCGGAGCATGAAAATCCAGCAACTTAACACATAGTCTCCAGCCTGCAACAGCTGACCAAGAAAGAAAAAAAAAGGAAAAAAAAAAAAGAAAAAACCAAAAGGGGGGACTATACACAATACAGGTTTGACTGATTGGCTGATTGGTATGTATTTTTTTAAACATGAAGACAATATGTGTGTGACGTATATTTTAAGATTTTTTGAGCTGGATATAGCTATTGGAATTATACTTTAAAAGAATAGAGCAGACCCTTCTTTTTAGAAGATTGGTCAGGAAGGAAAGAATGGTAATTGCATTGCTTCTGCATTTTTATAAACTTTCATCATTTTCATTCATTAATCCACAATGATTATTTTTTGCTTAGTTCAGGTCATCCTTCTGTTATGAAATATGTGACTTAACACACAGAATATACTATATAGAAAAAAATAAGTAATTTACTAGAGATGTTAATTCCTTCAGATAAGTCCACTAAGAAAGCAATTCAGTAATAGAACATAGATTAAAAGTGCGTATTTTATGATAGTTTCTAAGAAAAATCATCAGGAAACACTATGAGGTAAAGAGTTCACTGCTATATCTGAAAACAGCTTCCACTTAGTGTTTTCAGTTATTACTAATCTTGTGCTTAACACATTTCTAATGGAAGAAACGAGCTCTGAAACAGGCATTAAAAAAAAAAAAGCAGCAGCAACAAACGCGATCTCAGGATCTGAACAGAAAATTTCTTTTAGCTCTGAGGCTCTGCACTCACTCCCCCATCCTTCCCCATACACAGACCCCTTTTCTCCCTCTGCACAATTACCACATAGCAACATCCAGCAATCTGGCTCCCTCATTACCTGATAAAGGTGCTGTCTCACAATCTATTTAAAGGAATCAATGCAGATGTCGTGGCACAGAGGGGCAATTCTCTTGTCCGTCCTCCATGTCTCCAAGAAAGCACGCGCATGCACCCTTTTGTGCCAGCACCCAGCATTTCTACAATTGCATCAGAAACTAAAGTTTCATGGTATTGATCCACCTGAAAATATTCCACTGGAAATTCTGTAGCTGGATTAGTTTTAAGCTAGACCATTGTTTTATGCTCAACAGTGCTAGTGGCAAATGAACATAATGGAAAGAGTGAGGCCCCTGCTTACAAAAGCATATGCACTTCCAGTCATGAAACTCTTCCCAGTGATGTTCGATCAACACAATTGAACAATTTATTTGAGTAAACAGAAGTTGCTCTTATTTAGTGGCATTGAGATGTTTAATGTCTATCTGCATCCACGTTATTTACTTATAATGAGGTTATATCTTAGAAGCCGTTTACTTAGAGTACTAAGCTCTGCTTAGAATAGACAACATTTTGAGTTTGTTGCCATATTTCACACATGAAAGCATGATAGTTCTTGTTGCTATCAGTCTTCTTAGAAAAAAACCCACCCATTTTTAATGTTTAAAATTATTTAATTTTAAAATGTTGATGAGAATGACAGGAAACTCACACTGAAGTGCATTTCTTCTGAAGCATGTCACATTTTTTCATGGGAAGAGCTAAAACCTAGTTTTTGCAGCTAAAAATTTTATGCAAAAACATTAACTGTCAGAATGCTACTTGATGGTCATATAATGGCACTCATCCACAAACCTCAAAACTATAAGAAGGATGTAAAAATGATCATTAAAGTTTCACAAAAGGACAAGTTGAGGCATAGGAAGATTATACTAAGCATTTTTCAATGACCACACGTTTTTCTCAAATTAAATACTATATGTACTTAAACAAAATTTAAAAATGCTATTTTTGTAGTGTAACCTCACCAAAACTAAACGAAAACTAAGCTAGCTTCATATGTCATGATTTTAGAAAAACCCTGAGTACAAAGATTATCTTCATAATGTATATTATGTTTTGGGAGTCTGGGCTAGTGGGCTGAGGTCAGTGTGCCTCATACAAAAAAAGCGCCTTTTTTCTAGCCACCTTATATTTTAAACTCTATTTGTTGATTAAAAAAAACCCACAGCTGATTCTAGATCATGAGCACATAAATAATTTTTGAAGAACCAAATATATAAAATAAAGGTTAAAAAATGGTGTTAAGAAGATATAAACCAGAAATAAAACCTGGATGTGAGAACAGCAGTTCCACATTAAATTGGAAAATAGTGAAGACGAGGGTCATCAGTGACAGAATTAGAGTAGCGGAGAACATTTCACTGAAAAGTACTTGTTCCTTAAAGTCAGTAAAAGAGAATGTATGATATCTGTTGCAGACAGTTTCTGAAGAGTCTCTACATGTAGCCTCCTGCAGAACACGTGAATCTATCGAGAGGCTAGCTGGTGAAGGTTAAATTAATTGTCTCGATGAGTTTAGACAAAGTCCAAAAGAACTAAAGTCTTTTGACACTCATTGTCCTGCTCTAAGCATTATGCAATACTACTGGTAATTAAACTGACTGCACGGGCATGACACTTTCAGTTCACTTTCTTAGTCTTTTCAGTATAGTGGAATTACTGACAGTTAAAATATTATGGAATTGGCCAATTTAGGCAAATCCTGTGCTGAAGGTGTTGACCTTTTGAAAATGGATTCCTTCTGCACATTGGGTTTTTACTTCCCCTATCTTGTTTCTCCTTTAGCAATTATTCATCTTTTATAGCTTCCTCCAGCTAAAAGCCTCAGCAACAGGAACATTTATTCAGAATCAGAATGGAAGATCTGGTCCTTTTCTTTACATTAAAAGAGAAGAAAGTTCAATTTTCCTTCTGAAAAGCACAAGAAAGACCATTACGTGAGATGTAAAGACAGAGAGAAAAAGGGGTTGAATTCCCAAAATATTTGATGGCAGAAGTAATAATAGCAATGAATGAGGCCACATAAATGATTCATGAGACTAGTTTTTTTCCTATTGTTACTAAAAAGAGGCTCATTATTACTCAGAAAAAATGCTTTGTTGGTGATGTAAAAAGAAATCAGTATTTGCTATCAATTACTTTCATTAACACTGGGCCTTTGTACACAGTTTTACAAATATATTTTATAACAATATAATTTTGTAATTTCATCCCTACTGTGCTTTGAGCCTTCTGAGGCCCACAAATCTCTTTAATACTTCCACTCCTGCTGATAATAAAAAGTCTTGTGGGTGTAGTAACAGCTAAAAATACAATAGTAAATGATTCATATATTACCATTTCAGAGGTCACAATGGATAACAAAGAGACCACAAACACGTAAAACAAACATCCTGCTCTAAAACAGAGGCAGGTTGTAGCTTCAGGATGATCACTTTGAAGACATGTGCCTCCGTTAAGGGCATTTTCTTCTTTGGTTTGAAGGCTGTTAGAAATGTGTGAACATATGTTCTGAGGCAATGAAATTTCAATGGGATATTTTTTCCTTTTAAAGCCCAATCCTTAAAACACTGACTCGCAACATGAGACGGCAGCAAAAATGAGTCAAGCTAAGAGCACGTATTTAGCAGAGAGATGTAAGGAATAAGTAGAGCTAAACCTGGTTTTCTTGGGTTTTGGTTTTTGTTTTTTTTTAAACTAGGTGTTATTAGAAACCAATGAATACAATAAAGAATAGGATTACCATGCATCCAATTGAGAGATTTCAATCACTATTTAAATAGTTGTGGAGAATATAATGTAAAACAGGGAGCTTTCTCAAATAAGCAATCAAAATAATCCATTAAGGCTGTAATAACCATTATGCTTGGGTGTTCCTGTGCTTTCAAATAGACTGACTGTGTAAATACTGTTGAAGCGGTACCTCAGGTATTTACCCTTCCAATATTTAAGGGGTTTGGTTTTGTTTTAATTACTGTATACTATCTTGCTTGATCCTCAATTTCTACATATAATAAATATTTTCTAAACCTAGTTAACAACATCTGAAAAAGACTCCAACATTCTTGATAAGGCTATAAATATGTATAAATGACTATGAGGCAAACGAGGCCAACCTCATAGTATTGGAATACAGAGACTATGCATCTGTGTAACTAATTTTTACTCACTATTAGAGTGTAGGGATTTTTTTTTTTTGAACTAGTATTAATTTACCATAAAAACTTGCTACTGAACCTTCAGAAACAGGAGGTGGTATAGGGTCTGTTGTCCGTTTCCACCTGCAGTTGAGACACCCTCACAAAAGGTGTGTCTGGGTCTTATGGGAAATTTTACACTGAGTACTACTAGCTTTATAATCACACTAGGGTGATAAACTTAAGTGATGAGGCTAGATATTTCTGTATAAACTGCAGAACGACATTGCAAACATTTGATGAAAGGAAAGCAACAGCGGAAATCTTTGCATCTTCCAGAGCAGCCAGAAGGTTTAAGCAACTTGATTTGGATTAATCAGATGGAAGAAAACACCTGCAGACATAGAGACTGATGTAGGTAATACTGCTCACATGTTTTGTAAAATGTGTGCATTGCTCTGTCATGAACAATTTTATTTCAAGAACAAGGACTCTACCATTCTTTTTACAGATTATCTGTAAGAGGGAGAAATGCAAACCACACTGAAAATGAAGGGGTTTGGCAGTTTTCATGGGTTTTCTTTGTTTGTTTTGTTTGTTTTTCTATGATGAATGTTTTTTACCTGTTGTTTTTTGGCAGTGGGTATAGTGTGGAAGTGGGAAAAGAAATAGCTAGATAGAAATTTTGCTTTGAAAGTAGTAAATCGGGCAAAAATGTATGCTATCATAGTGCTAAGTAGAATAGTAAGTTTCAAAGAAGGGAGAAATGTAAATGTGCATCTTGCATAACTTCCTACTTTGCACATCAATATTAAAACTGTATAACTGATGCAAACTAGGACCACTGCTGGGAAGAGGTACTTCCTGCCATGGAAAAGTAGATTGCTAATGGTCCCTATTTTCCGCTCTAACCTTTGCCCTTCACACCGTAAAAATTTCTAGTCACTGTACTAGTCAGGCTGCTCAGTTTGGATGGAAGTGGTCTTCTTTGAAGGTCTTCACTTCAGAGAGACTGAAATACATTTACATTTGCCTAAATTGTCAGACCAACACTAACGCCTGTATCTCCTGTGTAGGAATGAACCTCTTCAGTCACAGCAACTGCTTCAGACAGAAGAATTCCCCCTGGGAAGTGACACACTTCCTGTGGGTGTAGGCAGCTAATCTGTGATGCTAATCAAGAGGGTACTTGTATTTTGGCTATGGTTTCCCCTTTAGATTAGCTAAAGTAAGGTTTTAGTGCATTTATCTGTAGGTTCTCTACAACTTTCAGGCTTTTACATGGCAATTCTAGGGTAAAGATGCTGCAGTGCTTTGTAGCACAGCCTTCCCATGCATGCTTTCATTGTGATCCTCTCCTTGTCTCTTCTCTCTCTGCAGTTCCTCATAATCTACCTCATCACAGGAACATACTGTGCCACCATTTTTCTCAAATACAGTGTCCTGCCTGGTCTCACTTATGGCTGTGCTAGGTGTGCTCTTAATACTCTCTAGTCCCCACAGTTTAATCCTAGGATTCTGGGTGGCTCAGTGAAGTCTGTGTTTCTTCTTGCCCTTTTATCTTGTCAGGATAGGATTTCTCTGTATACTTCTATGCCCCTCTTGCCATCATTAGTCCACTGTTGCTCTTTTATGAGTATCGCTATTGATCTTATTCTGCCTTAATGATCAAGTACTTTAGTTATCAATCGTTGAGCTGTAGAGGGAGAAAGGAAGAAGGTGAGATAGGATGTGGTGGTTGCTGCTACCATCATCAGTTACAGTGCTGTGTTCTGTGGGTAGTTGGAGGAGCTCTTAAAAACATGAGTCTACCAGCTACTTTTTGTACTACGTATGCTGAAATTCTTCCTGATCAAAAGATTGCCTTCCCTTGGTGCCTTGACCCCTAAAATTTTGGGATAGCTCAAATACATATTTCAAGTGAATATCAACCAGAGATGGAGAAACAACTTCAAGATAAGCAAGAAGTCTCACCAGCTTTGCCAAAAATTGGAGGTGATGGAAAGATTACAAATAAAAGTGGAAGGGGTGATTATGGAAAGGATGAAACTGACCACACTTCATCAATTTTAACTGACAATTTACATGCAGTCTACCATTTAACGCATACCTGTAAATTGGAACCATACTTCTGCTTTGTATCACACACACTTATTTGCCTAGCAGATAAGGGGCTTTTCAGTCTTGTGTTGAAAGGCAGCAGGAGAAAAACCTACATGACTCTTTTACGTATGAAGTTCTGGACTTCCTCAGAGCCAAGAATTCTGATAAAAGTCAGCTTTGTTTACTGCCTTGGCACCAAAGGCTCAGCTCTGCATAACAGTTACTCAATGCACAACACAAACCCAAGTTACAGTCAGCCTCTTAAAGGTTCACTGACAGCACTGAAATGTCATCTTCAGAAAAGATTGCTAAGAATTTTTTCCCCTTGGAAATAATAAAAAATATTTCATGTAAAAATAGGAATATTTAGCAAGTTATGCTTGCCAGGAGATGTGCTTCAGTTGCCTTGCCTTCCTGTTCTTTCCCTGCTTGGACTGCCTTCTCCCTGAAACACAGTAATGTTTCCATTTGGTGAAGGAAGACCTTGAATGAAAGGGAACCAGAATTGTGAGAACTCATAAAGAGAGGGGATAGGCATAATAATAGGGATAATGATATTTCAAGTCATTAGAGGAATTAGGGTAGCTCTTGTAATTTGATCTTTTATTTTGGATTAATACATCAAAGAGTTTAAGATTCAGGGGGCAAAAAATTTTTGTTTATATAGCCAGTAGTTCATTAGAAGCAGCAGTTTTATAATGAAGTCAAATCTGAGTCCTTTAGCTTGAAAAAATGAAGCTTATATTTCTAGATCCTGCCAGCAGCCCAAATGTCCCAAGCACTATTGATTCATCAAGCAATTAAGAACCTGAGTCCCTTAATGTAGTAAATGGCATCTTTAATAGGATATATCCTGTGTTCACAGAAACAGCTACCAGAAAATACTCATATAATGGCCTAAGTTATGTTGGCCATAAAGGGTTGGATAATTGACTACTGTATTAAGAGAGAAAAATGTAACACAATTCCAAGAAATGACAACCATGTCCATCCGTGTCCCACTCCCATCCCCCACTCCCAATTACTGGAAATTGCTAATGATATTGCAGCTACAGTTGAAAAGAAGATAGATATGGACATGACTGATACTTATGTCATCCTTAGACAGAATTTGTGATGTTCCACATTAATGTTCAATATCTACAGAATTTAATCTGGAGAAAAAAGGGAAGTTTTGGTGCAGAGATTGAAAGCTGACAAAAAGGAAAAACAGGAAAGCAGAAATTGAAAGTAGTGCTTTCATTTGCAGCATTAGGTAACATACTACACAGGTGTAAAAAGGTAAGTGGCAGGCATTAGCTTTTACTGTTCATTTAACAGAAGAAAGAATCTGGAAATTGAAAGAAACAGCAATTGTGAGTAATGTAGTCAGCGTCAGAGACAGTTTGCAAGCTCATGGTAGACAAAGCATTGTGTAACAAGACTAGTTTAAAGTTTATGACTAAAAAAATAAAGCATGAATTTGCAAAAAAAAAAAAAGACCAGAAACTGAATTAGCTAGTGTCAGAGAGGATGTTTTATAGTATTGTTTAAAAGCATATTCATATATTTTCTGTTCAAGCTGGAATATAAATTCAGTAAGCCTAATTCAACAGTAGGAAAACAAAAGAAAGTACTTGTTTAGCTATTGTGATTAGTTTTGTTGTATTTTATTTTTTAAATAGGGAGAAACTGAATGCCTAGAAAATTATTTAACACATCTATTATGAACAGCGGTCAGAGAGATCGCATATCTAAAGGGTAATATCAAACATTAAATGTTGCTTTAAACAAAGCAGCTACAAATGCAGGAGTGGTTTCTTCTGTTACTAGCGCTGCATTAGTTTATCAGTTTACCAGTTAGAACTGATAATCCATTCTTTCAGAGAAGCTAGGCAAGAGACTCACTAAAATCTAGCCCCAGTTTTCTACGCTGAAACAATCTGAGCAAACATTCAGAAAAAATTTAATGGTCAATGGTTTGTTCACACTTGATGATTACCATAATCATAAAGCTAAACAATAATAAAGCAATTTATTTTGAATAGCTTTTAAGTCATGATCATAAATGACAGCAGTAGACTACCTATGAAATCAGTTAAAGGAAAACTCATGTTATGTAAGATGATCACCTTTATGAAAATTTCAGCAGCTGTCAATGGAATTACTTGGAAAGTAAGTTTTATGTGGTAGAATATAGCCTTTCATAGAAGCATCAAAAAAAGAAATTTGGCCTTCTCCCCTGGAGAAGAAAAAAAATCAGAAACAATCCAAGTAACAAACAGAAAAACCCCAGGTGCTTTTATTACTAGAGAACTACAAAAAACCAATAAAAAGCGTAGGTCATATTATATATCAGTGTAATATGATGTGGTGATATTCATGACTGGCAAAAGACCAATGCAACAGGAATTTAGAAAATTTTACCAATGTTTGCCTGGATTATGCTGCTAAATAAACCACGTCTTGGGTTCAAGGAAAAACGAGACAAGCCTGCTGTTCTAAGAAGAAAAATAACCAGCAGTGTTACAGAAAACCAGTGAACATGTGGTTGTAACATTTAAATGACATTTTTATGGTAATGGATTATTACCAGACAGTAATGATGATTATATGGAAACCAGCTGATATTTTCAGTCAAAATTCAAGCCAACTTTATCTCAAGACACTCTGTAGTTCCTTTTTCCCTTGTTAGGATAAGTGCTTTTTGTGCAGTAGCAAGTGGAGAGATGAGAAATGTGTATGTCACACTTCTGAAAGTACTGGGACTCTCCAGAGAGGAACCTGTTCTCATGAGATGTCTAGAAAGAATGAGATGCTTTGTCTAAACTTTAATGGTTTAATTAGGTTAGCTAAAGTTTGAAGTCAAAGGTTCCTTCCCAGCTGTGAATTGTTTTTACCAACCCCCACTGAAAACACACAAGTTACTGCTTCCTAATAATAGCAGCATTTGTTCCTATCTAAGCACAGCTATGGCATGCTATAAGAAATTACATGACACAAGTGGGAATTAATAGAGCAATTAAAGGTTTTGAGTTTTGAAAAAAAAAAAACCTAACAGACTCAATCCACATTTTTCTTAATTGAAAAAAAAAGCAGAAAAAAATGAAGGCAAACACAATCTAGAAAATTAAGAACTGATGGTACCAAGCAGCTGTCTCCCAAAGGGGCCAAGAGTATCATGGTAATTACTTAAAAAGGTGACTTGAAGACAGAAATAGACGAATTGGTAAATGGAGAGGTGGGATAAAAGCTATGCAGAGAGAAATGGGGAAAGCAAAATAAATAAAATTTATTAGCACTGGACGCAATAACTTAGATCACCACGGTTTTTGTTGCTTTTTTGTCCAGCAAGAAACTACTGTGTTGATTTTTTAAGTAAGACAAATATAGTTAATAAATGGAGTGTAAAGGCTGGGAGAGAGAAGTAACAATTTGTTGGGTTGGCTTATACTTTGCACCTGTGAGAACAGCATGATCCTATATGTGCATCAAAAACCACTTGGGTGGGAAGTGTTGGAAGATGAAATGGTTTTGGGGCAAAACCTAAGCAGAAGGATAAGAACTGGTTAAAACCAGCAACAACAACCCAGAGGAAAACAGAGTATTCAATCTTTTTGGTAGTCTGGCACAATTTTGTAAGCCCAAGGAAGGAATCCTACTCCAGGGAGATCAAAGTCTCTCTCTGTCCCCAGCCATGGGGGATTTCTCTCAGCAGAAATCTGGCAACAGAGTTGATATCACAGAAATTTTGAGAAATGGCAATAGCTTCAAAAACCAAACACATGCAAAACATTGGCAAACAAATTCTTATTTCTAAAGCAGTAAGTAATTCCATAATAATAACTTTAATGACCTTTTGCGATCAACTACACTAGGAAATCCCACCATGAAATCCCTGTGTGTGACTAGGCTGAATTTAGTGGAAAGATTCCTGTTGACGTGACTGAGTTTCCAGGGAGGTCTAAAATCTCTGATGCTTTTCCAAGTCACCATGTTTTTGGAAAAAACCAATGTTTCTTAACAGCAGAATAAAATTTCTCCTTGCCATACAAGTTTTACTTCAATAATATTACTAGAATTTCCTAGATCAAAACTCCTAGACTGTTCTATAAATGGAATGCAGTGTTATTACACAGCAGATGCAGGTGGTATTAATAGCAGGAGCTAAAAATTCGGAAGTCAGATTGTATGGTGTGTATCCTGATGTAAAGTAAGGACCATGCCACTATAAAAGATAAGGCAACTCCTTAAATATAAATATTTATTTCATATTTATAGAGAGAAGATACAGAAACAAGCACTGCGTATCTAAATCTCAATTAGACAGGCAGAGCTTATGTTATTCTGTGATTGAAAGTTTCCATACTACAAAACAATGAAACTAAAAAACAAACTCTGAAAACTGTAGCCTTTCCTGCAACCTTGCAAACTTCCATATGAAGCCTTACATCTAGTTACAGGAAAACAGAGCCGATGACAATCTCTTCAGTATCCAGCATGCTGTAGCACAAGTTTTTTTATATTGTTTTTTATTTCGCATTGAAAGATGGCTGGCTTGGTTAACTGCAGATAACAGAATGGCTGATTTATAGAACATCCAATAACAGAAAGAGAAAATTCTGCACGAGTGTTTGGAATAAGAACAGGGACACTGAGTAAAAGATGAGAAAAATTAGTAGTGTTTAGTATGGAAAAGTCAGATTCTTTCTCTCACCCACCAAAAATCCATTTCCTATAAAATAATAAATGGTCCATCTATGTGTCTTTTAGGGCACAAACCTAAGAAAGTAAGGAAAAACTGAAATAATTATTTTTAATAAGTTGAAGCACCCAGAGACAAGAAATTATGCAAAAAGCTATCTCCTGGACATACTTTCATTCATTTCAGCTTTTGTTGAGAATTCAGTGAACTAACCCTTTTCTTATATAGTTTGTTTAGTTTTAGCTGACAAGCATAGAAATATTTATTTGTATTCTAAAACGGAGGTACCTGAACAAAACCACATATTGATGGTATCATATTTTATAATGACTCTCTGGTCCCATGACCAGAATGAATTAAGGAAACAGCTAAAATATCAAGTGCTGCTTGTCTGAAACTTCCACAGGAATTAACAGCTCTGAAGTTTTTCAACAAATCCTTTAAGGAGCATGAAATTTGCACACAAACACACACAAAATTCCACTAACTCTGCACAAGTTGGTCACCTTTCCTTAAATCCTTTTGGCAACTTAAATAAATAAACTGATATGTAAAATGAAAGAAAAGTAGAATGGGGAGGAAATGAGACACAGAAAATTGAGAAGGAAAACCTATATACATTTTCTTCTAAATCTTGGAGTTATATAACATTTAAAATAATCATTCAAACACACGGGAAGGTGGTTCTCTATTCTAAAGGTACTGAAAAATTCCATCTATAACTAGATGTCATAGCTTAATCCCAGCTGGCAACTAAACACCACCCAGCCCCTTGCTTACTCCCCCCCAGTGGGATGGGGAAGAAAATTGGAAGAGTGAAAGTGAGAAAACTCGTGGGTTGAGATAAAGACAGTTTAATAGGGAAAGCAAAAGCTGAGGACACAAGCAAATCAAATCAAGGAATTCATTCACTCCTACCCATGGGCAGGCACGTGTTCAGCCATCCCCAGGACAGCAGGGCTCCATCATGTGTAGCAGTGACTTGGGAAGACAAAACACCATCACTCCAGACATCCCCCCATTCCTCCTTCTCCCCCCAGCTTTATATGCTGAGCATGATGTCGTATGGTGTGGGACATCCCTTTGGTCAGTTGGGGTCAGCTACCCCAGCTGTGCCCCCTCCCAACTCCTTGTGCACCCCCAGCCTGCTCACTGCAGGGGCCGGGTGAGAGGCAGAAAAGGCTTTGATTCTGTGTAAACACTGCTCAGCAATAACGTAAACACCCCTGTATTATGAACACTGTTTTCACCAGAAATCCAACACATAGCCACATGCTAGCTACTGTGAAGAAAATTCTCTCCATCCCTGCCAAAACCAGCACACTGGGTAACAGAAATTCCTATTGCAATGGTACAAGAGTGTAATATTCTCCTTCCTTATTTTGTATAAACAATAAAGGACTTCTATGAGTGACGGTATTCCTGCATCTAGCTGAACAGCTAACAAGAACAGCAAATAACACCACATAATCTGGAGAGAAATATTTCTGTTCTGAGTAGGTGTTTAATATTTTTAAGATCAGTTTACTTTTATTATAGGATTCAATTTCTGTGCCTTTTTTTGAATATGTTACTTCTTGGAAGATAAGAAAAAAAGAAAAGATTTGGTTTTGTCTTTCACCTATAATGAAATCCACAGGCACAATTTGTTATGCTTTGAGACTGAGGCAGGTTTTAAGTAATTTTATTCTGAATCTTAGCAGACAAAGATTTATCGAGCACAACAGTAATGCAACTGTGTTGACAAACTCTGTACTGTAAACACAGTCCTACTTTTTAATGCTTTTCAATTAAATTAAGGTACTTAGCACCATTGTTAAAGATACAGTGAACACATCCACATAATCTCTTCTGACTACAAGCACCAGTTGAGCTCCACCAACTCATTGGTCCTAGGATAACCCTTATGCATTTCCTTGACTATATGTGGAAAAAATGCATGTTTGTGCCTGAACTAGCTCCTTCAAACCAGAGTAGCATGAAGGAACACACCACTTACCATCACCTTAAAAATGCCACCACTGCTAAATTAGGAAAAAAAAAAACTACATTAAATTGTCCTACAGTGGAATCCTAGTGAAGATAAGGCAGTTTTAGTTTTAATTTGGGTGTCAGTCAAGGCAACAACGTTTTACTCTAGTAGTTTAACATGGGTTAAAACTACAAAGAACTTATCTTAACCAACATTTTTACATGAACTAGATGCATGAGTTTTTATAGAATTAAAATACTTCTTTGCTGAGTGGCCAATCTCATTAACGTGTTCAACTTTAGCTAGTTATACAATAAATAAGGCCTGCAAAAAAATCATGGTGGAGGAAGGAGAAGGTATACACTTTGTTTCAGGCTTGAGGATGGGTAACTTGAAGCAACATTAGTAACACAAGTTTATATGTCAGCACTTATCAGGAGAGTACCTACATTGATAAGAGCTTGCACCTAAGGGAGAGGCAGGCTTCTTGTCTGTAGGAAAAAGAAGATATAAGTGCTCAAGATCTGCCAGGAAAAGAATTGCTTGTATGTTATTTGTTGTTTTCATTTTCAAAGGAAAGATGAGCTGAATACATTAAAGTCATAAACTGCATTCATACATACACATATACAAGTACATTATTTGGCTACTGGAAACATCTTTGTCTAAGTGGAAATCATCTGGCATGATGACGGCAGGAGAAAACACCAGGGTTCATCCCATCACTGAAATACAAACTGCACCTAAATTCCTCTAGCAAAGCATTGGTTTGTATATAGAACTAAATGTACCTATGAAATGTAAGAGTAAGCCTGTTTCAAAACTAGCTGGGTGATAATAAAGGCAAGAATAGTGTTGATCTTCCCCCAGGATGAACTGTCTGAAGCCTCTGAATTTTGCCTAGATCCCATAAACAGACATATGACACCAAGTTGAGTGGGGAAGTAGACGCTCCAGAAGGGAGAGCTGCCCTGCTGGGAGATCTGGACAGGCTGGAAGAGTGGGCCAGCAAGAACGTTATGAAGTTCAACAAGGAGAAGTGTAAGGTCATGCACATTGGCAAACATAATCCAGGAGTGCAGCACAGACTGGGATCCACCTGGCTGGAGAGCAGCTCTGTGGAAAGGGACCGGGGGGTCCTGGTGGACAGAAAGCTCAACATGAGCGAGCAGCGTGGTGCTGTGGCCAAGAAGGCCAATGGGATGCTGGGTTGCATCAAAAAGGGCATCGCCAGCAGAGAGAAAGAAGTCATTATCCCACTCTACTCAGCGCTGGTCAGGCCACACCTGGAGTACTGTGTACAGTTCTGGTCCTCACTGTACAAAAAGGATGTGGACAGGCTGGAAGGGGTCCAGAGAAGAGCCACCAAGATGACCAAAGGCCTGGGAAGCTGCCATATGAGGATAGGCTGGGAGAACCGGGTTTGTTCAACCTTGAGAAAAGGAGGCTCAGAGGGGATCTCATCACCGCGTACCAGTACTTAAGGGGCAGCTACAAAGAAGATGGAGACTCCCTTTTTACACGGAGTCACATGGAGAGGACAAAGGGGAATGGGCACAAGTTGCTCTTGGGGGGGTTCCGATTGGACACGAGAGGGAAGTTTTTCACAGTGAGGACAGTCACCCGTTGGAATAATCTCCCCAGGGAAGTGGTTGACTCGCCCACGTTGGACACCTTCAAGAGTCGCCTGGACAGGGTGCTGGGCCATCTTGTCTAGACTGTGCTCTCCCTAGAAAGGTTGGACCAGATGATCCCTGAGGTCCCTTCCAACCTTTGTGATTCTGATTCTGTGAAACCTATGGCAACCTGAATCTTTATTTTTAAGCTTATATGTATCCTATAAGATTTTCCTAAAGAAGAAGAAAAAGGGTTTTAACACTATTTATTTACTTATGTACAAATTTACTTATGTACAAATTGTGCCATTAAAGTACTAGGCTCCTAGTGTGTGATTTGGGATCCCACATTATCACAGCTTTCCATAACATTTAGAAATTGGACTGCATGCTTAAATTCCTTATGATAGCTTTCTTCCCACCTGTCTCACCCCCCCATGGAACCTAAAGAGATATAACTATTCAAATAGTAGATAAAACTATATAATTTTAAACAAACAAATAAATAGAATAGCTTGCAAAAATCTAATATTATTTATAGTGGCCATATTTGAAACTATATTTTGGGTCATTAAAAATTTTTCATGGTAGAGATAAATGTATGAGACTTCTGAATTCTTAGGTATAGCTAATTAATTCATCAATAAACAATTATACCAACAAATGTATTTGAAGATTTCTTTTTCCGTTAACAACATGAAAGCCAGAAGCCATTTTCTGTAGCCAGAAAATTAAAAGATGAAGTTAATGACTGGAAAGTTGTAATATTTGGGTCTCCCAGTGACCTTCTACTGGATACTGGGCTAGGAGGCTGATGTTCTGCAGCCTGAGACAGGAAAGAACATGCCTCTTTCCTCTTGTAGCTGCAGCTTGGGCTTGACTTCCTTGGTTTGTATTTTTGGTACTAAAATGCAGCTTCTGTTTGTCTTTGTCAGCAGGAGCACCTGTTTGCCTTGCTAAACAAATATTCCCCATAGAATAGAAGATTAATGCCTTCTCTGACCTCTCTATTGAATGCAAATATTCTTGTCAACTTTAACTGGAGCTGAATGACAAGTTCATTTCTGATGTCATCATGGGGAAGAATAGAAATCCTGGAAATTTGCTTCCAGGCCCTGTGGTCACATTCACACGTTCACCCCTACACAAACACTCTTCTTTAGCACCCCATCATTCTTTTTAATCTATGTGATGAAGAAACTTTCTGCAGAAGGATTTACACTCCCACTCAGATCTATTAAAAGATGCTTTGGCATTGTGACCAGTCCTCTTTTGCCAGTTTTATTAAAGTCACTAAGAAAAAGTTCCAGTGAAGAGGACAATGTTTTTATTGCCCATGACAGATTTGATGACAACATCAATTGCTTAATCTGTGAGAGTCCACCACTTAAACACAGACCATGGTATTACAAAGAAGACCACAATTAGTAGCCACAAAACATCATTTGCAGAGTACATAAAATCTCGTTGACCCTGTCAAACCCAGAACACATGCACTTGTCACTACCAGTACTTTAGGTTAAAGCTTACTGCACTAGTTATGTTAATACCTAGGCCACTCCTTTAACAGGCTAGAACAATCCATAAAGCAGAATCAAATCAATAGCTCTCTAGTTCTCTTTCCCTCTATAATTTTTGTGTGTGCAAGTAATACCTTCTTCTAGTCCCTTTCCTTCTCTTAGGCAGTTTAATGTCATTGCATTCAGGAGGTCCTGAGCAAGAACACATCCAAATACTGATCTTTGCTGAAACTGTGCATGAGTGCACAGATAAAGACTCTAAGCTAGCATAATCATGATCTTTTTAATTAATAGTTTCAAGTTCTTTCTTTCTTTATACCATTAACAGATGGTTTACTTATGTGTTGTTGTAACATGTGCCAATATGAGTCAAAATAATTAGCAACATATAAATTATTAAGTACATAAGTGAATTGCCAACATTCTCCACACCTATTCTGTCTTTTCTGATGGAAAATTGAACAGCTAGCTCATGTAATTAATTATACCCACTATTACATATCAACTGTATGTAATTAGATAATATTGCATTTTTTAAAATATGGTAGCTGGGATAATTTAGCCATTATTTTCATTTATGAATGGAATTACAACTCTGCTGAACTGCTTTTTGTGTGCAATAGTACATGATAAGTGGATCACAATCAAGGGACCAGAAATCCTTGTTATTTTCCTATCTAAACCAGTGAATTGCATTTTATAATCATGATCAAACTATTTCCATTCTTTATGCCTCAATTTACTTTTCAATATAATGGATATGATGAGCACTTACACTCAGAGGCATATCGGTAAATAAAACATGATTTTAACAGACACATATTGCACAGGTTTCTTTTACTAGACCTACTTTGCTTTGATTCTTATCTATTTTTCCCAAGTGCTGCTGCACACAACAGAGGAATATGACAGGTTAAGGCATTTAGTTCCTACACCCTTAAAAATACCATTGCCCAGAGAACTTCAAAGTATACACACTTTGAATACATTGTGCTTAGAGCTGCTGCATGAGGAGTAAGGGTTTCATTACTTGGAGGCTTTCTTGTGACCAACACTGTTCAAGAACTGATATGCAGAACAGTAATTATAGAGAGAAAAGACCCAGCTTATGTCCTTGACTTATTTTCTAAATGGGGTATCTGCCACCTATAGTATATATTTAATGGAAAATGAAGGCCAAGTAATTAGGTTTTGATTTCAATTCTAATCTGTCATTTGATTTGACAGCTCCTCTAAAAAGTACAGTGAACTTTGCAGCTTTAAGTCAAATTCATCATGTATTCACAGCTGAAAGTGAACTTTGTTCAGTATGCTATTACCCCCCAAAATTATGTATGAATGGATTATAGATAGATATGGATAGCCAGGGATCATGGATATAGGTATGGAAAATTTTCAGGCACAGGTAACTAATATTGTTATCATTAAGTCATTTTGTCAATACTGAAACTTTTGTTAGTCATTGTGTGCCTGTGCTGCAGAGCAGCAGTTGCTGAGACATCATTCAGGTTCTTTTATGACTGGTAAAGGACACATTATAAAAATGCAAAGGGTTAAAGTTATTTTTAGTTAGGGGCATCAGTATGTGTACCATGGTTCACTAATCAGGCTTACTAAGTCTGCTAACTCTTTCTTGGTCCAATGGCCCAGATGACTACCAGATGCCCGTAGTATTCTCCTGTGATCGAAATCTAGACACACACACACAAAAATTTGCTTTTCACAGCTCTGCTTCAGCTTTGCTCGCTCACACTGCTGTCTGTGGTTTCCTATAACATATATAAATATCTTTCCACATACAGATTAGCCTTGGCTTATCAATTAATTTATTAACCAGAGAAATGTCTTTCAGTGCGTCAGTACACACATGAAATCCTGAAATGTATTTATGAAACTGCACCATCTACAGCTGCTGCTCTGGAAAGTGATCAGTAGCTATTGTTCAAATGCCATTGTAGAAGATTTTGAAGTTGAGCAATCCCAGTAGCTCCTAGTGCCATTTATTCTGTTTCCACCCACTTTCCTGTGCACACTGGAGGACTGTGTGATCAGCTTCTGAAAGCGCACGTGCAGTTGCTTTGGAGTTCCCAGGGCGGTGACATGGTTAGGGGGATTTCAGGCATTAATTATTAGTGGCTTCTGTTCTGTACAGTTGCACTGCTGAGAATTTGGGATTATACAAGTCAGACAGGCCTAGCAAAAGCAGTGGTTTACACTGTGCATATTTAGCACGTTTCATCAGCATTTTGTTTAGCATTATCTTAAGGACTATTGAAATTCAGCAGTAGAGAAAAAACAAGGATACCTAGAAAATTTTGGCAATCAAACCCTCTCAGTCTATCTCCCTCTCTCATCTCTAACCTGAGTAACTCCTGTCAAAAGCCTAAATCCTTGAAACCTCTCTATTGCACTAAGCTTTACATGAATTCAGAAAATGGTCATATACACACAGAAATTAGACATGAGAATAACTAAGTCATCCTGTCCTTCCTCTGCTACTGAAATACAGTCCAATGCCCAATGACAATATCTGGCCAGATAAGAATGGGTCTGTTGAGCAAAAAAAAGTTGCTGTTAAGGACCTGAAATAGATTCATAACATGCCTTGGGGAGTTTTACTTCAGACTAACTGTAGTTTGAAGCCTAGTAAACATTACTGATTGGAGCAAATAGACATATTCCTGGAGCATGGCTTCTGGTTTAGTTGAACCCAAGAAGAATCTCATTTGCATGCCATGAGGCTGCTCCATGATAAAAACCAATGCACAGTAAGGAAGGACAGTAAGGAGATGAACTTCAAAACCACCTTTCGGTGGCTGACTCTGAATGTAGGACAGCCAAAGTGTAATAAAGTTGTTGTTGGTTTGTTTTCTTCTTGACAGCCAGTCTAACATGTTCTTTACTTTGTTTCACTTTATCCATCTGTGGTTCATCCCACACACTTCCCGTTGATCAGTGTTTTGGAGCTTCAGATAGTCATAGTCATACCCCCCCAGATAGCTTTGGATACCCACTAGAAACAGGGCAAAAAAATATCAGTCTGCCATTTCAGAGCTACAACCTTGGCCACTTCTCATAATACACACACTACTGCTAGTCCATTCTCAAAACCTTCAAGTGGAGACCTTGGACCAGTGAAATAGAATTATTTTTGCATATGATTTCAAGGTATAATTAATTGAACAGTCAACCTGTGATCCCAGCAAGAGTTCTTTTTCTTTCCCTTGATTATAGTCATTAACAGTACAAACAACTATTCATTTCTGTTCCAGGATCATTGCTTATATGTGTTTAAAACAGTTACCTGTTAATTCTCACACAGCTTTTAGAAGCAGTATATTTAAAACCACATTACCTCAGAAACTAAAAAATATTTAATCACTAAAATTTCACTTAGTGCAAATTCCTTTTTTATTTCCACACTTTTCTTACTTAGCTATGGCTTTATTTAATTTGGCTTCTTTGAAAACTAATGATTTAGTCAGGAGAATGACGAGTTGCAAACAATACACAGGAGGGGGGAGGGAAAAAAGAGACATTGGACTCTGTGCTGTAAGCTTGGAAGAGCAGCTTCCACACAAAATAAAGCTACATCCTCTGATTTACTTCCTAGATTGTTTACTGGCACTCTTAATAAACTGTATTTGTTTAGGTCAATGTTTGGTATTCTTTGGGGTATTCACAGAGAAAAAAAAAATCAGTGTTTTCTATCTGTAAGAGAAATCTGTTTGTTTTGCTGTACAACAAAAGCTTGCTTAAATTTTTAAACAGAACTTCTGATAGTCAAAAGGAAAACAGCTAGAGAAGGGTATTAGCCAAAATATCTGTCAGCTAAACAGAACTTGTAAATCCAGTCAAACAACTAAAGGGCATTGCACTGTCAAATCATCAGATTGCAGATCCCTGCCCTGTGGTTTGCTGTCTTTTAGAGAAGGATGCAAACTGTTTAGCTTTCCCAAACCCTCCCCCCCTCCATCTGCTTACTGACCCATGCAGCTGCCTTAGCATTCGCATTCGCTCCACTGGAAGTTTCATGCCTGCCTTGATAGAAGAAAGTAAAATGTTGCAGTGACAGCAGCTTCAATGGGACTGAGCAAAGAATGATGGAGAAGACTAAACGTGTTATATCTATGGATAGCTGAGAATTGGATAAGAAAACTTTGTGAATCACTGTGTACCAGAACTGTCAGAACAGAACGTTTTAGGAGAAAAATGAAAAATACACAAAAGTCCAAAACCCGAAATTGTAGTTTGTGGCACCATTAGGAAAGTAAGTCAATATATGTAAAGAAATGCACTGCACAGACATTTAAGAACTCAAATGCAGAATGCAAGCATAAATGCTTAACCTGCTAAAAATCATATTAAATTCTACTGAGACCAGTTTACAACAAAAGAGTCTCGTCTGTTCTTGACCATCATTTCCTTCACCCTGGCATTTAGTGAAAATGCATTCTAGAAGGTAATTGAGCATGCTTTTCTTCCTTCCTCTGGGGCCCATAAGGTTATTTACAAAAGAATATTTAAAACAGCAACAGTGTGATGGATTTCTACAGAATAGTTTCCTTAAATATTCATGCAGGTAATCTTCTGAAGGGGCACATACTAGTTGGTAAGCTTCCACAGGATTCACTGAGGCAGGATGCCCTGTAGACGTGGTAAACAAAGAAAAATTGCAAGCCATTATACTTCACTAGAGTGCAAAATAAGTTTAGCCTCAGTAAAACAACATTCTCTGGAAATTTGGTGCAGCAAAAAATGTTATTTCAGGTAACATTTTGCACAATTAAAAAACCTACAGGTGACATGGAAGACATTGCCTGTGATAGCCTGTTACAGCCTTTGTATTTTCTTGCACATTATATTTCTGTTTTGCCGCTCTGTAGGCGACTCAAGCAACCTGCCAGACACAACATCTCGGGAGGAAAGGTTGAGACCACAAGATTTTCGTAGAATTTACAGGCAGTGTTGCAATTAGCTATGTCCAAATTTTAAAAAGCCACAAGCCCTAGCTTCATTTCAGTCTGAAGTAATACGCTTTATTCCCCATTCTCAACATACAAAGTTAGCTCTGTTTATTCCCGCAGGCTATATCACTAGGCAAAAGAGATCAAGGGCTTCTCATTATTTTTGGTGAAACTCAGAGTTTAAGAGATGACTATTCTACTCAATGATAGTAATCTCTTTAATCACAGTGAGTTGAGTTCAACAGTACAATATTTACTGCTGATGTTTTAGAGCAATTTGAAGTCTTTGCTTTTGAAGACAATGATAATCACAGGGAAACTGGAGCCACTTTTATGAATAAATTGCACTATGCCATACTGTACGTGCCATAGTTAAGAACCTGTGAGCAATTAAATATCAACAGTATTAGAAATTGTTGTAACTAAAGAATTTGGTAACTTTTATCTAAACAGAAAATTGCCAGAGAAAGTTTCTGCATAACACATGGTATATCACATATACCGAGTTTCTCTTTTGAAAACACACACGGTCGCCCACTATGCAAAACAATATAATTTCACAGAAACTTATGAGTATAATAAGTGAAACCAAGGTCCAGCAAACAGGACACTGAAAACTGGGCAATGACGGTCCTATCCCTTGTCCCTACTCTTCTGCCTCGGCAATGTTTCTTCACCTCTTTCTCCTTGCACATTTCTGTCTTGAGCTGGGTCTTTGGCGATTACTGTGATAGAAATTCTGGCAGTTAAAGGAATCAATCTATGAAACCACCAGCCTGACTTTCAGCCATCCCATGAAACATGATATTTGTGCTTGCTTCTTCAATGATGTTTCTACCTGCAACATGCAACGTCTCCTTTTATACCTCCCAACAACATTCCTCAATCAGTGACAGTTTGTCTCTAGTATCTCATTAAGACAGCTTGTTATTAAAACTATTAAGTACATCACATCTCACAGCCTGATTTGTCAATTGAGGAGGATCATATGGTTTCAAAGCCTTTCTACTTTCCTACTTATGTAATTCCCCTTTTGATTAAATAATTTCTCCTTTCTCCTGTTAGGCTCCTAAAGCCTAAGACTAGACTCAACCAACACACACTAGCATGTTTACTCATTCCTTTCTCAGCCCAACAATGATGATTTATCTAGCTTACCTTATTGTAAATAGAACCTACATGCATAAATTCCTGACCATCTACATCACTATACCCTTTAACACTACTATGATATCGTTTTATGTGGGAAAATTATCTGGTATATATCTGTAGAAATTAGTGGACTAATATTGATGAATGTTGCATACAGTAAAATATTGGTGAATGGCTGAAGAAAACAAACTTTAAGGGGTATTAGGGTACTTATTTGAATGAAAGTACAAAAAAAAAGCCACTCACAGGAATTATCTATGCTCTTCATAGATGATTGCACACATTATCTGAAAGCAACTGTGATACAAACAGCATTCAATTTCCAAATTGATGCAGTAGATATGGCCCACTACTCAAGGTGCTGTATCTCAATTATCCTGAAGGACAACTTTAGGAAATTAACTCAATTAAAACTAGATTTTATCAGCCACAACCTTAGCTGGCCATTGCCATTTTCTAAATGTGAAGTTTGTTTGCAAATGCTCATGACATGGAAAAGCCCAAGACAAGAGAAAAAAATTTCTTAGGTTGTAATATACCAGTATAATTTTTTGTATCACAGAATATATGAATGAAAACATTGTGGTGAAGATTTTCACAGAGTTTTCTGAACCTTGAATAATGAGAAATTAACCTCAAGCAATACAAGAGATGGTTATTTGCTTAAATAAACAGTTAAAATAAACAGTTCCTCTCTCTCTCCATTTCCCTTTTTTCATAACAGAAGTATATTGCTCCTCAGCACCTGGTTCTCCTAGATCCTTGAGCTTTGTTTCAGTTACACCATAGTTCCTCTGACAATAAAATGTACCTTCCCAGTTCTCAGTAGCTTAGTGGTGTAACTAATTGATCTCTGTTCCTTTTTATGTCTCCCAAATAAAAACAATCAAGCCACTATTTCTGCTCTCATTTACTTCTGTCAGGAAGATTTTTAAACTTCAGAAAATGTGGATGTTGGCCTAAACAAGTGCCCACAAGTTCAGATCCTTTCTAACACTGACCTAAACTCTCTCAACCCCATTGAAAATGAGTCAGAGATAGTCAAAGGTTTAGATTTAGCTCTATCCACCCCATACCTGCTGCACCTAACTACCCTAGAGAGACTCTCATATTTCTTATTCAGTGCTAGACAGAATTAAGAAAGTTTATTATTTTGCAATGTTAAGAAAGAAGTGAGATCAGATTCTGCTGGTATTTCAGTCAAAAAACATGGGTAAAGTGATCACAGTACAAACTCTTGATGCATGTGTTTTATCCAAAGTGACTCAGTCATGCTTGGTCTTAAAACCAAGGCATCAATCTTTGGCCTCAGTTTCACAGTGAAAAATAATCTGAAAAAAACTTCTTTCATTTCGCTTGTTCTAAGATACTCATATTTTATACATTTGTGCGCACTGTTTTCTTGAAAAATAAGTGATCTGGAATTCAGTTACTCAAAGTTTCCTCTTTTCTTTCATCTGATGAAATAACTCAGATCACCAGGGTAATAGTACCATGCTGAGGGAAGTAAGGAGGCAAAGACCTATGAACATCACCTAGCAAGGTAGACTTCCCCTCTCCCCCACCTTTAAAACTGCCAGTTCTCAAGCTGTAGGTCATGGATGAGAGAAGGGGAAGGGCTTTGATGAATAATTACTGGTAGTAACTTTCTTCTGTTGCTTTACTCCCTTCTTGTTCTACATTGCAGAATACTGGCAGATGTAGGGAGTAGCTCTCTAGACAGAGATAGGTTTGGGTAGCTTAAATACCTTTGTGAGCTTAGATTGCTTCCATTACCTGTGGCTAGCTGACAGCGTACTGTGAAAGGATAAACTAAACACCATGTGTTAGCATTAAAGATTTCCAGTATGTCAATTTTTTTCCCTTTAGTCTAGAAGGTTACTGTCACAGATGATGCAGACACCAACCCATTTGCTTACCAATCAAGTTAACATATGCCTTTAGCTGATGACTGCTTGTTTTCTGGTACTCAGAGTTACAATAACATGGTTATATTGAACTCTTCTGCACAGGGACAAGATAATAAAGATATACAAATGGTGTTATCAATTTGAATGTTTGAAGGTCAGTGTTTTGTTCATAATCTGATTTAATTTACCTTTTCTTTTGCTGAATGGCATGAAAAGAATACAGCTGACCCCTAACATGAGGAAGGACCTTGTGGCAGAGGAATTTTTTTACTTCACATGTCCACAAATATCAGAAGAACTTGTTACCTGTTAGAACAGCAAACTCGGAGAACAGAAGGAATCCCTCTACACTTTTCCTTTTCCCAGGGTTAACTGTTTACCCTCTCATTCCCATAAATAATTTTGAATACTCAGATATGTAAGCAATTATCAGAGTGAAAGGAAGTACTGCAAATAGTTTCTAAAGTAAGGAAGGGATTTTTAAAGTCAAAAGAGTTGAACATTAAGGATCATGAAACATAGGGATACAAGAAGAAAGTGAGCAGTATTGTCCAGTGTAGCTTTCAGAAAGCAGTTGATAGTTGTTTAGACAGCATACATCACTTATTATTTTCTGTGAGAATAACAATGTGAAGACTCCTTACAAATGCCACTCAAATGCAGGACTAGTGGTTTCTAAGCTCAAAATATTTTGCTGCACAGAGCAACAAAAGGCAGCAGTTGGACTTCACTGAAGTTGTCACACAGCTCTATTAGGCACACAAGGAAAGCTCTGAGTGGGTTAAAAGTCAATCGCAAGACCTGGGACCAGTGCCAATAAACTTGTACCTGGCCAGACTTAAATTGAATTTTAGCTGCCAACTGTACATTTTCAGATCTCCAGAGGAAGCTGGTTCCTTCGTGTGGGTGAACTAGACAGAGGCAGCTGTTGAAATGGAAACCATTGCATCAAACAACTTGGGAACTGATTGAATTGAAAATTGGACTTTCTTATTCCTTGATTTTTGCCTCAGAATGCATTGAGGGGATGCAGGTGGCTGATAAACAGAAATGTATCACCCAGCCAAGAGGTTAAAAAACCCCTCCAAACAAACAAGAATTTTGTCTTTTGGGAGGGCAAAACCCCCTCAACAAATTCAACAATGAAGTATAGAACCAGGCTCTTATTAGGTGTAAATCAAAGGAGCTATTCTGGTTTCCATCAACATCAGTAGACCGAGTCCTAGATTTCTCAGTTAAGCCAGTGTAAACTTAGTGGATTAATGTATTAGCTTTGAATATAATTACATAAAAATCTTACCCCAATAATATTTCAAGCCTAGGGTTAGAGCTGGACTTGAAATAATGTGTGCCTATATATTATATGTGTGTGTATGTATGTGTATTTCCTCATAGGAAAAATAAATTGTCATTTTTTTAAACCTGCACATAAACACAATAGAAAGCGTGTTAATATTTCCAAGTCCAACATTGCACAGTAAGAATTCCTAGAGTTAGAGTCATCCTTGCATTATGAAGAAAGTGCTGGGTCACATCCTAATTTTTTCCCCTACAGGATTTCAGATAATTCTGATGTGGGATCCTCAGGCGGTGTGGTTTCTTTCAGCATCAGTGGGAACTGCATTCCATATAAACCGGTGAAGAATCTAGTTTAGCATGTTCATTCAACTGAGTCCAGGATATAAATGCACTGCTGCTTACCACATGGGCACCTACCTTGTCACCACTGATGGTCTCGGTGCCTGCTTCTAGTTCCTATACAGGAAAGAGAAAGTCTGTATCTTGTGTGACAATTTTTCAGCTGAAACACATTCAAAAAATACAGAGAGACAGAAGAAAAAATGAAAATATTTAATGACCCCCAAAAACAGGCAAACTTTCAGTGTAACAAAGTTTACTATAACTCTTCCTTGCATATGAGTCATTCTTGGTAATGTAGTAAGTTCATAGTTGCTCAGCATTTATCTTAACTGAAAGCAGGATGTTAGGGTGAGCTTACTCTCATATGGTGTCATCATCAATAGTAACAAAAAAAGCGTACATAACATCATAGAAAACGATGTATAGAAAATACGTTGCATTTCACTAATCTTGAGTTTACAGATACCATTTTCAAGTTTACTGGTAAAAGTATGTTTTCCAACAACCATTTTCATAGTGAGGACCCAGCTGAATTTGTCATCACTGATGGTGAAGTGCTGTAAACCAAACTGATGATCCAAGGTCTTTAATGACTATAGCAAAATATTTTCTGATATAAACCAGAAGCTGAAATCCACCTCAAATATTTTTTTGACTTGAAATGTCCTTTTTAGTGAACTTTGAAATATAAAATCTAGCCTTTCTTTACAAAACCAAATATACAATAGCTGTATAGCTCTAGCGATAGCGAGTCTTAGCAGGATCGTACAACAAATTCTCATTTCCTGACCATTTCCAAGGTGGACATGGAAAATAAAGCAAGAGTTCTTGGCCGCCATGACATTATTTCCTAAAGTATCACAGACTGCTTTTCTCCAAACTGTCAAAGAGCAAAAGGCTCATGGAAAGATGTTTGTCTTGGTACTCTGTGGTTCTGTGTTATCACATTATAATACTAACAGTTTCACAGACATAAGCCAAAAAGGGGGGGCAAGGGGAGAAGAAGAAAGAAATGGAATAAAAGCCATGTTTGTCTTAAATGACTACACGCTTTTACAACTCAGGTCTAAAAATTCAAATCTTGCCAAGGCAGATCTTTGCGACAGATGAGGCATGGAAGGATGACACCCCAAAGCACTGCCTGCTAACTGATCGTTTGCTTAGCAGGCTCTGGATTGCATGCCAGCAGGGGGTCATTTCCCCAGTGCCCAAAGTAAGGATGACATACAGAGTTGGTGTTGGCAGCTGTTTCCTTCAGAAGAGGTTCTTCCATCAGTATATACACTCCAAAATGTATTTATGGAGTGTAACACAAACAGTTCCTGACTTGCTAAAGATAAAACTAATGAGATTTTTTAAAAAATTGCCATTCTATAAGACCAGTGGTCCTACCTCTTGTGCCAAGTGCATCTCATGCCTTTGTATTAAATGAGAGACAAAAATACCTGGTTAAGTGCTAATTTTAGATAATGACCTCACCGATTTAAAAAAGAACTAAGTGTTATCAGGTCAGTCCAATTCATATCGCATCTGTCTTTCACAGCCCACATAGGTAACTTCAGCCTAAGCTCTATCGAAAAATAATGGCACCAGTAAAAATATTAAATTAGAATAATAAGTGACCTTGTATAACTTTAAGGCCTGTTTGACTTTCAGGTAAAATCAAAAAACTTCTATAGAGTGAGCACTCATTTTTATATTAAGCTTATTTTTAGCCTCAGTAGAACAGTGATATACTGTTCTCTGAGGAATAAGAAACAAGCATCATGGTTAACTTAACAGGGAATTTGACTTTGAATTTATTTCCTATTTAAGCTTCAAGAATTTTCACAAAGATGGGAATGTTTTGGGCTATTTTTAAAGAACAAACAGAATTCTCCCTGTTCATACTCAGTCTACAGACTAAAAAGCACTTTCTGACAGCTGAATTAAATCCTCTTTGAGTTGGCAAAATGGAACCCCAAGTACAGTACTTCCCTGGCATAATATCATTGAACAGATCTAAGCCCTTTGTTCTTTCTAAGCCTACTTTGAAAAAGGAAAAAAAGCAAAGATGTGCATGTGATATAATGGGGATTTTTCTTTGGTTGTAGTTTTCCTTTCTTCCTTTCACCGTGGTTTATATGAGTGCATAGGAAAATTTGCAATGGTCAGAGACCAGAAAGCTTCTCTATTGTAATTCTCTCTCTCTCTCGCTAACAGATATAGACTTTTTTTCCTCCCCCGATGTCTTTCAAGCCCCTATTTAAACTACTGGGTTTGTTTTTTTTTTCCTGTGCCTTCATGATACTTCAAATGTTTCAGGCTCCATAGATGCAAAGTAACAAGTTAAGAATTCAAGGTGACCTCTTTCATAATCAAAAGAAAACTAATAGTAACTCATTGAAGTAGAGATATATAATTTCTGAACCTCAACAATACAGGTAGGTTACATTTCAAAGAGAAATACATAATGTGTGTCCTCAAGACCACCTAATAGACAATTACGATAATATCTAATTTGGTACATATTTAATTTGCAGTTTACAACCATATATAAGCTTATCTCTCATTATAACAAGTGGACATTTAATCAGCAAAACTAAAAAAGGCATACATAATGCAGACTAACCTCACCTCTTTTGAGACAAATTTAATTAAATTTTGTTCCTACAGAAGTCGACAGAAATCTTTGTACTTTGTAAAGTAGGTCTAACTGTGATAATTTATAAGAGATATTTATATTGCTGTATTCCTAAATGTTCTAGTTTCATTATCTTGCACAGTAGTTTGGAGTTATTTTGTATTTTAAAGTGGTGATTTTCTACCTTGTAATGTCACTGCTATTAATTTTATGTACCATACCACATGGTAAGACAAAGTATTTTGGAGGTTTTGCTTAAGCTATATTTTTATCAGAGCCCATCATTTCAGATATAGTGCTGTAAGTGAAAGTGATTAAATTGGTGTTTTACAGCTATATGTTACTAGAGAACAATTTTCACTTTTCAGGGATGTATTTTCATTAGCATTTTAATAAAAGGTGATTATCTAAAGACAGAATTCTAAATAGGATTTGCAAACTATATAATTTCCGCTCCTCACTCCATAATTTATCACAACACATCACTTCTTAAAGTACAGGCATTATGTACAACTGGGAAACTTCATTTGCATTGAATCTGAACTAAAAATGGTGATTGATTTACTACACTGGTAACCATAATGCAAATAATAAAAATAAAATTAATTAGATTTTACCTCATTAGAGTTTTAAGTCTGAATTTGGTAGGTATGTTGAAAAATATTCATTTATGCAAAATAAGGGACATAGGTATAATCTGACATGCTCAGTTTCACAAAATAATCTGTTATGGAATAAAATCAGGTCCTTGGAATTCTGGGCCAAAACTTCATTTAAATTTTTTTTTAATAACAAATCTGATTTTATTCTTGGATAATAAGAAGCAGAAGCAGTTACTTTAATAAAATCCACCACTTTCTGAATGCACTTGAAAGGTCTACTTGGTGTTTTTTCTTGCTGTAGATGGCATCTCATACTAATTGAAATTCTAGCTTAGTAGGCAATACGCATTGCAAAACCTACAAGAACAAAATGTCCCTTTGGGTCATGAGCAATTTATGGTAAAGCGACACAAAACAGTGAGTTTCTGAGAGAGAATTAGTTTGTACCCCACCAATAACTGTTTCAAACCAGATGCCTGTGCTGCAATATATCACACTCAGAGTATCTATAGGAGCTACTTCTGCCTCCGAATTCCAAAATTTACTGCAGTTCTGTGGTAGATGGTTACTTATAAATTATTCTGTTATGTGGCCCTTTTTCAGCACCATGGAAAGTAGGAGATCCTGACTTCTCTGAGTGTCTTCCAGATGAGTTTCTTTTCATTCTAGTCCAAACCATGATAGCATTTAAAATAGATGTGTAATTTTGAGTACTTTCCTAAATAAATCCTAATTAAAAGATATTTAATGTATAGCAAAACATTTATTAAACTCAAAATATACCATTTCATTTCAGGATCGCGCATCTTCAAGGAATTTGTACTATTTACAATAAGCTGTACACAGCACAGCCTATTTGAAGCTATGTAGAGATCAACTAGTAAGAGCGAAAAACAGTAGCTAACAACTCTAATAGGATTCCAGAGAGATAATATCAAATCAGTTCTAATGGGTGATTTACATGGTAATTGACTAGTTTTGTAGCAATATCAAACAGAAAGAGATATTACTTTCCGCAAACATTCCTCAAAAAGTTAATGATCTGAAAAAGAACTATATTAAACAGGTAATCACTTGTTAATTGATCTGCTACCAGTACTGTATGAAACATTGAGCAATATCTCTGCTACAGAACCTTGAGACTATATTTGTTGGTTAAGCTCTACCTGGGGATAATCTATAAAGGTGAGCACCCAAATACATATTACAGGAACAGAAAGTGTTGACAGCTCATTAGTGAGATAAATATACATTCTCTGAGAACCTAGAGATACCTGTACATACTTCAAGATCTGTGAATATGACAAAGACCCCACCAGATAATCCACCACAGTGCCTGCTATGGACAGCTTTGTTCTTGCAAAGAGAAAAACAATACATAGTGTGAACTATAATTTCCTTCAACTGAAAATACATTCCTGATGAGGACAGGCATGAATGTGCTCTTAGGCTGCAAATCATACCTTTCAGAAGGTTGGCTGAATAGATTTTTTTTTTTTTGTCCTCTCAGAGTGTGCTTTGTTTTCATGAAGTTATTAAAGGTCATTAAAATCCATTTTGCACACTGGCATGCATAAGCTTTACTTTTCATTTCTCAAGGCTCAGGCGACCTTCATTTCTATAAAATGGTAGAAAAGCATAAAGAGTATCCTAGGAAGTAACATGCAAATGTTCATACTGTATATTTGCACATCAATCTCTGGCATGCTTTTAAGGTGCATTGCTTCTTCAAAATAGAATAGGAACGGAGCATGGGGTGGTAAAGAGGGAAGAAGAGGAGGAAAGAAATATTGAGTGAGTGCTTTGAGTGCACACCCAATGGGGGATTTCTTCTCCACTTGGCAAACAAGAATTGCAGAAGGCTTTTATGACTTTTAGCCTCTGCATTATATCCTTATTGAGGGACTGTGCAGAAGAAATTTTGTTCAGGGAGAGATATCTGAACAAACAAAAGGCATGCAGCATAAGAATGCTCTGGAATTTGAAAGAGATTGAAGAAATTAAAAAGACAAAGACCCCATACGACTCAACCAACTCAGCCATTCTACATTCTTTAAACATACCAAACTAGAGCACATTAATCAACCAGTGAACAGGTGAAGATGATACCCTGAATAAATTTCTAGCCAGAATTGATGACTGTGGAGAAATTTGGTTTTATGGCCTATATTAGCAATAGTAAATGATTTCAGCATTCAGGGAAATACGATAGAATTTAGTGGTCTGTCATTAACTTCATTTTCAATTACATAAATTCTACCCACATTTACAGTCTGAGTTGGAATATGGAATAAGGTTGCCAGGTGCTGAGTCTGATTTAAAGCAAATACAATACAGAAGCAGCATTCACAGGGAAAATATTACTTTTACTTTTCATATCAGTCTTCAGATGTAACTGATCAGAAAGAGGGTAAATGACACAAAAATGATTGCTATTGCCAAAAAAAATGGGAGGAGAAACAAACTGTCTTGAATTGCACTAGTGTAAATGGTGTGTGAAAAAAGAACCATGTTGTCATTACATGGCTGATAACAGTTACCTGATCTTGATGCGCACATATAGCAGAAATCACCAACGTAAAAAAAAAAAAAGACATGAAGAAAAAATAAAATGAAAGATCAAATAATATAATTTTTTCACCCTTTGTAAGGCCCAAGGACAAGAAAAAAGTATTCTGAGTGGAGAATATTAATGAAGAACCTAGTGTTTTAGTTATCAGACTGGGACAAATTCATCGGGCCATTGAAGCCCCTAGCCATTATATAAGGATACAGTAGGGAAGAAATCCATTTGATCTGAGGACATTCTTTATAGTTTGCCCTTGCTTTTGGAAGCAGAAGTCACCAGACTCTTGGGGAGGCTTCAGTTCAAAACACGCAGCATAGCTGCAGTCCCAATTACACAGGGAATGGGGAGAGGAAAGATGTCAGAATGAGAGCCTGAAAATTATGTCAGTGAGACTTCAATGCATATTTAACTGCATTTGTATTAAAGAGCAATTTCAGAGACCGAGGCTAGATTTTTAGCTCTCCATTAACACAAACTTCTCCTTTTCTTTGACAATTACCTCTGTACTAAAGTTTCACTTTTACTCCTTCCTTCAATGACACTGGTGAATGAACTATTCTCCTGCCATCCACAGCTACCTCTGCCATCAGCTGCAGGCTGTTTTTCAATTTTGTTTTTCTATCCTGTTTTATATTCCTTTGGTCTTTTTCCATTATGTTGAGTAATGTGTAGGCCAAAAGGATGCATGTGGTATGATGAAACTAGTACTCCGTATTTGTGCTTTATTAATACTTTTATTTCATTATATGATCTTTTTTCTCCTTTTCACAGACTTCCACATAAAGCCCCCAAAATTGCCTGCTGCAGCTACAGCTAAGCTGATTACTTTGAAATAAGAATAAAATCTATAGACCTTGACAATACACATATTTTTCTGGCATGTGTAGATACATGTATATTTTACTCTGCAGTTTAGAGGAAATGAAATTAACAATGTCTAATCTTTGATATCTGGTACAATTAACTGTTGTTTAGAATGTGCCGTACATATAATTTAGAATACTAAGCTAATGTTTTTTCTTACTGCACCTTTCCAAACCTTTAATCAATGAATGAAAAAATATTCCAGTTTCCAGTTCTTCTTTTTATTTCCTTTATAACATTAAGTGGGAAATGACCAATTGAATATGTCCAACTGTCTGAGGGAAAATATTTTCATCTTCTCCATCTTGAAAGAAGGAGCATGCCAAATCAACACCTGAGTCTTTTCAAAAGTCTACCAATGGAAAATGTAAACCTTCTAATGTAAGAAACTGACACTAGAGGAAAGCAGACTGAAGACAGATCAGAACTTTTTATTTCTTACTATATTCTTTATTAATACTTCTTGAGGGGAGATCTTTTACTAAAGATTGAGCCATATAGAAGACAGAATGATACAAAGAGGTAATAAGGAAAATATTTAGCTTGTAAGCATTCAGAAGAGTTGAAGAAATCTGGATTAAAAGATTGCTGTGTTAATGTAAGCACAGAGAACCAAAAGAGAATGAATATATCAATTACATTTTCTTTCTTTTAATATCAGTGAAGTTGTCAAAGATATAAGAAGATGGCATACATTGAAAACCTTCATATTTTTATGTAATTGTTGATATTTTTAAACTAATCTTCAGTATTTATGAGAAGAAAAGGAAAGAAGCAACATAATTTTGCATGAAGAAATCCCATTTTTTTTCCAGAAACTTTCTCAAATTGGTCATGTAATAGCTGATTAATATCCCCACCTGAGCAGGTCTGCCTGTGGTCAAGGTTTCCAGAGTACCTGCCCACCCCTAATGTAACACTACTTCCACAATGACTTAAAGGTACAGATATTTGGTTGTACCATCTCTCATTCCTGTAAGTACTTTAAGTCCAATTATGTACAGAAAAAACAATCAAGCCAAGACTAAAATGCCTGTAGAACGTATGACAAACTCATAAGCTGATGTTTGTTAAAATATGATGTTCATAGCACCACAAACAGCTACCACATCTTCAAAAATGAGTGATTTTTTAGAAAAAAAACCCTAATTCTGAAATGCATATTTCAACTTGTTCTAATTATTATGTAAGCCACAGTGAAAATTAATGGTCTGACAGAAGTCCTAGAAAAAGCAGGGAGCAGAGCAGTTGTTCATTTGCCGTAACACACTAGGGATCACGTCTGGCTCCTCTAGAAGCAACAGGTTTAGATTACCTCCAAATGTAGCATAATGGACTAGATTGTCTGTTTCAATCTGGCAATTTTCTATGATCCTTTGTTCAGAGTGGACCAGATGTTTGTTGTTGTGTTAAGAAATAACTTTGTAATTGTTTAAAAAAATACTTAGCATACCAAGGCCACATGTGTGGCACAGGTGCATTTTAACTACTTTGCTCTAAGTTTCTATAATTAATGACTAGGATCATGGATGTTCAGCCAAGTATTTTGTTTTATTGTTTTAGGGTTAGTTTTTTGTTTTGGTTCCAGGTTTTTTTGAGTTTGTTTTGTTTTGTTTTTAAGGCTACATGGCCACTCTATTAAAAAGAAGAAAGAAGAAAATAAAAGGATTGAGAACTGCAATTGTTAAAGCATCAGACCAACACTTCATTCACTGTAACCTAAGATCTGTTTACACATAAAATAAAAAGGATAAACTCTGAAAGGAAATGAAAGTTAAGTACAGACAGAGTTTGCTACTTTGATAACATAGACCATGGAATAATAGAGGTTTTCTGATTCTCATGGTATTTAAGTGTGCAATAGTTTTATAGGAGGTGCTCACACTCACATGACAGTAGTTTATCCTTTTATCTTTTCAAACTTAGAAAAATATCAAACCCAGTAGTTAGAAGACGAAAGGTCAGGACGTGTATTAGAAAACTGATTCAAATTTCCAATTCAGAATGTTGTAGTCAACTGATCTAAATGGATAAATACGAGCCAACTGCTTACTGTAAAACAGAAATGATTCAATATCTCTCTCTCATTCATATACTTTCTATATATTTTCTCTGTTTAACTACCCACAGAGGATGTGTAATAACAAGCATCTAAGCTCTTTCAAACAATAAGTCTATGAGAGTATCCTGCTAGATACTGGGGGCAGATTCTGTTCTTCCAACGTGAATCTTTCCCAAAGAAGAAAAATCCAGAAGAAAAAGCCTTGAACTGTCCAATAAGGTAGTGAAGGTATTAATAAATAATATTAATTAAATAGCAGAAAAGAGGAGATCTACTCCTCTGGAAGGCTAAGGAAGATGAAAATTCCTGTGGAAAGGCAGGCATTCAGAAAAAGAAGCAAAATACTAAGCTGAACAATCACTTCTTGATCAACACTCACAGTTCTCCAACAGCGGGGAAAACTTTTAACTCTCCCATGTTTGGTCCTACTTTGCTTTTTGTACCTGTAGAGCTGTTCACTTCTACATTCAGTGTAGAAGCTACAATTTGAGTTGGTGTAGGAAATGATATTTAGGATTAGATGTTCCTCTTGACAACCTGACCTCAATTTTCATCTGATGGGATGACCTCAGGAAGCAGATCTGTATCATTTTTCTGCCTTTTTGTCTGATGGGCTGAACCTAAAAAAATAAATTTGTACACAAAATACAGAAGCAAAATGTAAACTATTTTTTTTCCTAATGCATTACAAACTCTCTTCTTCCAGGCTTCAGTTCTTAAGAACTTATCTTTTCAAAACAAAGAGAACGGCTTGCATATAAAATGTCATTTTGGGATTCTTTTGATTTCTGGATAGTTTCCTTTGCTACAATAGTGTCTTCTTAATTTACACCTAATATCTGAAAAGGTGAAAATGTTTACTGTAATTTATACTCATTGTTTAAACACATATTTGGTGTTTTGAATCTGTTGAACTTACCTGTTCTATCCCTGAGAGTGCTGCATGTGCAAGTGAATGACAAAGCAAGTTTCACAGCAACAAAAACAAAAAACCATCAGAATCATTGAAAAGGCTTTCACCAGCTTCAGAAGACTGGATTAGATATCAGACCAGCAACAGAACTGCACATATAATGATATGGAAAAAGGAAAGTAGAAATACACCCAAGAATTGAGGTACAATTATGGTATTGTCTCAGATAGAGAAGAACGTAAGAGAAGAATTGGTAGTGCCCTATATCTCTCAACCTCATTAAATTTTAATTTGCAAAGAGATGGTTGGGGTTTTATTAAATTGGGTGTAAAATACTGTTTGTCTGATTAAACAATTGCTCTTTTATATACGATTACCAAAGTTAGAAACAAATTAGAATCAGGACCTAAGTCATGTTTTAGAGAAATCTAAACCTAAGGGTTGTTTTAGAGAAATTATTTTTTTTTATCCTTTTTCAAATTAAAATAAACTACAGTTTTCAAAATATCACCAAAATGGTCATCCAAGCAATAACAGATTGGTGATCTCAGCCGGAAAGTTGTGCAGAGCTGATCAAAATAGCTTTCAATAATGAAAATATTTTTTATTAAAGAATTATAGATTCACAGTATAGGTATGTTTGGGGAAAGCTGAAATATTTAATATCAAAGAAAATTACCCTTTCATTTAACATAATATTAATTACATCATTACTTATCTTAAAATATAGTATTTTAAAAATTGTGTAATATAAAAATACATATTCTGATACTAGAAAACATTTCCATGGTTTCAAAGAAACTTTCAGGTCATCATTCTGAAGAAACTACACATTGGTTTACATTTCTGTTTTTCACTTTTATCTTAAACATTTCTGAAGATCAGAAATTCTATGTATACGGCCAGCTATAATTGCCTTAAATAGGTCATGTGGCTTGTAAGGATCGATATAGCGTCAAGAAATAATCAAGGGTACCACAACCAAACGCAGTGCAGTAACGTATCAGTACAGCTCTTTACTGTTCTTATAAACTTTTCAGGAAAATACAGAACGATATATAAGCTTCCTCACAAACGTCTGATATATTCTGTCCATTTCCCTTTAGAACTTCCATAACATCCCTTACATCAGAGTCTGTATTAATTGTTTGCCATTACAACATTATGTACTTACTTAGCAAATCAATATATTATGACAACAGAAATATCACTGTAGCTCTGTGATTTGTTGCCCAGTGGTGGTTAAATCTTCCTTAACCGGCATATCTGTTTTGAGAAATAAATATACTATTGTAGTAGCAGAAGGAAGCCCAAGGTGAACAGTAGCAATGTTGAAGGAATCATCCTAAAAGTAAAACTCTATCATCAGTCAATACCTTTTTAACTCATCAGTGATCTTATGTCTTTAGAAAATTATTGTTGTTATACAATGACTAGCTTTTGTTGTTGTTAAAGGGTTTTTAATTTATGATACTCAAAACCTGTACTTATCACAATAGAGTTACGTTCATGCTTGACATTTTAAATGCCAGACATGAAAGTGAAAATAATAGGGTTTAATATATACCTCATGATCATTTGAACTTCAAACACACATAGTCATGTCAAAAATGTATACCATGGAGCTCCTTATCTGTCATAACACAGTGTAATTGACTGTTCTAATTCACTTTGAACATCATGGGCTTTGTTCGTGAAGTATGATCTCCAAAACACAATACTTCAAAAACTGAACTTTAGTTCCATATGAGTTTTTCAACACATAGTATTATACACAATGCAGTAATACCTTTTCATATTGAATATATTCTTTGGGGGTTAAAGGAATAATTGACAAGATTTGCCTTCTTGGTAAATATCACAGTCACATTTTACATCACTAATCCAGAATAAGGTATATGAACATACTCTCTGATACTGGCTCAATTGCAAATTCTATTTATTATCAGTAAGATCCCTCTCCTCACCACTCAAAAACACTGGAACAAAACCAGACCTAGAAACAACTCCATGCTAATCTATTCTTCCACTTCCCCATAATCTCTCTAAAAGAGCAATTACACAATAAAAAAAAAAAAAAACAAAACAAGCAAAACCAAAACTCTGATAGGGAAACTCTTACCCCAGAATGAAAAGATCTGGGGATTTTATGAGGTCTGTTAGAGCTGAGGGCATTGTTTTCAATTTCATGTGGGCCACTCTGAGATCTTCTATAAAGAAAGCAATCTAGGGAGATAGAAAGTAAAGTTATATCTATAGCTGCCATCACCTGACATTCAAAACCCAGTAAAACTGAAAGGTATGAAGTGTTTTCCTGGGACACCCTCATGCCCCTACATCTCAAAGATGCAAAATAATTTCTGTGAAAGCAGTCGCTACCTACTACCACCTCCTTTTGAGCTCCCACCTGGAAAGCAACAGCTCAGGATACTTGCAGACTCCAGAATTCAGATTTGGCAGCTAATTTCTTCTGCATAGGCAAAGACTATGCACCTGCTGAATTCCCCATCTTGTGAGCATAAAGGGTTACAGCCCCTCACTCCTGTCTCCTCAAGTATGAAACTAGTGGGAGCTAGGAGAGAGAAGCTTCTGTCTTTCACAAAAGGAAGGTGTTTGCAGCTCACCTGATGAGGCACATTTTGCTTTCTTGGCAACACACCTGCCAACCAAAAATCATTAGAAAAATGAAAAAAAGAAATCAGTGTGAAAAGGAACATCTAATGGAAAAAGAAAATAGAAAGGATAATTGACAGATATGTATTACACCAACACTTACTCTCTGTCTCCTACACCTGGTACCACCAATAACTTCTTTTCTCCACACAATGTTTCAAACAACGCAATAGATTTATTCAACACTTCCCTGTATGTCCAATGACAAATAGTGGGTGTTACAAAATAACATATCTCCAGGGACTTTGTTTATACCAATAAGGATCTATCTGGTAAAAATGCTAAAGCATCTGTGTAAGACCGAGAGCAACAGATTATTTTTTTTTTAATTCCAGTTTGGAACTAAATATAGATGTGCCTTACATGTCTGATGCTGGTTCTATATTATCCTTGTGAGCTTCAATGAGAACCTGTGGTGTCTCAATGTCAGTGAATCCCTGCTGCATTACAGCATTCTGCTGTCCTGCAGTTTTCTAAGGCAAACTACTAGAAAACTTGTATGCACTAGAAGTGAGTTCAGAGCAGCTTGAATGACAACCTGCTGTCTAGTCCAATTCACAAAGTAAATGTGAATAATTTCTACTCTTTTTTTGGGCTTGATTACTGACAAGTGTGAAGGTGAAGTCCTGCTTCAAAGGAAACTGTGTTCTAAGGAAGAGGAGATCATAACAGGAAAACCTGAAAATATTAGCTAGGTTTTTTTACCTGAGTAAGAACCAGTCAAAGAGATTAAGGGACTGTTCCAAAGCGTCTATAACATGTATGAGCTAGAAAACACTGAACTACCACTTTTGAAAAAAAAAAAAAAATCATTTTTATGGGAAAGATAGCAAAAAGGAAAATGCAACCAAAATTCCCTCTGATGACTCTTCTGCAAATCTCTTATTAAGACTCTGTCCTACAAAAATTTTGAGGGTCTCACTATATAAAATATGGGATCTTAGCATGTTGTTATGCAACAAGAGTCTTGGGCTTGCATAACCCTTTTTCTAGAATTGATTCTCCTCAGTGATTCCTAGGTTTTGTTTCTCTGTCTAGAAAAGTCCTTCTCCAAGAATTACGTTTTACTGCATTGCAGTCTTTTCCCTTTTGGTCTTAATGATGAAAAGAGGTTTTTGCTCTGCCTGATATTTCTACTTCACATTTCCAGTAACTTGAATCTAAACCAGGCATTAAAAACACCGCATGGGCTCATACTGTTCTTCTTGAAAAATATTTAACAAACAACTGACTGGAAATACCGTTGATGCTTTAACTACTTTGTGTATTATTTAGTTCCAAAAGAGGAAACCCAGTCCAGTTTTGGGGAGGAAGGTTACACTGGTCAATTCTATTGCTGGAGCTGGCTTTGGTTTTGCAGGTATAAATCTTTATGTTTTTCTGTTTATACTGAATGAAGCACTGATTTGCAGATGGATTTTTAGTTTCATATTTTAAACAAACCTCTCTGCATAAACATGGCTTCTTTTTGCCCACTTGGACAATAGCCAAACTCATACACAAAAATGTCAGTTCTTTAAACTGACAAGTGCATTAGAGTAGCCAAAGCAACCATAGTCAGACTAGCTGTATACCAACAAATCTTCTTCTAAAAGTATAATATTAAGTTAAGGGTTAAGTCAGGTACAGCAGAGGAAAAAGCAATTAAAACGAGCTTATTAGCAGTCTCACTGGTTCCTCCTGTTGGTGGAATTTTTTCTGGTGGAACCTTATATATAATATACATGACTGAGCAGGTAGCACTGGCTCATTCTTGCAACTGCTTTTCAGCTAAAAATCCTAAACCTTTTTAGAGTTATCAGTAAATCCTACAAAAGCCTAGAGGAGCTGGAGGATCATGTCCTTGGATCAGAGGCTTTCATTTGCACAGATGCTTGGGCCAGGACAAGAGCTTTCAGATTTTGAGACCCGTTAAAGTCTTAATGACTAGAGATTACATGAGCTGTCAGTCCTGCTTTGTCATTTTTCTGTTCTAGAAAACTCTACAAAAGGTGCTGCTTTGGCTCCTCCTTAGCTTATAGCATCTTCTCAATTCTGTGCTCTTCTTTTGCGTCCTTATTACTAAATGAAAGTACTGCTTATTTTGATTTTCCTTTCATCTGCATTTTCTGGGTGCTCAAGTCTCATCCTGCATCTTTCCAAATTTATAAGGACCTGAAAAAGTGTTAGATAAAGAATGCAAATAATCAGGAACAAAGGAAGGAAATCTGCCTACATAATTTCCACAAAGCAGTCACTTTATTTCTGCATGAAAATAGGGCCATTGCTGTAATTTTTATAATTTTCAGTGAAGATCTATGCCAGGGCCTGCAGGTGCACATGGCAGCTGGAGAAATTGTGGTGTATGTTATGTAATGTTGTTGTTTTGGGATTTGTGTTTGTTTGGTTTTATTTAAAATAAAAACAACAACCCAAAATAAATTAAAATTTAAGTAGGGTTGTCTATCCATGTCACAGCCTTAGATAGGGGATCATTCTTAATAGGAAATGGCATTCTAAATCCTGGACACATCTGGGATAAAATTTTTTTCTGGGCAGTGAAGAGATTCCATCAATAAAAGTAAAAATGCTTAAGGTATCAGAACAATGCACCAACAAATGGCCTGGTTCAAAGTACAGAGGTCTTTTTGAAGAATTTAATCTACCAATCAGTTTCATTAATTGACTAGGAATTTCCCTACAGAATTAACAGTAGAGAAAATCAGGGAGAATATTGGTAAAATGGTGAAATAAATAATGAGGGACCAGAAACTAGACTGATTCTGCTCTTCAGCACCCAAACTATAACAGCCTTTGTGGAAAAAGGTGGAAGGAGGGGAAAGAGTACAAACGTTACGTTACTCCAGAAGAGTTTGTCATGGAGAACTTGACTAATTTGTAATTAGCCTCTTTATAACATCAGTAGGATCCTTCTCTCCTTCCTGTCCTCCCAGCACACAGGCACACAAGCACAAATCCCCCAAAAAAGCATCAAACAAACCCCCAAGTTCCCACCTACTCTGAGACAGAGCTAAGCGAATGGATGTTGTTGTCTGCTGACTTGATCACTAAGACATTTTGCATATTAAAGAGGCTGCATAGCTTGACAATTAGGTCCATAGAAAGGACAGAAAGTCCTTATTTAGCTTACTCAGTCTGTGAACAAACATGAAAACAAACAATAGATAACAAGCAGACCACTCCTGGAATCTGTCCAGAAAAAGATAGCTCATTAAAAATCACAGGTGTACCTCAAAGAGAGTGGGACACCAGAAGGTGTCTAGAATTTCAAAGGTATTATCCTGAAACATTTAATGTTTATTTCATGTATTCAACAGGTTTTTTTTCTTTTCCCTTCCACTGCTGTGGTAGCCACCTGGGAACTTTTCTAGAGATCCTCCCCACCTCCCTGTAGGCCAGGTGTCCTTCAGAGAAAAGAGGTCATTCCTGTGAATAAAGACAGCTCCATTTTCAAGAAGCCAGGAAAATACTATCTCAAGCCTTTTGTATGCAGGGAGCCTTCAGAGAGAGTGCCAGATTTCTGGTTTATTTCCTCAGCCTGCAGGTGCTACTACTCAGACTTCACTCATTCACTGTACTGGATGCCTGTGCAAGCCAGGTATGTGGAGATGTCGTTGCTCCTGGAATTGCAGTAGAAAACTACATTCCCCTAAATTTTCTCTCCACAGATTTGCCAAAATTAACGTCTGATGAGCTGACTCTACACCAGGAAATTACCCTTAACATGGTTAACTGTGCAGACAGCCTGAAATTGTTTATGAAGAAAATAAAGAGTTATATTCCAAATGGGATACTATTAAGTGTCATGGATTTTTTGGAGAATAAATGACAGGGAAAGTGTGCAGAAACTCTGGGAAGGCTAATAGGGAAAACAATGGTGAAAACAGCAAGAGAGGTGATGGGTATCCAGGATCAAAGAGAATCAATACTTCTTAAAAACCTGTATTACTTACACCCACACACCCACACCCACACACCCCCGTTACAGAGCTTTTTTTTTTTTTCCCTAAATTTGGTGCAGCATTATTTGGCACATAACAATAATGTAAATTACTGATACTTACTATCTGGCTGCTCAATACAGATTTTACAGAGGATAAAGCTAAAAATCTCACCAGGGAGAAATTGCTTCAGTGTGTCTGGATAGTAACATATTCAGAAATAAGGAACTAAATGTGAAAAAGAAATACACATTTTTTTGCATTTTTTTCTGTGGTTACTATTATCAAGGGTCCTCTGAGAATAACTCATGAATTAGAATGATGAATGTCCACTTACTAAGAAAATAATGGAATGTTATTATTATGGCAATACATTCATGGTGCTGCAGATCCGTATGTATGTCAGGGCTTCTTTATTAGTCATCTTTGAAAGGATTTAAATTTAATATGTTTGTGATTAAACCAAAACAAAAATTTGCTTTGTGACAAACTTTGTTCTAAAAGCTTCTAGTTGGGAACTCATTGATTTGATTCTAATTGAAAAAAATAAGATACATATTAATATTGAAGAATAAATAAGAAGCCAGAGCTGAGTGGTATCTTTTTCCCTCTTTCTGCCTTCTCCAGATTTTTATGTATCTAAATAATATCACTGTTAACCCAATAAATCCAGTATGAAGAATAATTAGGGAGCCAGTAATATGTATGCCATACTGTGGAAAGACTTCCAGTGACAATAGTGGGGTTTGTAACAGGGGTAGATCATTAATATGTACCAAAAAGTATATGTTAGGTTATAGACAGCTCTTCAGTACAGCCAAAGGCAAAACTGCCTCACTGTTTAACCTTAATTTGCAAAGATTCAAACAGTGACAGATGAGCAGCTGAGCACCATGTTTCTACAGAATGGCCAGATTATAGCAGGATATGCCACGATTCTGAGGGCCTCAGGTTCTGGGGTGCAGTGCAATGCACTCTCTGCTGGATACCTATACTCTGCATAATTAGGACCAATCGCAATTACAGGATTTGGGATGGCCTGTTCTCAGAAGAACTCAATCTTTTTATTTTCATTGGACTTCAAGATAGAGCTCCTCAGAACTTCCACGTGAAGGACAAAGGAAATTTCTTATGTTCACTGACTGGACAAAGCAGTAAGACACATGCCGCCTATCTGGAAATCATCAATGTTGTATTGAACCTGTAGCACCAGATAGCGGTAATGAATCTAACATATATGCACATACATTGTGTGTATTATAAATATACTGTACTTACTACCTATATATATACACACATGTATTGTGTATATATCGTGTCACCAGGTGTCATACACATATATACATATATACTATACACATACGGGCACAGTTCCTCTCCTTGAACACTTTACACACTACGTATACATGAACAAGGAAATGCAGCAGACTTTGAGCTACAAGCGAAGCCAGGAAGCTATAACTTTCAAACTTTTAAGAGTTTGATAACATAATTAGAAGGCTCCTAAGACAGAGGAGTAGTAAGAAAGTTCCTGCAAGTGTGCAAGTATAACCTGGCAAAGACAGGTTTGTAGTTCAAGAAAGAAATATTAACTAGAATATTCACTAGATGCTCAGATTCAAGAGCAATGGAGTGTGGCTACAGAACGGGGAAGGAAATTTTCCTGGGGGTTTTGTGTTGAGTTAGCCCTGACACTGGAGAGGTACTTCACCAACATGAAAATTATTTGAGCATGGGAGAGCAAAACTAGCATTAAGTATGAAGATGCCTTAGGACTCCTTGTAGTCCAAGACTGGCAAGCTGATTTTAGTTCAGAAGTTATCTTTTGGACACAAACATTAAGACAGCAGCAGTTTTAGAATAAAAAAGTGCCTTTGGTCATTTTAGACAGATCACCTATTTAATGCTTTATTAAAAACTTTATCCTCTTCAAGTCCTTACTGCCAATTAGTGTCAATTAATATAAATTTAATCAGCTTTGTTCTGCTTTCAGTACAAAGCTGTAAAGTAATGTAATTTTAGTAATTTCGGTGTGATTTATACCAGCATAAATGAGACAAAAATGAACGTTAATAGGTGCATATTTAAGTGTATGTTCTTAAACACAGTTTATAACGTGCACCAACACAGGTAACAAAATTCCTATGAGGCCCATTTGTGATCATAAGCTAGCCTTCTACTCTAAGTCACTCCAAATGATTAGCTGTTCAGGCAGAGCCTTGCAGGCAACTCTAAAGAGGGTAATATTATACAGTAGCTTTAATTATGAGTAAACTAAATATAAAATTACATTAATATTTCTGAAAATAACTTAGTTTGGTTACGATGTCCAATCATGTCTCATGAAATAAAAGAAAAAATAAACCAATAGGGATATTACAATAGTGCTGGTGGCATAGCAAGGGTCACGTGACTGGAGATTTGGAAGATGAGGTGCTCACAAAGTAGATAACCTAGAAATCTAAAATTTTTATACTGGAACATTTAAATAAAAAAAAAGTCATTGGAAAACCTTAGGAGAGATCAACAATCTGCTTTCAATACAAATATACTTAATCCACAAATTTAAAAGGGTGTGTAAAGAGAAAAGGCTTTTGTTTTAAACACCTATTTTATCAAATCTCAGTTCAGTTAAAATTCTTCCTTGCATTTTTCATATAGCCCTCACTATTTCACAATCTCTCTCTGAGGAAATCTTGGTGTTCAGTCCATAAAAAGGAAAACGTATGACAGGAATGACAGAAACTATTGGAAAAAAAAAAAAAAGAATCAGGAAGACAGAAAAATTATCCAGAAAATGAAACAGAAGTTAAGAGTTATGATAAGAAAACAAACTTTGCAAATATTACAGGCCTGCATGAGATGAACAGAACAATTAGGATACTATCAACAAAAATCTAGCCTTAAACGTGCTTCATTAAATATACCAGTCTGTGAAATAGGTAGCTTAAAGTTACTAGAGAATTAGCAACATAAAGACAAATATGGAAAAACATCTATGAAGAGAATATATCTAAAAGATAGATAAAAACATACAAAGAAAGTAATGGTTGCAACGTCAAGGAATCCAAAATTAGGAAAAGCAAGGATTGAAGTAACCTATGACATTGCTGATCTACTGTTTCTAAAAAGGCATTTTCATACAGCTTTTAGTTTGAGATATATACACATATATATACACATACATTCATACACACACACACCACCCAGGCACCTGTTGAAAGATATTTAACTGAATGAAGTTGCTTTCTATGTCCTCTACATCATTCACTGCAGCAGCTGAAAGCTGTATTATGAGCAGGATAGTGTTAGAAAGGATGGTTAAATCAGTTGAATCCTCTCTTGCAATACTGGATCCTGCTCCAAACTCTCCTTCAAAATGTGTATGCAATGCTGGGCAAGTCAGTTAGAAATCAAACTTTTTTTCATGGGTGTTCACAAATTGTGCGTTTGAATACCTACTTTGCTGGATCTTGATTCAATCTGCAAAAGGCAACTACAGCTGAAAGCAATAAGACGTCTGCTTTCAGCATGCAAATTGCAAAGGACTCTGAAATGACAGATTCTAGGTGCCCCAAGTAATAGGCAGCTCCTTAAATAGTCTAGGCAACAGTTTTCTATGTAGCTCAGAGGTGTTAAGTGCAGGTACAGTTGTGAATATCTTTGAAGCATCTGCATATTTTGTAAAGATGGTTAGAGAAGTGACACAAGAAAAATAAGACTCTGTATTTCATATAGACTTTGTATACAGTATTTAGTAGAATGAGACTTAACGCTAAATGAAAATGGGGTGTGAGAAAAAGTGAATGTGACCACATCCTTAAAAAGGATGGCCTACTCTGTACATACAATCAAAGCAAAGATGCAAGAACAAGCATCATGCTTTTAACTTATTAATTAGGATCACTTGACTTCCCAGCTTTGGCACTTCTTCATAGTAATTCTGAAAGTATTAACTTCCCAATAAACTAAATCTGATTAAAACAGAGAACTTCTAAATGGAAAAAACCTATCTCCTTCCCCTCTATTTTTCTGTTAGCAATTTGACAGCTCAGAGCCTTTCAACCAAGAGACTAGACTATTATTACATTGATAAATGCTAACAACAACAGCCAGGAACACACCAACTGTCAGCAGAGAGGAGACACATATTTTCCTTCTGAAATTAAAATTTGTTGCACAACAAAGAACTGTCAAGATTCAGTAATTCTTGGGTTAAACCTAGGCTACATGAAGGGGACTGTGTGAGTTTTAAAGCCACCACCTTTCTTTCCTCATGGGACAGATAACTGGGGAGTTTGGGGGAAGTGAAAACTTCTAGAATAAATTAAAAAAACCTGGGCTCTTTCCATCAGTCTTCCTTAATAAAATACATAATAAATTGAAGAAAATATGTTGGAAAGATTCTGGAGAAAATTCTGTCTTGATTACATTTTCATGAAAAATAGAAATACTTCAAACAGGGTTTCACTGAAACTATATTTCAGGTACTTAACACTCCTATTCTTCCTCAGGAACCAGACTGTCCAAAGAGATTTATGTGTCACAGTTAAAGTAGAGAAGTTTCAAAGATAAGTGTACCTTATCCACTGGCAGTACTACTAGTCCTAGCTATGATCACCAAATCTTACGAAGCGCTTAAGTCCCATTTACAAGCATAAATGAAATAGCCAGATGCCCCAAATTACCTGGTATTCATCAACTTTTTTTGGCTGCCATACTCAAATATTTGACAGTGAGCATCTCGGGGTGATGAAATTCTATTCTTGGCTGCATAAATCTATGAAGAAAGTAAATTCATTTAAATTTACACAGCCGTAACAGAGTAAAGAGAAACAAGATTACAGCCTTTCAAAGAAAGAATGAAATTAAATACAGTCTGAGACAGGCATCTGAAGAGCGCATCAGAGAAAGGGGTTGTTTAGCAACACTAATGAGGAAAGTATTAGATGGTTAAAAAAAGACTAGACTGTCTAAAGAACTGGCTAAGTTACAAAAACACAGTAGACATTCTAACGAATGCTCCAGGACTAGCTTCACATCGTTGGGTGTTGCTAAGTGATTTTCTTTTTGTCCCATTATGAATTGAAAAGGACAAAATATTTAAAGTGCCCATTGATTTGCTGATAGTTTAGCATTAATCAAGCTGTCCCACATGCAATAAACTAAACAGTCTCCCTCTGGGTCAGCAACAGAAGCAAAAATATTAAAAGGAAAAAAAAAAAAAAGAAAAAAAAAAAAAAGAGAAAGACCATTCCAGTGTTGTTAACAGAAAGAAGGAAGCATCAGAGAGTCACTGAGATCATAAAACCTGCCTGGTATTTGCTCTGTTCAGGAAGGGATGCAAGCTAAGGCTCTGAGGGATATATCCTTGAAGATTTCTGAAGATCCTCCAGCTTGGTTGCCACAATAATCTATGTCAGCCACCTTATTTTTTAAGAAATACAATATTTCTGCAGTCTCAAGATTCACTTATCTACTTTATGTGCTGCTGCAATCTACCCTTTTCCAGGGACAGGTACTCTAGATTTGGGGTTGGTTTTAAGGCTATTTCATTGAGATGTTTGTTTTGTTACAGACTCTAATACCTACAGGGATCATAACAATAACAATGACAAGTCCTGCTGCTTTATTACTTTTTTCCATTTTTCTTTACTAAATTAATTACTAAATGCAAAACCCTACTAAATTTTAAGATTTTTAAAATATAACAGTTCTTTCAAACTACTTTTTGATCAATTCACTGTTCTATTAAAAATGGTCACCTTGGTGTTTACAATGCACCAGGATAAGCACTTAACCCTTTAACTTCTGATCAAAAGTACACACCTGAAAAATTTATGTATAAAATCATCATGTATCAGGGTTTTTCGCTTTATTCTCTTCTAAGTCTGGACATAAAGCCTGTTTTTAGTAGTTCATATTATTCACCCCAAAAAGCCCACCACGTACTTCAAAATAAATTCTTGGAATAGTGGGGAAGAAGAAAAATCCAGGTAGTCTTTGAGCCTTGAACAGCCATGAGCTCAATAGGAAAATTTCCAAGGGGAAACTTTTATTTATTGCCTTCATTCTGTGGGGCCTTGGCAGCTTTTGTAAAGCACAGTAATGAGAATATTTTTGGAATACAGTTGATAGCATTATTAACAAGCTTGCTGGGTCTGTTTTCTGTACAAACTGCCAAATCAGACTTTGGTAGAGACATGACTGTAACCAATTTCTTGTGGTTAACAACTAACCCTGAATGAGTCATAACAACACATCTCATTAAGTTCCTAATTATATGTATGCACATATATTTCAGTAGACCTAGATGTAGCCCCTATTTTCACTGTATTACAGTGAGGGAAGACACTGAGTGCTGAGTGACGCTAAGACTGTACATCAGCCCTGCTCACAGGTTACTGTGGTTGGTTTAGAGAGCGTGAAGGGTTTCTTCTTTTATGGCTTCTGATTCTCACATCTTTTTTTTTATTAAATATACAGCTGTGACAAGCCTGAGATGTAAGTCAGGTAGACATGTTATAAAATCATAGGGTGAAATCAGGACTTCTTGGCTATCTGAATACAACAAATATGGGAACGGACTATTCTAGCTGGTGTACACATTGGTCTGCCTTACAGAATATTACTGAATTGGATAAACACCACCACCGCATGCCAGAGAATATAATGGTTTAACTATCAAAGCAGAAAACTCTTATGTTTCTAATGGAAAAATTATCCTGAGTTCTACCATTTTTATTAGACGCTTTTCTAAGTGTGTCTCCTAGATTACAGCTATATTAAAAAAAAAAAGCATAAAATCCAAGTCCTCTCTCTTCTCTGCACCCAGCTTATGGAAGTGTTTACTTTGCTTTTTTGTATTTACATATATCCCATTCTCCTTGTTTCTGTGTTAAAACTTTTATAGCCAATAAATTATAAATCACATTTATGTATAATTTATTATTTTAAATACATATTTTATCTTTTAGCTTTTTAAACGGGGAACTATTTTAGCTTTGTTCCTTTAAGGTCTCAGTAGTTTGAAATATTCATTAATAAAGCATGCTTCAAGCTGCATTTACATTTTTATAGTGTGTGCTGTAACAGTATAGATTTTGCTTTCTAGACGCACACTTTTAGGTCAACATGACTGTCTTAAGAATAAACCTTATAGAAATCTCTGGGACTTCATAAACATACTTTTCGATTACTTCCCAGAACCTTGGACACCTCTCTAACATACTTGCCCTTCTTTGGTCAGAAAATTATGATGTTTTTGAAACGCATGTACGCATCTATGCCAGTACCTGTCAGATATCTCCTGTACTGATTTCTGTATTAGAACCTGGCAAGATTTAGCTATTTTGAAACACAGAAGTCTTAATTCTACTACAGAATAATTCAGAGTTATTCTGGAGATGGATTAGTTTATGAAGTAGGTTTATTTCATTTCTACAGTTAAAAGGCCACATTATGATTTCAGTCATTACCAAATGAAAGGCATTTCTTTATTTACGAATTATCTGGACTTACACAGATACATTTTAGATTAGAATTTGATTATATTACATCTTCCAAACACCTCTCAGAGCAAAATGCAGGTGGTCTATTGTAATTAATCTGCCCTGGGAAAAATAACCTGTAATCTTTTTCAATAAAAACAAAGCCCTACAGGCACTGGTTTGATTCAAATTCCTTTCAACCTTCCTAAAAGCATAATGTCGTCCAGGTTACCCTGGAACTCAACAGCTTTTTCTCAGGACTGAAGGTTTTTCTCAAAGAAATTTGATCTTATAAAAAAGCCTTCTTATGTTTTTATATTTTTTCCCAAATTTGAAAATATACACAGAAAAGAAAGTGTATTCTGCAGATAATTATACGTTTATGGAAATCTCTGCTAATAATGTGGCGACAGACAAGATCAGGCAATAATTTATTATTAATTACAAGAAACATCCAACCATTATACTGATATTTTTGCCAATACTCTACAGATTACATCTAAACAATAAATGGCAAGAAGTTTTGAGAAAAAAAAAGAAGATGACATAAAGAATGAATGAATCATATTGCAAGTATAGAATAAATTTTGGAGAGGCTGTAAAATTTTTTTTACACTTCTCCCACATAATTAAGGATCTCTTTATTGCCATAGATATAATGTCTGACTCTGCCTTTGCAAAAGGAAGATAAAAACATATTTCAAAACCTTTTTTTTCCCCGCAAAAAAGCTTACATGTGTTCATTTAACCATTGTTACAATAATACATATTTTCTCATATTTGTTAGCTGAAGCATCAAATGACTAACACAATCCGTTTTGATGAGTCACTGCACAATGTGTGAGCTGGCAAATGTGAAAACATTCCCAGAACTAAAATTACAATTTGCAATCTCAGGGGCAAGTGTTTTGCAGCTAACTAGCACTGTGGGTACTGAAAAAAACCCACACAGAACTCCTTATAGCTCATGCAAACTATTCACATCTTTGAAATACCTTCCAATCAGCCAAAAGTATTTGGCGTACATTTGGAGCCTGTATGCAGAAGAAGGATTCAAAACAAGCTCTGACTGAAATCCCAGGGCTAAGTAACTGAGTTAATTTGTTGCAAGCTCTCTGAAAAAGAGGCAGTGACTAATCGGAAAGCTGTGCTGGTGTGTCATTGCATGCAGCAAATAGGCGAAAATACTTGAGCACTTCTAGGGTTTGTAGCTGGGCAACACAGATTTTGGTACTAGGTCCTATTTTCTCTCCAAACTCTAGTTCAAGAGTCAATCGCTTTCTTCACATTCTGACACTACACTGCCTTTGGAATTTACTGCAGTATTTAATTTTTCCCCCCATCCCCTTCTCTTGCCTTTATGGCAAGAGTATTCTCTAGTGGGAACAGAGCTCTCAAGATCATCTGTATCTTTCAACTCATTCTTCTTCACTGATTTTCCCCTGCAGTCAGAAATGAGATTTGTCCCTCCTATTTTCTCCCCACTTCTCTTTCCTTCTCACTTTCCTTCACAGCTAGTGAAAGGAAAGCAGAAAAGTTCAGTTAGGACGCAACTTTTGAACTGGAAAGTAGGTTGAAGTAGGATTTGCCCATTATGAAATTATCCAGAGAACCGAAATATTCCTAAACACAAAAGGTCATCACAGTTGTAGGGGGAGTAAATGCAGCTTGCACATGAAGCTGTGAAAGCAACTGTTGAGGTTTCCTTTTCAGTCTTGTCACCTGGAAGAGAAAATTATTCCCTTTATTTTGCCGAACAGACAGGAGGCAAACAGCACATGCCATTGCTGACTGAACTGCAAAATCAAAATTGACAAATCCTGGAGGAGGAAGCTACTATTATAAAGCTAGGCACGACTGCTAATGTTACCTTGACTTCCTCAGCTCATACCTGCTGCTGCTGCTCAACAGCCCCTGAGGCCCAAGTGACATTACTCTGGATTCTAAGACAAGCCAAGAAAGAGAATGATAATTTTGTCATAAAAGAAAAAAAAACAGACTGATGCAGAAGACTAGCCACCATTGTAGGTTTTTTTTCTGTGATAAAGCAGCAGAGAAAGGGGACTGTGTTAAAACTCAGAATGCTTCCTGAAAATAGCAACAATACTATTCATGATAATTGCATGAAGAAAGAAAGATGAGATAGAAAGTTAAGGTCAGGGCTGAAAAATCAGAAGTTAACTATAACACTGGTCCCTGAGATTTTTTCCTTTTTAATTTGTCATAACCATAATAATTATTATTATTATTGAAAGAAGTTGTCTTACTCTGTGCACAGAAATAAAACAAAAACCGAAAACTTAAATCCTGTTGCAATTCCCCTTAAAGCACTGCAACATTGCCACTAATGCTAAGGGCACTTTATGGACTTATTCTGTGGCTATCATATGTATGTATGCATACATACACATTCACACCCATCCACACTTATATTGCTTACGTAGCAAAAGTATCCGTTAATTGCAGCAGTCCCCATTTCAGAATGGAAAGACTGCTTTAAGAAATCTCAGCATTTTAAGAAAAAAAAGAAGAAACAGTATATATTTCATGCCTTTACACTTATTCTCCATTGTCTTGGAGCGGTTTGATTTGGGGAAGAGGAAACACTTCTCCAAAATTTAAGAGTAAGTTTATACAAGTATCCGAAATCTCTTATGCGCTACCTGGGTTGGCTTTAGATTAAAAATCCAAGCTGGCCTTCTAACTGTAACTTGCAATTTATCACTGTGAAAGAGAAGCATGGAAAGCACAACCATGCAAGTTAAGACTGGCAAGTTTAGACTTCCTCTTGCTCTCAAAGGTTTCAGAAACAGACCTGAAGCATTAATATTCTGTCTGTGAATGTGCAAACTCAGTTTTTGCTGAATTCACAAAATTACCATGGTAACTTTAAAGCAGAGTCCAAAGCTGAAAATTTTCATATAGCTTCAAGTCCTTGCAGCTGTCAGTGTTAACCAGTAGAAGAGATACTACTCAGTTCACAGAAGCTCAAACTGAACTGCTGTTATACAATTTGCAAAATGAAAACAGAAGTTAAACTTTTACAAAATATAATATTCAAGCTCTACAAATACAATATTTGGAAGAGAAGTGTTAAAGATGTCATAGAATCAAACTAGTAGAGCAAAACACATATTAAAGTAGAAATTATCTGTCATTTCAGAAGACAATTTGAGCCTAGGTGCAAAGTTAAGTACCTACTTATGGCCTATTGCTTTCTTTCTATCAATGCTGAGCTATGTATCTCATATGCTTTGGCATAAGGGAAATATATTTCCTAAGTCTTGTGAGAGATATGCAATAGAGGGAACACCGAGTGTCAGATCATACATAAACTGTATAATGGAGAAGGCATCCATAGTACAGGATGTAGCTGGAGAATGCATCTTTCATTGGGTTGTGTCTTTTCAGCACAAAGCATAATCCGAGGTATTTCCAGTGGCTTGGATTCTTCCCTCACGCCAAACCTCACCAAGCCAGTTGCTGTGGATTTGTATTTAGTCTTCCAAATTAAAAGGCCCTTAGTAAGCACAGAGTACTTTTACTCTTTTCTCCCTTACCAATTATTCTCATGGTGTTACATATAGCTAGCAAAGTGTTAAAGGAGTGGCTCATGTGCCTGTACCTTTACATATGATTTAACCGAGGAACCTTTATACATTCTCTTTCCTAGGATTACCATAATAACACAAGAGAACTATTTTATAACTAGAATGCTACCTTTATATTGTTTTTATCTTGAGATCTCTGCTCAGTGAAATTTTTTTTCTGGGTAAAATTCAACGCTGCCTATTGTCTACTTGGTTAAATTAAGAAATAATGAACAACATCCAAAAAATGCCTCTACTTTTAAAATAGTGCAAAAAGCACTAGGACCTAATTTTTACTCAGATATTCCTGGCTTGCAAAATCTGGAGGGAAAAAAAAAGGATCTGTGACATGAAAATTGGTTGTTTTAAATGAACTGTGAGAAGTTTGAGTGCTTAGTTGTCTCCAGTCTCTAAACCCTTCTACATACTGGAGCTTTATTTGGTAACAGAGAATGGATTTTTAGACTTTTTTGATTGTTTTTCCTATTTGGATGAAAGCTGTATAGCTGGATAACTCTGGCTCTTCCTGGACTTCCTTTTCTTAGGTCTACTTTGAAAGGGGGAGCCAGAGGGTCCTTACACTTTCTTTCTGGATTTGGGTAGTTTTCAGAAGAAACTGGCTGCTTTCCACTGCCAGCCTGTCTCAGTAGTACTACCATCAAATAAAAATTTTGTGAGTTATAGAAATTAGAAGTATTAATAAGACAGCAGTGGATGTCTTGGAAGGCTACACAAATGTAGGGATGAAGAAGCAGAAGGTATACTGGAGTCATTTCTGCCTTTACTCTTTTCCTTGAGAGAGTCAATTTTTGAACAGGAGAAAAAGGACTGAAAGGTGAGAATGCAGAATTTGTTATGTCAGGAAAATAGGATGTTATGTATAATTTTTATGCCATTATTCTGTGATTAGTGTAGGTGGGGTTGTAGCTGTTATTCCTATTATCAATTTATTCACCTAGAGATTAGAATAGCAAATGATACTGCGCATCTACTATTTACCAGTTTTCTCTTCATGACATTTCATATAAATTACATTTTTTTAATTGATATTCACTTTGGTGATAGTAATGCCTTATTATATTAAAAAGCAAACCTAGACTCACAAAGGCAAATAAGAAGGCTCCTGATGATCATAATTAAATAAGTCAATTTCTAGCAGAGTTCACTCAGAGTGTCTTTGAAGCCCAGTAATACCTGATTGCCATTTTCATTTACTGGAAAAAAAAAAAAAAAAAGCCTACTATTTCCTATGAAGTAAAAGTAGTCGTGCCCACTAGGAAAAATATTACTCAGAGGAAGTCATCTTTCTAACAGCCAGCCCCACAATCTACAAAAGCATATTAGCCCTCATAAAAAGTCATTAACATTTATGGATAAACTCTATAGAGAGAAACCAATGTGCACATAGAATAAAAGAGAAAGAATGAATCCTAGTTTCTCTACATAAAAGTCCTTTTCATGCCAATGGGAGTTTGCAGAAGAGAAGAATATTCAACCAGTGATTGACAGGGACCAAAAAATTTCAGAAGGGTACATGACTTCAGGAGGACCAAAAGACTAACTACTTCCTTAAGCTGTAACCAAATTTGAAAAACAGGAGGTGTTATTTATTGCCAGAAATAAGACCCTGATTCTCAAAGCTATATATGTACTGAATCCCAAATCAATAATCATGCTTCTAAATCAAAGGCAAACAGGTGCCTGGATGAGAATTTACCAATTAAAATACTTGTCAGAACCTGGCCCTAACATGCTTTCTGAGTGTTATCCAGAGGTCTGGGTGGGTCCATCCCCGCTGCCTCTGGGCAAAGTTTGGCCACTGGGGCAGGGCTGGCCTGGCCTCAGCTCAGCGGCCCTTGGGCAGAGCAGGGAAACCACATGGTGAGGGGTGGAAGAAGGCCTTTATAGAAAGGGCTGTGAGAAGCTGGGACTTGTCCCCCTGCTCTGGGCACTGCCTTTTGGCCCCAACCATTTTCCACAGGCTGGCCCTAGGCCCCACTGAACCAGGCACCACCTCGACCCCATCCCACCCCCTCCCAACCCATGGGCTGCTTTCCCAGCTGGACCCAGAACCTGTGGCAGCACCTGGGGATGGCCAGGCTGTGGCTGACCCCAGCCCAGCATGGCTCTCCTTGCTCACAATGGTGGGGTGGGTCTGGTCAGGGAGAGAGGGTACTGCACTACCCCATGGCCCTCCAGATCTCACCAGTCCACCCCCAGACAGGTTGGGCCCTAGGAGGTGAGTCTGGAGGAGATCTCTGGTGTCAGGAGCCAGACCCTTCTCATGTGGGTCCAGACCTGAACTAAAGCCAAGACTTAAACAATACTAAACAGGATTTGCCTTTATCTGTGCTGGCAGTCAGTCGTGGTCAGGATCACAGTTCACAATACAATAGGGCTAACTGCATTTTGATTTGGAAGGAAGCCCAGCTGAATGGAGACTGATGTAATAGCAGTCAATAGCATTAAACACAGCAGAGAGGTCTATCTGAAGAAGTATGGATGTGATTGAATCTCGTCTAAGGACAGAAAAAAGTAATTCAGCAAAGCAACAAGTTTTGCTTTGGTATTGTGCTCTAGCCTGAGAGGGCCCTAGGATACTGGCAAATGACTGCTGGTCCTGGTGGCTGCCTCAATAGCTAACCATAAAATACAATAAGTAAACTAGGGCAGCAGTGAGAAAGAAAGAAAAAAAAACCAAAACAACACACAACACACTGAGGCACTTCCCTTCCCAAGGAATGAATTGAGAATAAAGAAAGGAAAGAGTTAGATTCCAGTTTATATTTTCAGTCAAGTCTTTTCTTTGTTTACCTTGAATAAACCCTTTCTTCCTAGATTTGAGTGCTCAGGAAAGTGCAGTCAGACAATCCAGGAAACTGAAGTCTTTTATGTACACACCCTGGGATACAAAATTATTGCTGGTTGGGTGAACTGCTGCAGTACTGGCCCATTAAGGAGGAGATTAAGAATCTGAAATCGAAGAGAATATTTAATGGTTCTGTATGTGTTTTCTATTACTTTTCCATAGTTATTAGCACTTTAAGATGATGACAGCAAGTTTAATGTAATTTCTCCAGCATATGGCTACCAGTATAGCAGTTGTTTTCAAATTTACCCTAAGTCTGTGACAGCTTTGTTTCAGTGCTGACATACTATAATATCTATGCTATGTCATTATCAGGACTCACTAGAGGGGTGACGCTGAGAGTCACATCTAATTCTGGGTGCGGAGAGAGGCTGTGCTATGGATAAGTATGCATTAGGGAGTGGAGTGATGCCAACAAAATTCACTTTACCCGTGACAGAAACCAGATTCAAAACCAGTTCTGTATGTAACCTTTAGAGATTTGGTTCCTTCCTGGTAAAATTTTGATGTTATATAAAAAATTGTACTCATTTGTGCTTCAAGGCAGCTTGAAGCTCTATATTTCAGTTATATATAATTTTTGAACTCTGCTATGTGTGGGATTAAATTTATATTCTGTAGCAGAAATTAATTAAAAACAATTTAAAACAACATATCCTGGAGGTTTTCTGAATACAGTAGTTAGTCCTTTTAGAAGACAAGCTTGATATACCAGCCACATTTGAAACCTGTGGCTAATGTAAACCATCACCATTTAGAAATGACTAGTGATCTGCTTATCTATAGAGAGCTAATCAACAGTTTGCAAAGTACAAATGACCTTCTCAAGTTGTCTTTTTTTTTGCCTTTTCTGCCCAACATATCCATTTTTGCTACAGAAATTCATTTCTATTGTAAAGGACCACTAGGTACTGCTTTAGGTGAACAACTCAATTCACCTAGGCTCTGACTTAGAGCACGCCATCCATGACAACACTAATAAATTGTGCATGAAATTGATTTAACCTATATTTGAGACATAATTTGTCCTGCAGAATGTTGTGTGTGCAGTTGACTCATGCTTTTATTTCATTTGTTATTTTGTGGCCTGTTTTGCTGCATATTTACTACAATAATTTTAGTTTTCTCATCAGAAAGACCCCCCACAAAATTTCTTCTTCAGACTTTTATTTTTACCAAGGACAACACAAATATCTGAACTGAGATGTCTTTTATGATCCTTTCGATTTTAACCACTCTCTGCCCTGAAGTCCTCCACTTATACTTTTGCTCCATCCATAGAACATACCCAGTAGGGTGCTCTGTTGTTTTCAGATAAAACTCATCCCTGTCCACACAAAGATCTTTATGAACTTTAGTTTGTGCTAGTTCTGGACTTCTTTGCCACTGTATACTTAGTATGGGACTAAGTCCTCACATGAGTAATGTGTGAGAGAGTATCCCGTAGAGACAACATTGCATTTTCAACGTTCATGTGTTCCAATAATGTGGACTGATAAAATATGAACCTTATGCAGTGGATATATTTTGTGTTTCCCTCCCTGACAACGGCTCTTGTGATCTATTGCTGCTTTCAATAGTAAGTGTAAAGGAAATTCTCCTGCTACCAAGTGTGTAATATCTGTCTCTGTAAACTGAGCCACTGAAATTAATTTCACAATGGGTTGTTAGTTTGAACACGATATTAAATTTAATCTACAAATTTTACATTCTGCTAATCATGAAATTTAAAAAAAATTTAAAACCTATATATATACACACACACATAAAAATACTTTAAAAAAATTTTGATAACTTACTTCCGCTACCGTGGACCAGAAGGATTCCACATATTTGCCTAAAGAAGCTGTAAACCAGTCCAATAGTACAAAACAGAAATCAGAAGTTCCAGAAAAACCAAAACAAACATTAAAAGAACCTTATACTTGACTTGACGCCCTACAGATAACATACTAATAAAGGAAAAATAACTTCCGCCATAGGAAATTATGAATAAAATTTCAAGGACTTTGTTACACAGGAAGCCAGACTAGCTGATTACAACTCCAGACCATTCTTTCAAACAATTATTTTTTTAGAAGTACAATGGAATTTCAATGGGATATTTTTCCTTTTGAAGCCCAATTCTTAAAACACTGACTCTGAGCAGTGTATAACATGAACTTCAAAGCAACACAGCGTTTCAATAGGTTCATGAGAGATCCTTTTTTAAAGCCTCATAGTTCCTTACAGCTCTTACTTGCAGGCAATTTAGTCATTGCCAGGAAAAGGCTGAACCATATATTAAGGAGTACTGGAAAGCTGGAACACACTGCTACCCTGCCTACTTTATATATAAAGGCATATACCTAGGTTTAATTTCAATTCCCAGTTCAGTTGCATTCAATATACTCAAGATCAATTTTGGTGGAGCCACCAATAGTTAAATAAAGAATAACTGTTTGGATGCTTTTGCAATCACAAGTGTGGCTCAAATCTACTTTGAGATTTAGTCAAAGTGTATATATTAAAACAAAATATATACCTCAAAATGAAAAATTACTTTTGATTCCTGATTTAATTTTTTAACTTTAAGAAAACCCTCTGACTCTTTAATATTTTATTGAGAATTACTTGCTCAAACAAATAAGCCTAATGTCTTCTAATGTTTGTTCTTTCACATTAGACCTCTCTGGTGAAATGATAAATTTGAGGCTTGAAAACACCTTTTTGCTTCTACTTACATTGCTGGGACTGACAGATACTTTTTTTCTAGTTGATAAAGCTTAGGTATGACATTTTTATGACAACCTCCAAATATAATATGTTTTCTTCCTTATTGAGATGTGTCTTCTCCACCATTAAATCAAGAAATGGGCCAGTCCTTTTTGGGGTTTTCCTTTATCTACATATCTTTCTTTTCTTACAGGCTTTAAGAAGTCATTCGCTTATCCTTCAAGGTCAGATACATTCAGCATTATTTCTGTAACACTGAATCTTGTCCATGCCATGGTTAAATGAAATGTTTCTATGAGTTTGTCTTCTACCAATTTTAATTAAACCACAATATGTAAGAGAGGAAGTTTAATTTTTAAAATACTAATTTCTTATTTTTTTCTGCTAATTTCAATAAAATTCAACCAAATATATAACATGGCAAATGAGCATTGGTGTCAGTCCACGTTCCATAAGAGCCATCCATATTCCATTAGTCATACCTTTCTGTCACTTCATCAGGCTTCCTAGAATTTCTTCTGATAGCTTTTAATTCCTCTTCCATTGGGGCAAGAAACATGATTTGGGGCAGCCTAGACCTAGCAGTCATCACTCGGGTCAATGATAATTTAACTATCCTGTCTGAAAAGTAACCAAAGGTTGTTTTCTAATCATTCTAAAATCTAGCAATTTTGTTTCTTTCTCTTAATATTTTTTCCAAAGCTATTTTTCTTGTGCAAATATCTTCAGAAACTGTCTTCTTCCAACAAGTTTTTGTCTGAAACCTTGGGCTTATAGGAAAACCAGTAACTTCTCTGCTTGTTAATCGAAGGAATTCAACCATTCTTTTTACTCATAGCACTTCCTGATCTGCTTTAATTTGTTTTTCCTCTACTGCATTTTCCTTACGCTTAAATACTAACTCCTGTTTTCTCCTATTTGATACATGAAGTTATAGTACAGTTATCTTTATATTTTCCTACAGTAGGACTCTATTTTGCTGGGTTTTGTATTCCCTTTTTTTTCTTTCTATGTGTGCACACACACACACATGCACATGCATGCACACACACACACATTTTCAGTACATACATGTTTATTTAAGAATGCTAAACCTTTAGTTTAACCAGTAAACCTTATTTTCCCTGATATTAATTTCTGGTTCAATAGGTAGGGTACAAATATGGTTAGTTTTTTATTTGGGTTCAAATAAATATACCATTCTGACTGAGCAATCCAGTTCCAATTTGGTTCCAGTTCAATTCCAGGCCCCCCCAAATTATAGTTCACTTTAAATGTGCTTTCCCCTCTGAAATATCTGGTTGACGTGGTTGGGTTCAGTGCTTTCAACATGAGGCAGAAAGCTTCACTAACCTTTCATAAAACTGCTAGCAGAGCTGAGCTGGAAAATGCTGCTTGCTTACTTGTTTTGGCAAGTATCTGCAGATGAAACTTGGAACACAGTAAATCCCTGAAGCTTGCACTAGCAGCAAAAAAAACCAACAACCTGAAGAAGAAGAAGAAGAAGGGGAAAGTGAGGAGATAAAGTGACTGGTAGAGCAAGGGAGTTCTCAAGTCATGCATTAAATATTATCTGATATATATTTGCAAATGATTCTCATGAGTTCACCCGTGTGGCAAATTCTGAGGTACTGACTTTAAAGTTCCCCATGAATGCACTTTTTAATCTAAAGTAAAATCTCACACCCAAAAAGCTCTTTTATTTAGAGTGTGAGAAAGTTTATCTTTGTTCCAAAATAAAACTACTTCTCTCTTCTCTTTACCTCCCAGCCTCAAGAAGTATTAATTTCTAAAAGACAGTCCAGGAGCTGCTAGGAAGCTTTCTGGCCGTTTCAACAATGTGACAGTGTTCAGATGTTACATTGGTTCTGCATTGTATTTCTACAGCTAAATATGTTACTTACCATACATGAAAGGTAGAGTTATTAGTTCAAGCTGTAATGTTGTCTTCCTCTGTTGACATAACTAAATAAAACTTAGAGTATATGTCTATTTTTCTAGCTTACCTCCAGACTATTTTTATTCTAAACACAATGAGGCAGACTTCAAGCAATGAAGGTGCGAGTGTTGTTTCAGGTCATGAAAGGCATATGTATCTTTCAGACCCTCATGTCTCTGTAGCACATACTCCTTTGGCTCCTTGTGTTTGATGCTCTTTTTTGGTGTGAAAATGTCTACCTTCTGGTAAGCTTACAATTCTAGAAGTTTTTTCTTTTCACCTGAATTTTTCTTCTGTCTTGACATTTATTTGCCATCCTTTCATCCATCAGTATGCTGCCCCTTCTGTTTTCCTCAGTTTCCACATCTATTCTTTGTGCATGGAACTTTATATTCCTTCCGTTCCATTCTTTCTCTTTTAGTATGAGTGCTTCTCACTTCCCACCCAATCCTAATTTTTATTGATTCCGTTCTTTGTTTGTCACCCACATTTCCACTACCCCAATGCATTTTTACCCCTTTATTACCGCTCAGCAGCAAAGTAAAATCCACTAGCTTTCCAGCCAAATTAGTGAACGCACCAAGTAATACAGGTGAGAGAACTTATGCTACATTTCATTAGTTCCCTTGAAAATGGGAACTAATAAAAGCAAGGGTAAATGAACTTCTGGACTGGTGAAAAGATCCAGGATAACACAGCCTGGTCCTCAATAGTTTCCATATCAGTAGCTAGAGGCAGACATAGTTTAAAACATTTTCAAAGCCAGCTAAGTAATCAGGACTGAATTGTTCTGTAAGCTGGCATAATTTCACTTCTGGGAGGGCTGAAACAACCAACATTTCTATCTTCCTCCCTCATAAAACAATCTGTTCCAGACACCCTCCTAGGAAGATGTTGATGAACTGGGGATTATCTCTAAAAAGAAATATTGAATTTTTTTTCCCTGAATTTTCTGTCAAGCAGGTGGGCTGTAGGATGGTTTGTGTTTTGTAGATATATTTTGGATTGTTTGTGAAAGCTGTTTGTTACCATGCCATCTGATGGACAATTTCTTAATGTACCATCATGAGTCGAGCATCTGCTCTCACCACAATGTTTCTTCTAATGTGAATAGGCCTAGGAGAAATTCATCACTGCAATGTATTATTCATGCTGATAAAAAGGTTTGCAAAGTATTTCAAAAGGTAAAATGGTGACCTTGTCTGCTCAAGCACCCTTTTACATTTCTGTACCCATGTTTATCACTCTGTTTCCTGATATATCCTTTCCCCTAAAGAAATTAGCACATCTGTCAGTCTTCCAGACCTCAGATTCAAACAATGAAAAGAAATAGTTTCTGTCCTCTATATCACCATGTTCTGATGAAGATTCTTCAGAACTTGTTCTTCTTCATTTGGTGTAGTAGGAGTGGTGAGCGTACCTGTTTAAAGCACAGAAATATTGGTGTATTACCACTCGTTGCTAGAAACTGTACTGCAAGTAATGATCTTTGATATAGAGCCAGGCAAATGACAACATGCAAATACTGCTTTCCTTCATTTCTGAATCCTAATGAATTTTTTTTTTTTGGGGGGTGGGTGGGGGGAGGTCAGGAAGTTTAGTCACATTGTATTTTAATAACTGGCAGCCTTCTAAAATTTAACCTAGGGCAGGGAGGAGTAATTTACAGAATCACAGAATAGTTTAGGTTGGAAGGGACCTCTTGAAATCACCTAGTACAACCCTTTACTTAAGCAGGATCAGCTAGATCAGGTTATCCAGGGCAGCATGCAGTTGGGTTTTGAATATCTCCACAGATGGAGACTCCACATGCTCTCTAGGTGGTCTGTTACACTGTTTGACCAACCTCACAGTAAGAAAGTGTTTTCTTGTGTTCGGAGAGTATTTTATGTGATTTGTGTCCATTACCTCTTGTCCTGTCATTGGGTATCAATGAGGAGAGTCTGGCTCCCTCATGTGATTTCCCTCCCATCAGGTATTTATTCACATTGATAAATTCCCCTGAGCCTTCTCCAGACTAATGAGTCTCAGCTCTTCTCCTTTTATGAAAGATGTTCTAGTCCCTTGATCATCTAGGTGGCCCTATGCCGGACTTGCTCCAGTAAATTCCACTCTTAGTTTTCCATAGCTCTAGATCACAGTGGTCTGCAGGCAAACCATTGCTCCTTCCAAAACCATTACATCAGGAACTTTATAAGTGCCCAACCTTATTTTTTCCCCCTCTTGTCTCTATCAAAGAATTATGCAGATCTAGATCAATGATTTTAAAGCATTCTTATAGCTACATATACAAGCTTATAAAGATATTAATAGTTATTAACTTTTCTTTCAATATATTAAATAAACAGCAAAGTACTAAAAGAAATACATATCACTGCACACTGAATGATTTTTGCACTTCTTTGTCAGTCAACTTTTCATTTGATATCCTTAATTTGACAGGGCTTTTACAATCAGCTTTGAATTGATTTTAGATCCTAAATTCTGCACTGACCTCATGTAAGCAACTTTCTGTGCTCAGACAGAGCTTATGCAGTCTTCTGAACCTGCTTTTAAAACCAGACCCGCATTCCTTAACAGACTGGCACCTGTAAATACAACCTCAGGCACAACTGGAGAGTGCTTTACAGAGCATGTGGTGTCCTGTGCACCTTAACAGACCTCTGCGCCACAATGCAGCTTAATATGCCATGAGGCACTCCCAGGCAAACCATATGCATGCTGCCTGCGGGCGGCCTACAGGCGATCAGCGCAGAAGGCAGGTGGATGTTTCAGGCAGAGTGCCATACTCACTTTCAGAGTGAAACCACTAGTGGGATTCTGCACAGGTACAGGGTCTGCCAGAACCACAACTCATAGCAAGTTTGGAATATAAATAACTACATTAGACATGATACATTAGGGATATTTTCATATTCCATATGGGGAAAAGGCTCATACTGCTTTTACATGTAAAGAAACAAAAACACTCTCTTGTCAACTATCAATATTTTATCATGAGTCTCGTGGTGTCTGTAGATTTTCTTAAAAGCCTCAGGTCCCTGAGACAGAGGTTTTATGAATGCTTCCACTCTCTTTTATATATATTAAATTAAAAAAAATATTTCTAATCCCCATAGTTACAGAAGAAAGCTTGGAAATACGTGTCTCTAAGAAATTAAGCTTCATTCATATTGAATATATGGCTTGACACCGGAACCCTCACCCTGTCTGTATGTCAGAGTCCAATGTCACCTACACAGTCACCAAGGTGTCCAGAGGGAAGAGTGGGTGTTCCGCAACATGGAGCAGGTGACAGTGGTACCCTCAGTTGTTCGCTCACTTTCAGCATATTGCAACATATTGCAGTTTATGTGTCTTGTTAAAGCAGTTTTACAGACTATATTATCTAGCTTTACCTAAACTAACCCGCACAAAATGGACAAGTTGCTTGAATTGAAAATAATGTTAATAATGTGAGCGCAAGCAAACAACAGGAAAATGGCAGAGGTGACATTTCTCCTACTCTTACAACAAACTTTTTGTCAGTCATATTATAAGGTAAAAAAAATGGCAATCTAATCGGATGTAATTAGCAAAGTTTAAAGTCATGTGATACTCAACCCAGTACTTCATTAAACTTAGTGATAAATGTTTAGAAGCCTCTTTTGAAGTTTCTTACTGAAGAGCAAAAGACAAAAAACCTGCCATGGTAGAAATGGCTGAAATACACAGAAAACAATGTGGCAACAAACTAAAATTCATTCCTTTGTCAGCAAATACTGTTGGAAGATGCATAGAAAACATTGCTGAAGATTTGAAGAAACATGTATTTGAACAAATTACACAGTGTGGGAGATTTGCTATACAGTTGGCTGAAAGTGCAAGTGTTTCTAACATGTCACAGTTTATGGTATTTGCTAGATTCCGTTTCAATAACGAAATACATTAAGAACAACCGCTTTGTGAGCCACTAAAGGAAAGATGTACTAGAGAAGATATATTCTCAACGGTAAATTACTTCTTTAATAAAACAATGTTTTATGGAAAAACCGTGCAAGTGGAACCACTGATGGAGTGGCTGTTTTGACTGGAATAAAAAAAGGATTCCAGGATAAGGTTACAGAGCTGGCAGCACACAAGACATACATTCACTGAACCTTCATAAGCAAACTGTTGCTGCAAAGAAACAGTAGCCAGAAGTGCACAAAGTTGTACAGGATGTCATCGATGTGGTTAATTTTATAAAGACATTTAAATAGTAGAATCTTTACAATACTTCATAAGGAGATGGGGAGTGATCATCAAAATCTTTCGTACAACTCAGTGGTTTTCTGGTTATCTCACAGCAAAGTACGTAAAAGAGTTATCAAAATTAAAGATGCGTTATGTATTTTTGTTTTACAGAAAGACAAGTGTTCCATATTTGCTGACCTTTTCTGTGTTGACAAGTGGTTGTCAGCAGCGTGCTAGATAGTAGATACTTAACAAACAGACAAAAAAAACCCCAAAACAGACTTAATGTGTCCCTTCAAGGCAAAGGTGACATCTCAACAATGAGTGAGAAGCAACTGAGTAACTAACTAGTTAACTAACAGTAAATAATGAGAAATGGCAGGGAGATGTGCCAGCGGAAGTTTAGGTTGTGTATTAGGAAAAGGTTCTTCACCCAGAGGGAGGTGGAGCACCAGAACAGGCTCCCCAGGGAGGCAGCCACAGCACCGAGCCTGGCGATATTCAAGAAGCACATGGACAACGCCCTCGGACACATGGTAGTGAATTTTGGGGTTGTCCTGTGCAGGGATGGGAGTTGGACTTGATGATCCTGCAGAAACTCATATTACGGAGAGAGCATTTTGAAAAGTGAGGTTTGGAAGTATTTTCACTGTTATGGGATTTTGTTGCTGAAAACAATGTGTCACCAATAAAAATTCTCATATCTGTATATGTAAAAAACCTGGAACCAGAATTTTTTAACCTTTTTAAAATTTTACAAAAACAAAAGTCTTAGTGGTTTTTGAAGCCATTTGTTAAAGATATAAAAATATAACACCTCTCAATTAGGTTGCAAGAACAACTGATTCACATTGGGGCAGATGGAAATTTACTAGCTGAATTTCAATACGAAACTTTGCAGAAGTGGTGGATGGGATTAAAAAATGTCTGTCATGATTTAGCAAGCACAGAAAATGATGCACTTCTTTCATTTGGATCTATGTGTTTTTGAGGTATCTTTTTCAGCTATGACAGCCATTAAAATGAAGTATCAAAATAATTGAATTTAGAAACAGACCTAATTAGCAATAATTTTTTCAGTGACAGAAAAATGGGGGTTGTTGGCTATTAATAAAATTATTTTAAAAATATTAATCTTCATTTCATCCCTTTCTAATTTCTATTTTAGTGTGGTTTAGAATGTACAGAATTACTGCAATTGCACATGTATATAATTTATAAATATTAAATACATACATACACACACTTGGGGTGTGTGTTAAAAAATTTTACTGATAGGGGTATATGGTAAAAAAAATATTTGGAGACCATGGCTACAGTCTTATAGCAGTACACCTCAACCCCATATTATTTTATTGTTGACTTAGGCTTTACTGCACATAATGTTTTTTTTCTAGTTATTTTTTTCCTGTCAGGTTCTTGGAAATGGAGTATTGCCAAAGTCTTTATTCATAAGAATAAAAAAGGCAATTAATATTTCTAATAACTAAATTAATCATGTGATGGACTCTACATCTTCTTCCTGACCTTGATCTTTCATCCATCTCCCCTGCCAAACAAAAACCAAACAAATAAACAAAAAACCCACCCGCAACCCCCCCAGAAACATCCACCCTCCTCTCCCTCAAAAGTACCTTAAAAGCTCATGAGTAATGTCTCAGTGATTTTCTCCATATGTATTTTCAGGTCTTCGCTGGCATAGAGGTAGAGATCTCAATGCACCGTAAGAAAGATTGTTCTCCCATGATTTATGGCCCAAGACATTCAGAATTTTTTTAATTTGAAACCCTCAGTGACAGATAACTTGTCTGGGTACTTGTATTTAATGTGCTTCTTCCAACTGAAAATATACGTCAGGTTTTTTGAAATTCACTGACATCTCAAGAGAAGATCCTTCTAAAACAATGCATTAAACTGGAGAGCATACTGAATAAAGTGCAACAAACCAAAACAGAGAGGGAGGTTGTGAAATCTTTTTAAATAAGTAGAAAAGACGTTGGAATCATCTTCCTAGAAGAAGTGATGGTGCACAGAATGATAAAAGATAACGAGAACCTGGGCTGTAAAAAGAAGAATTTGTTAAGGGAATATTTTAAACTCAAGAACTCTAAAAACTATTTTGTAAATAGACCAAGAGCTATTAAGAGATTCTGTGTTGCACACTATGATCAGCTTACATATTTAAAAGATTTCTGCTCTACCTCACACATTGATAAGTTACAATATATCAGGACACTTCAGGCAAAAAAGTAGGGATTCATTTAACATCCAAGAGATGATAAAATTTGGGAAAAAAAAAAAAAAGAGAGAGAGAGTGTGGGGCATCTAATCACTATGTTTTCTGTTCCTTGGGGTGCTCACTATAAAAAGAAATAATTGATTTTCTCTCTTAGGTAAATTAGTATAAACTACCCATCATCCTCTTTTCTTTTTTCCCTGCTGTACTGTTCATGTAAGAAGTTAAACTTATTCCCCTTTTTCCACAGAACTGTAAAACTTAGTCTGTATAGCATGAGTAAATACAGGAGAGAGCAGTCAGTGAAATAAGGCAAGTTAATCAGGTTTTTTCATCTTGCTTACAAGTACGTGGTTTTAAACAGACACGCAATAGTATTTTATCACAAAGCTAGGAAAAACACTAGGCAAATAAAACTGGAAAAAGTAATCTTTTCTATTTTTTGTTTTGTAAGAAATAAGCCAAACTACTTTTCTATGTTTGGGAATCTGCTTTGTCAAGTTCAGGGTGTACAAGATGTTAAAGGGTCAATAAAAACCTTGTTAGTTGTTTTAGTAATCAGTTTAGGATGTAAAGCCTGCTGGGCATTACCAAGAATAAGAAATACTGCAATGAGGGAAACAAGCTGGAGCATAGCCCCAAACAGTAAAGTTGCACTTGGCCATCTGGGATTCAGTCTGACTCCTGTGAAGAAATAATACCACTCCTGAGAGAGAATCCTTAATAAGAAACTGAAAACCTTGCAGCTGGAAAGAAAAAGTCAGATATGTAATGGTCCAGAGGTTTTCTTTCAGAACATAGAAGTGTCTTAGGGAGAAGACAATCGTTCCTCCTAATAAATTTACATTTAGAGGGGGAGAAAACTGAAGGACAAAACAACCCCCCTCCCCCAAAAAAACCCACCTTGCACCACAAAACACAAACTAGTAGATTCTTGTATAACTTCAAACTGCAGCTGAATCATCAGCTGAAGATATACACTATAAATTATATATAGGTCTCTAAAAGAAATGGGAAGAAATACATGCAATATGTATTATATCTTGGAATGTTTTCATTTCTGTTGCAAACGAATTATAACTATCATTACAAGGTAAAGATAGATTAATATCTACTGAAAGAAAAAAAAAGCATAAAGCAGAATGAGATGGTATTAATAAAAGGAAACGTGGTGGTGGTCATGCAAAATTGCAAACTACTTCAAATGGGAACACAACCATTTTAAAAGCAGTTAGTACAGGAAACACATTCAACCCACAAGACTATAAAGGTTCTCCTTTGTTAGTGACTGTAGACTGTATGTTGGTGCTGGTAAATAGGAATGAATTATCAGCGTAAAAGTAAACAGACACCTTTACTTCTAGTCTGGTTGTCTGCATCACCCTGACTGACAAAAGCATCTCTGAACATTAACTGTGGTCTTACCTGTTGTATAATTTGCTCTACTTGATTTTGCAATTGGAGAATCACTGTATTGGATCCTTCCCATCAATACAGTGTTTGTGCTACTAGCTATTATTTAGCAGGCAACCTCTGCTGCAACAGAAATTTTTACTACGGAATTCAATTATTTTGAACCAAGTACCTTTTTGGTATTTGTTACTTGAGATACTGTTTTTTTCCTGCTTCCCCAACACTCTGCGACCAAAATCACATCAGTCTGTGAGCAGCTACATTAGCTCATTTTTACAATTTCCAGATCAGGATTGGCCTCTAGTTTCCAAACTGTCAACAGTGTGTTCTTCATATTCCATTCTTTTTTGTTTATTCCAGACTTCTGCCCTCTTTCTGTGCATTTTCACCACTATTGATTTTAAGGACATTTTGTTCCCCAGCTTTATTTATTTCCAGTAGTTCCCCTACACTTCATCACACAACCCACATCCAGTATGGCTAGAGATATGTTAATCTCACGAAAAGAAAACATTTCTTGAAAACATCAATTCAATGTGACCAAAAAATTGAGCCAGATTTGATTTGATTTATCTTCATCTTTGATTCCAATATTGTCCAAACAAAAAGTTTCATATATTTACTTTAAAAAATAAATCTAGGAATAAGATCTTAAAAGATACCCTTCAAATTTAGAAAGACAAAAGATTTTACTGGTTTTATATTCCAGAAGGAACAGCAAAAAAGAAAAATAAAAAGTATTTGTGTTCAAAGATGGACTTATATCCAAAACATAGAGGCTCCAGATCCACACATTATTCAATAACCCCCTCATTTCAGCTTCAACTGAAAACATATCTTTTCTTGCCTATTTATACTCCCTTATTGCTCATTAAACTCGCTTTGCCCAAAATGTTGGGTAAAAGGAAACTGATTCTCCCCCCTCCCCAAGTGAGAAGGGGCTCATAGATCCCGGTCCTTTTTATGCCAGCACTGATCTGTGAATGTATTGACACATCTTTTCATATTACCTATTTGATTTACATTCACAGAATACGTAACCCACTATTGTACTACTGTTCATTAATTAATAGACATATTTCTGAAAAATGTACTTTTTTCTTTTTCTTTTTTTTTTTTTTTTAAAGAATACTCTCCTTACAAGGACAGCAAGGTACTAAAAATCCACTAAGTAAAGGATTACTTTTGTCTTTATGCTTTCTCATCTGACACAGCCTGAAAACCATTTCCTGTTAGCAGAAAAAGAAGCCATAGTACCATCTGGACACTCCTACCAGAAGAAGGTGCTATCTGAGTAAGCTTTTAAAAATTCGTTTTGCATTTGCCACATATCTTCTGATTTCTATTTAATGGTATTGCTAGCTATACTGTAAGTATACCGCAAACACAAGTTCTGAATTTTTTGACAGATGCTACAGTTAAAGCAAGCTAATTTTCTCTCCTTTAGGAAAGGAACTAGAAAATCAGGGACTCTTTCCCTGTTGTTAATGGATTTGGGCCATTCAAGTAGATTACCGTCATAGAAGAATCTTGACTTTGTTAAAGCTATAAATTTCTTTATGCTGATTTATTTTTTCTCCTTTGACAATAGTTTTTATTTTACAAAACAAACTGCAATTTGGAAGAAGATCAGCAGAAGATGACTGAGGAAAGGAAAGATTTTCAAGGCTATTTTCCCCTACTACACATGCATTTTGAGTCAACACTACACTTCTTCCTTTTGTTATATGTAAAAAACAAAAAAAAATTTTCATAAATTATATACTAAATAGCTCTTCCAAACCTTGCATCTAATGAAGGACATCATTATTTTAAAATGTTAGCTAACAGAAAAATCCTTTCACATCACAGAGTATAAGAACCTCCACGTGTCTAAAACACGTGATGGAGTTTGTAGTCTTTTAGAATATTATGAAGGAAGCATGACAGATGTAATATGAGACAAGTACATTATTCCATGTTAAATACATTTGGAGCACTTTACAAAAGAAACTCCATATTTGCTTTGGTTTCAGAAATGCCTGAGGCACCAAAGGCTCTTTAGAAGCCTAGATTGCACTCAAAGCAAGAGGAATTACCCACCTGTGTGTCTTGGATGATTTGTGTCTCGGATGATTTGTGTCTCACTCAACACAGACTTGATATAAGCAGGTTCAGTTAAACCTCAGTGGTTTTCAGCAACATAGTGTTAAAAGCTTTTGTTACTTTTGAAAATAAAGTTAAAATCCTAGATCTTTAAAAGCACTTTAAAAAATATTACTTTTCACCCCTTTTAAATTCTATACAATATTTTCAAGTGTGACAATTGGAAGATAATTGAAATATTCCCTTCCTTGCCTGTCTAGGACCCCTAGCAAACAGATCCTTTGTCTTCTCCCCCCACCCTCCCAGGGAAATGGTCGTTGAGAAATTTGAGGCATTTAAAGCTAGTTTTCATTTTATGCAAGACTGAGATAAAATAAATTAGGCAGTTATTTTAAAAAAGCTTCTTCAAGCTACCCTGCTAGTAATCAGAATTTAGAAATGAGGGGGAGAAAAAAAAATAAAAAAAGAGAGGTCTTTCAGAAACAGAAGGGTGTATGAGTTCAGATAGCTAATGCAATTGTGCTCTTACTTCTCATGAATCCACTCTGCTAAATGTTAAATGTGAAAGGTATTGTTCAGGAGAAGCATGAAGTCTTCCCAACACTGCTGTGAGCTGAATAAAATAATAATAATAATAAGGGTAAAGTATTATTTCAAAGAAATGTTGGCATTTCATATTGCAGGCCTGATATTTTAAGGATCAGCTGTAGCAAACTGAGGAACACAACCAGAACTCTCAGAATTATATTCAGAGACAGTCTGGTTCCATAAGCCCAATGCAGTCTTGAAAGCTTCTGGGGAAAAAAAAAAAAAAACTAATGAGAAAAAAAAAACCACCCCAGAACCCTCACATTAGCAAGAAGAATCTTTAAAGGTAATTCCAGGCCCAGTGCATGAAAGAGAGACCCAGTCATCAACAAGCAGGAATGGAGATATCGCTCCATTTACTTAGTCAGTTCTCTTACTCTTGAAAATGAAAGAAAAATGTGTGCAAAATTGACAAAGTAGGACAAAGATAAGAAGCAGAACCTCGAGTAATATGTGAAAGATAGTAAAGTGAATAAAGGAAGTTTAAAAAGGACTTCAAGGCTTTCCTTCAATAAGCAGGCCATGTCAAGAGGAGTATGCATGGCCTTTTGTTGCTGCCATGACCTTGCCAGGCCTGTGTATGTAGTAATCTTTATAGCTATTGGATATAAGAAATAGGAACCAAGGCTAATCTGAGCATGATGAGTAGAAGAAAAGGAATTTTCTAGAGATTAGTGATGCTACTGAGCCAAAAGTAAGATGAAGAGGTGAACAACTCTTCCTGGAGACTAGTGCCCAAAAACAACAGCAGGCAATAACCAGCAATAATAAATGAAAGGGATAATAATTGGATTAAATAATTGAAAATAATGTTTTGCTCAAACCAGGAAGTTGGTGACAGAAAGCCAGCATGAAAAAGAGAACTTGCTGTTCAGTAGAAAGATCGTCAGAAGATCCTCGAGGAACAACTGTCAGTAGGCTCAACTGCTATGCAGAAAGACGTATGGTCTCCTGGGAGAAAGTACTGGAGGCCTGTCCTCATTGCTGGACCTTAGGGTGAAGTAAGCTACACACAGTGCCCTGATTTAGACTTTGGTTAACGTGGTGCCATCACTACCAGTGATCTGAGCCCTGCCCAGTTACCTTTCTGCAGGTACATCACGCAGCTGTGAGCATGACTTCTCAAGCGTAGCTGTGACATCGGCTGTAGATAGCTAACATGCCACATGTGAGATGCATGTATTTTGGGTATCATTTTTGTGGCTTGAGTGGTGCTTTTTCATTATTATACCTAATTTTTATTATTGCCTTATTAGGTTTAGTGAGATATTTGAATTAAGCAAGGGTTCAACCACTTCTCTGGCATTAGTGCCCCTATGCTAATCAACCGTCACAGTAGACCATGGCATAATTTGGTGCATGGGCAGAAGGCATTAAAGTTATTGAGAGCCCCAAATCAGTCCTAGTGTTCCACTACCAGAGCCGCCCAGTGCAAGTTATGCAGCTGACATCCAAATGCAAATCACTCAGCAACTGTACCACATCTAATCATTAGGCTAACTAGCTTGCCCATAGGTAGCAGTCAAGATATGGCTCATGCTGAAGTTCTGATAATAACCTGTTCATTTTAGAATTTAGATATCTGATATAAATGTTAACCATCTTCCAATAAAGTGCCCAAGGCAACAGTGAAATTAGCCCAAAATTCATGGGGGGATGGGGGCATGGAGAAGCCTCAGCAAACTGTAGGGCTACGAAAGATGGAATAAACTTCCAACCCTCCTCACCTAAGAAAAGTGAAAGAACATATCAGCCCTATGAAGCATTGCACTGTGGAACTTTTCCTCAGGAAGGTCAGATTCTTTTAAAAAGTAAAGAATTTGAAAAAATTAAACTCAGAATTTTCTAACATGGTGTCTGGCTCTAGAAACCAAATTTTATGTATTTTAGATCAAATTTTGGCAGGTGATGAATGCCTTGCTGTCACATCCAGTTTTGTCAGCCTCATTCAAAAGCTCTCAACAGCCAGGGAATTATTGGTTTGGCTGTTCCACTGAGCACTCCTTTCTCAAAGTGGTATACAATCTGAAGGAAACCTCAGAGAATTTTGGTTTAGTTTTTAAGTTAACTAATAGGTTAATTTATGCCATCTAATTCTGAATATCTATGAGAGAAAACACAGTATAAAACAAGCTGAGCAAGTGTCAAGTGACACTGCAGGAAAGGCTGCTGTGTTATCTAGATAGCAATAATAATTTAATGCAATCCATTAAGCCCCAATATAATTTCATGTCTTAAGCTGAACTCGTAACCCATTGGAGCCCCACTGCGAACCACAACGTATTCACAAGAAACTAATCCGTAAATGAGAAATGGAAGCTCACTTTGACAAAATAAAGGGAGAGAAGGGTATGGGAACTAGATTATGTACCATTACTCAGGCTCAGTTGTAGCTGAGCTGTAGGATTACTTGAGGAATCAAATATAGCTGAACACATGTCCAAGTGTTTACCTTAATAAGGCCACATACACAATATTACTGCCCATGTGACAATAAAATATGAAGCTGAAGGGAAAAAAAACCCTCAATGCAAGCTTCAGGCAGCAGCAGGACAATACATATCTCTAATAAGGAGTCCGATAGTGAAATGTACCACCTAAAACACTGGGATATTATTTACTTGATGTAAAATGAGCTGACATATATATGCTGCAATGCTGGACTGGAGAAGGCAAAGAGAAAAGATGTTAGAAATGGACTAGATAAAGAGAAAAGCTGGAAAAAAATATCTGTTTACAAAGGTAGAAACAGCAGAGCTTTAAGCAAGCTCTAGATAAATCCATAAGACAGAAGCATCAATTATTCAGTAATTTGAAACACAAGTCACATCAATCCTAGCTTGATATTTTATATACGTACAGTTACGCAAAAAAGAAGTGTACTTTTGTCTCATTCTTTTAATTTATATGAACTATTTTAGTAGCTCCTGTGTGGTGTGTATTCTCAAAAGTGTTTTCAGCAACACTGTTACAGGGGCAACAGTGCTATTTCCACACCCCTCCCCCCACAAATTAATGAGCCCATCCTTGCTGTATATTTAGTATTCCCTGCTGTTGAGGAAAACTACAGAATACTTCTCTGGATTACATGGGAAAACCAGCACATTTTTGAGGAATGGACTTCACCTTTATATAGATATTTGTGGCTAAATAGGGCTGAAACAGCTTTAATTAGGCCTATCCCTCCCTTACAATAACTCATGAATAAAAATGAACATTTTTTTTGTCTCCATGGCAACTTTGCCTTATGGGACTTTTCAAAGAGTTTTTGTAGTAAGAATTCATTACTCAAAGATGTACAGAATGGAAACCCTCAACTTTCACACTCCAAAACCAGATCCAGTTCTCAGTGTCAAGCTCTATAATTCTTGTAGATGCATTTGCAAATAACAATCATTTTTAATATGAAACAAATAAAATCGAAGCTGTATTTTCTACGTCAAAAAATGAACAACTAAAATGTTCGCCCCAGAAGTGAACACTAATTGGACATAATGGCTAAACCTTCTCTAAACCTGGAGAGGCACTTGTAAGACTACAGTGCTTTCTTAAAGAAGAGTACCTGCTTCAAGCAGCTATCTAATTTTTAACTCTCCTATTGACTGGGTTTCTAAGGTCTTAACCCTGATTCTGCAAAGAGTGCCTTTTGCTGATGATAATTCTTAAAAGCAGAAAACATTCTGTTCTATTTGCAATAATATTTTACATCTTTTTTTCAGACATTTAAGGCGACTAATTAAGTTTGAACAGTAGAGAAAGGATAGGCAAGGGACAGGAAACAATATTTATACAGAATTCAGTTTTTCAGAACTTTGGTGAGCAAAGCAGCAGCCTTTCTCTTTGATCCCCTTTACAACTGGAGTCCTCAGGCCCCCTGCCTCATGCTCTATGTCACTCTTTTTCATGGGCTCGAGCTATCTATTCTTTTAATTAAATGCAAAAAAAAAATTAGTCTGTTGCAAGAAGAAAACTTGAGTCCTTCTAAACACAAGAAAGTGCTCAATTTCTGTTGCCCTGCAAAAAAAGCTAGAATACAAAGATTATAGTAGTGATGGTGGGAACTGTCATGAAGCTCCTTCAGAGGATAAACTCGCTAATTAGGTGCAGATCTGAAAAAGGAATACCTTTGTACATGTAAAGCTATGTATAACAACTTGTTCTGCATGTCAGTTGACGGTCCAGCTATTTAATAGTTTGCTGATGCTTATAAAAATAGCACAAGGATGGGGGTGAGGAAGAGGATGAAGGAAAACTGATACAGCACCATAGGAATATATTCTCCCGTGACAGGGTTGTAGAGCATGCGCAAATATGTGGCTCTACTAGGGAAGGGGTGAGTGTGTTGTGACAAAAAAAAAACAACAAAAAAGCACCCCTTTCACAACTCTCCAAATACCTCACTGCCTGGATATGCTGATGTTTGCATACTGCAAAACAAGAAGTCATGCAAAGCAAATACCGTATAGTAACTACAAAGGAGTTCAAAGCAAATAACTTTGAAAATGTTACAATAGAAGAGTCATCGCCTTTCAACAGAGATATTTTGAAGATGTATCCATTGTTTGATTCTGCCAAAAGGTAAAGACATCCCAAAGGAACACAGCTACAGATTTCAAAGATTTTTCAGACAAAAATCTATTCCAGCCGCAAAGCAGTTCCAACTGTAGCATGCCACACATTTTTACATCACACATTGTTCAGGTGGACAGTCCAAGGTTCAATTGTTGTTGCTTTAAAAGTTCAAAGTTCTTCTAAATGTCAGTGTTCATATATGCTGCCACATGCCATAAGTTTCTCTCTGGGGCTTCTGGCATTTTGAACCTTTGATTGACAGTATGGATTTAGGGGTTTTCCTCCCATTTAAATTGATACTCTGGTCATAATTAGTATCGCCTCTGAACACTGCACCCTAAGTGATATGGCATTCTTCAGTTAGCGGAATGGTTAGTGGAAGGAATATACAGTTACCCTTATTGTTATGCTCTTAAAGATGACAGTGATTGAACTATACTTAAAATTATTGGCTTGATGTACTGCGGCATGCAGCATCTGTAGCTCCCACTGAACTTCAACAGATGTGTCAGTTCAACACCTCTGAAAGTATGACTTTCATAATATTTTTTCCATTGTTTCTAATGTCTCCTGAGAAGCTTGAAAGAGAAATCTATTTGAGCTCTGGAGTGTTTTCTTTCATAACCTGCATGTTCAGCTTTGTGATTGTTGGTAGCCTCATGAGCCTTTCTATGCTGATAATGATTCATATAATGATCTGGGGGGAAATGAAGTATTTTTAATAAAGGATTAAACTGAGGTTATAGATAGATATAAGAAAAAAAAATAATTCAAATGGGAGTCCAGCAAACTTGACAATGCCTCTTTAATTTACCCAGCTTTTAGAGATAAGCCAATTGCTGGAGGTATTTATGGTAAAGGCAAAAGAGAGATTTAAGCTGAATTCTTTATTCTCTGAAGACGTGTTGTTTGACCTTAAGTCGCCTCAGTTCTCTGTGACCCTGGTCTATGTTAGCAGTTTTGTCTGTTTAAGCTGTAAAATACTGAAAAGTAGTCTATACTGTACATTTTAAAAAAAGCACCCTCCTTTTAACTGTGTGCTTGCTCACTGTTGTAACACAAATGCTATAAACTCTTAGTCAGAGAAACTGGTTTATTTACTGTCATTTTAATAGTGGCAACACATCCTCATGGCCTCCTTCTACCCTAGTACAGCTGCTACACTTATTAAGCAAGCAAGCTGTAATCAGCCACTTAAAGTTGTCAATACATCACAGTTGTGCTCAATTTATCTCTTTAAGTTCATTTCTGACTGCGCTGGTCTCTTTCTCTCCTCTAGAACATTTGAGATGAGGGCTACAGATACATCAAACTGGCAATATTACACATAATTAATTCAATGATGAGATCAATGTTTTCTATTTTGATTTTCCTTTAAAAGACAAAACTCAGGATGCTGAGAGCTCACCAATTCCCGTTCTCCAGATCCTTCCCACCCAGTTGGAACAGAATTGGCATAGGTATGTAGCCCACTTGAAAATATTTTGCATTTGCTTTGCTTTCATGACAGCTAGAGACTTATATGGCCACAAGATCTCTTTCCCATCATAGACCAGTTGTGAATGGCAACAGTATCTGGGTGGCATGGAGAGCTAAACTAATATTGTTGCACTGTTAACTCTTTATAGATGGGAACCTGAAGTTATGGTAAGCAGGCAAGTGTTCAGTGACCAGTTCATGGGTTAGCAGGTTCTCCCCTTAGCTATACTAATTGTATGATTCATATACCAACTTACAAAGAAAAGAAGAAAAACAGAAGTCCACTTATTACACAAAGGTCAATATCTCCCGGGATCTTTGTGCAGTGAAATAACTACTGTTATCTGTCCTTCCATGGCAGAGTTGGACAGCGTGCAGTCCTGAACATAAGGTCTACAAAACATAATTAAACACCTGTTACTTCTCAGCAAAAGTTTAACCTTTGAGCCAGTGCTAGGGTAAAGTTTCTAAATAAGTATTCCAGCAATATTGGAAAGGTTTTATTTACATCTACTATGACAGTAGGTTTTTTTGGGTTTGTTTTTTTTTGTTGTTCATTGTTAGTCGTTTGTGTTTGGTTCTGCCCCACCAACCCCCCCAATTAACTTGAGCCCAGATTCTGCACAGGGACACAATGCTAACATAACTATTCCAGTGTTCTTATTCCAGAGGGTTTTCTCCCCTATAAACCATAGCAAT